>NC_089820.1:75400492-75712158 GCF_029633855.1 Hoplias malabaricus | reverse complement strand
GAGGGGGGCAGTTCAAAAGATGCAATAAAAAAAAATTGTGGGTGGGGGTGAGCATTGAGAAATGCAGGGAGGGGAAAGGAGTGAAGGGAAATACAAGTGGGACCACGAGAGACCACTTTATTTGGCAGTACTAAAAATAGAGCAGCGAATGGCAGCCAGGCAAGGAGGTCCTGCGCTAACACAGGATAGCTGCTCGTCTTGCAGGATGCACAATCAATAGTTGGATGGGAGGCTTCCCGGAGCTTGTGCATGCATCTGTGTGGCGGCAGGGAGGGGGAGACTGCCTTGGAGGGTGAAGAGGGGGGTTATTTTTTGCACTGGTTGACTAAATATGGTCACAGGGAGGTGAACGAGACAGAGGAGAGGAGCCTAGTGACTGATGTGAGCGTTTTTCAAATGCTTTCCTGGCTGTAAAGTGCTAATGGCTTACTTCTCTGCTCTGCGGAAAGGGGACACTGACGTTGGCCTGCTTTTCACTATTGGCACTTGCTCTTTGACCTCAGTCCTACAAAAGACAGCGTTCTGAGGACAGGCCAAATTCTCTGTTTAATTAGGGAATGATTTTTCACAAGAAAAAAGTCCACTATATATAAAATGAGGAGGTAAAGATGCATCAGCCAGATGGATGTGCTACACCCCAAATAAAAAGACAGATCAGTGTTGTGAAAGAAGCCGCTCACAACAGAAAACGCAGTTTTACAGAAATATTCGAAGCAAACGTCAAATGGAAAAAATAGTCTCTGTAAACTGAGATAAAGAGGGAAGAGAATGTCTGAACTAAGCTATTCTTGAGCATAGCCGTGTTTCTGTAACTGTCTTGAACCTGCCCTGAACACACGCATGAGAGAGATGGGAGAAGGGAAAGTGCTGCAGTTATCTGCTGGGTTTCAGAGCAGCAGTGGCAGCTCCTCGTGTCAGCATGATGCCTATCCTCCCCTCCTAAAGGTAAGGGTGCCTTCTCTCTCCAGCTCAAACGCTCTGCTCCCCTCCCCTCCCTCTTGCAGACTTGCACACTGCCTCTCTCTACCACACTCTCTCACTACCTCCCCCCCAACCCCACCCCCCGGTTAGAGCAGCTGATTCAGCGAGTCGGCATGCGATGGCTGCAGCAGCTGGAGAACTCCGGAGGTCGTTATGGCTCTTCACACACTCAAAAAAGAGGAGGAAAAAAAGGGAGGAGCACAGAGTGGAGGGAAACTCTGCTGACAAGTAATATATGCTCCCTCAAGCCCTCCTCTCTCCGGACAAGACTTTACCCTAACCAACCAGACCCGGACGGTCTACGCTGATGTCTTCCGCCTTTCCGTCACTGCCTCTTTCTCTTGCCTCCGGACGTGCAGCGGAAGAAACCACATGGCTCATCAGCCGGGTGCTGCGTATGTACGTGCAGCATGGTCGGCAAAAGGGGGAGTGGAATTTACTGTTCTGCAGCAGTGCACTCGGAAGAAAAAGAAGTACTTCTCCGACAGCACCTCAGGGAAGGCGACGGGGGGCTTCCCGTCTCAACTCGCAGGAACAACCTCTCTCAGGAAAGACGGTGTGGAAGCAGGTGAAGGTGTAACTATGGGAAGTTGCAACCATCCACATGGATTTGCTAGCTTGTGTACTCACTCGCTCTTCTTTCATACTCCTCCTCCTCCTCCTCCCACCCCCCTCCCACCTCACGCAATTCCAGTGCTGTCCAGGCAGCAAGCTGCTGCAGCACAGCACTCTCTGGCTCATTAGCCCCTCATGGCTGCAGCATTACTTCTATCTAATGACAGACTTGTTAACTCAAACCCACTATTCTGTGGATCTTTCTTCTTTTTCTACTTTTTCCTTCTTTTAAAAAAAAAATCTCTACGTCTCTAAAAATGGCTTGGACCTTTCCACTTTGAGATACTTCCAAATGGAATACAGTTCTCCGCTGGGACAGTCACACACCTTGCCTTGCCTTTTTTTTATTTTTTTTTTTGTGGCAGTCACCTTTCATTTTCTGGAACATTTTTGGAGTTTCTGGACAGTTTCTGATCACGGTAGGGAGGAAAAGATGCATATTATCTGGATAGATGCTGATGGACACATTGTGGTGGGATGTGAGCTTTAGATAAGAATGAGTGGTGTAAGGACAGATTGACAGAAAACAGCTGTGGTGCCGTATTAATTCTCTAGTTGGGAGGGAGCAGGGAGGGCGAGGTGAGTTGACAGGGCGGCTTTTGGTTATATGTGTCAGTCGTTGAACCCATGACACCCAGGATAATAACCCACTTTCACAGTGTGACTCTCTGCATGCTCTCTAATCGCTAGGCAGGGGCAGGGCAATTGTGCTGCAGTGCCACCTCCCCTGCTGCATGTTAGGGAGCAAACACCCCTCTTCCTCACTTGAGTCCATGGCATGTGGCCATAACCTGAAAGAAAACCTCCCTCATTCACTCCGCTCCTCAGATCTCTCGGATCTCTGTGACATTTCCTAAACAGGACGTCACATTTTAACACCTTGGTCTCCCTCTTAATTCCAAACCTTTCTAACACTGTGGCGTCACAAGGCATCCAACCGTTAGCTGCTCAGTTCAGTCATGCCACGCCAACATATCTAACCCTGTGAAGCACTAAAACTCATCCAGGATTTTCACCATGGCCCAGAATAGCATGTCTAAGTGCCTTTCTGCTATTTTTCCACCCTTGTCCTCTCCTACAGGCCTGGGGTTTGACAGGCTTCATTGAGGTGGGGTTGTGTGGGGGGTGGGGGTGGTATGAGGGCCAGCGTTGACTTGTGGAATGTGTGGAGCTAAAGCAAAGATTCATTAGAGAGCTGATGAACATTTTACACAACCACTCAAACCATCATTGATCTCTAGCATCTAGCTTCACTGCTGAACAGCTGCTTCTAGAATAAATACGACGTAAAAGGCACCGCTAAAATTAGTAACAAGAGCTACTAAAAGAAAAGAGAGGCGTAAAAAGAAAAAAAGGAAACGAGAAAAAAAAAATTCAGCACAACCAGTCCAATCCACAAGTGCTGAGTGGGCATTAGCCCTTGCATGTGACCTCTGGCCTGGTCTCTGTGCCTAAAGCCCAAATCCCACTCACAATAGCTTCCTGTTCCACTTGGATCAACCTCGTTTTCAAACATCAGCAACCAGTCTGACATACGTCCAGTCAGACAGACAACTGCCGGGTGATGAAGAGTGGAAAAGTCAAGGGGTGTGAGTAAGTAAGGGAAGAGATTGCGTGAAGAAGCCAAAACGTGTGCCGTGCATGGGAGGTTTATGAACTGTAGAATGTGCCTTTACTGTTAGGATGGTGTGGTGAACTTTCGAGGATCTTAAGGAGTGCTGGGACCAAATGGCAAGGACGCTGTCGTCTGTGTCTTTTATTTTGCCTTTTTTTTTTTTTTTTTTAATTATTTGCAAATGAAGTCCTGGGCGTTGTTCTTTTCTGTATTCCCTATGGATTCTCTCAGATCTCTAGAGGACAACCAGGGTCACTGGAGCAGACGGCACTGTGTGGACCTGAACACATCTAAATGTGTACTGGGGAGAACAGCCAGTTCTGATGGTTCTGGGGTGAGAACAAGTCTGTACCTCTTTTGCACAGCACCACTGAAACTCACCTTACACTATAGTATGTTATTATACCACTGCATTGTGTAATGGGGTTTTGAGGGAGGGGGCCAAGCTGCTGGGTTTTTTTTTCGCAGAATATAAAACACTGGTTTATAGAAAAGCACTGTAAATTAAATGCTAACAGAATAGATCAAAACAGCTAAGGGCATTGTGTTATCCTTGGAGTTGCCTACTTGGTGTACATACTTCTTTATGTGCCCATATGAACATATGACAGCTATGGAATGTAAAGAAGTATGTATTCTTGGTCAGGTGCTGATCCTCAAATTAGGACTTTACTCTCAATTAACATTCTTCATTACAAGGATTGATAAACGTAAGTATGCCGAGATGATTGGGGGGGTGGGATTTTCTGCAGTATATGCGCTAGAGGAAGTTACATTTTCTTATGAAGGACCTTATCACCACCCTCCTCCTTTAGAAGAAGCAATTTGCTGGATGCTTGCTGCAATTGGTTGTTTAGCATGCAACGTGCAAATTTTTCAGAGGATGGCTAAAGTAACGTTTAACACTCTATGGAGCAAAGCGCAAATTGCCAAGTATATGACATCGTATATCTGCAGAGGGAGCAGTTTCCAGTCACTGTAATGATCAACAAGCAATATTACAAAAGAAAACTAGCAACTGGAACAGCGTCTTACTTCATTATTGGTTAAGTTTGTTGCATTATGAGTCTTGAATTGTTGCCAGTTGCAACTTAGTCTCAACTTCCATGGAGGTACTGGTATGTCAGAGCAAGTCTCAAAGATTAATACCATAATCTTTTCCAAAGGTCCCTCCACTTGCCTACAAACCCAACAAAAGGAGGTGAGCTGGGGACAATGTATTTGATTCTTGCATGTGAAAAAAATTCTGGAACTTGCTGACAGTTCCAAAAAGGTGTAGAGTATCTGGCTATAAACCTACGGCTTCCCTACAATGCAGGACAACATGGCTGACCACACCATTCATGGCCATTAATGACCCCCACCACCCCCCTCTCACACCCCCCACCCCTTCCAGCAGCACTGCATACCCCAGCCACTATGTCTATGATTCCAGGCCCCATTGTTCACGTTTGCAAGGCTTGCCAAATGCTTTGGTGTGCTACAGAACAGTCAGATTAGGGCATGGAAAAGTGACAATGCAGGATCAGTCAGGTCCGACCGTCAGCTGATTTCGATTGTCGCCCACATCAACAAAAAGTGGATGGGTGTTAGGGGGACAGGGCAGGGGCTGCACGCTATTCTCTGCCGGCATCAGACATGCAGTGTGTGTCATGCTCTAATACTGGTAAAAATGCTTCACCAGTGTTTATAAATCACTGATTTTACAGGAGCGAAGACGGAAGTAAAAATATTTAGAAGTTCAGCAGATGCAGTAAATACAGAGAAAGCAGAATATGATCCTGATTTCCCACTATAAAGAGGAGCTGAAATTTTCAACCTACTTCTACATGAAACTTTACGTTGTAATGCTCTACATTGTTTCCCTGGTTGAGGTCATACTTGATTTATGAGTATAAATATGGTGAAAAAGCTGCTGTGACTAAATATAGGTTGTTACGGCAAGCTGTTTTTATCAGCGTAAAATGGCAGGGAACATAAAGGACATCTTTCCCATAAAATTAAGAGCCAACAATTTTGGTCATGATTGGGCCTGAGAGAGAATGTGGCCCATTTTTCTGAATTGTCACAGACACTCCAGTCTCTCCTCTGTTGTCTACTGCTCTTTCTAATTTTGTGCAGTGCTTGCTGTATGGGTCATTCCTGTCAGCTGTGTAGCTGTGATCCCTCTCTTTTTTCTCACCCCCAACCTCAGCATGACTGACACCCACAGCAGATGCTGACATTATAAAATGTTCAGCTGCTGTCCCTGGCCTTTGCCCACTTATGGCCGAGCGTATTTGGGGGAAGAGATTTGCCCAGGATGTTTCAGCAAGTGTCTGTCTACTAAGGGGAGGGGGATAGGTGGTGTAAATAGCTCTTTACCGATCCATGCTTAACGAGCACCATATCAAGCAGCAGTGACCCCAAACACACAAGCACGGTAGACGTCCAGTTAGACAGGCTTCCTTTTTGCTGAAGCGCAGTCACTTTATTTACATTCGCCAGAACATCGCCTGGGCCTTTCTTGCGTACTGAGTGCCAGTGAAATATTACAAAGCACAATCATTTCCTTTGATAGTACCTGTCGAAACCACATGCTTGCTGGAAGCTGGAATATCTGCGTTTGTTATTTTAACTTCAGCATGGGAGCGGTCTCAGAGGAGCTTCCGCTCCAGCACTCTCCATAATTGAATTAAGCTGAAAAATTATCAAGGCTTTGCGATGTACCCCGGGACGACAATATTGGTAAAAGTTAAGAGTGTGACAACTGCTACTGAGTGAGCAGCACATCTCTGTAGACTAAGCAGCACTATGCCCACACCAGGCCCCATCCATCAGCAGCTGTAATTGCTACATGACTCCCGGACATGTGACTCAAGTGTACCACGACAGATTATTATTATCCTTTTTTTTTTCCTCTCTGGGTGCAATTTTTCTTTCTTCGCAAAAGATTGAGAAACTGTTGGAGGGGAGGAAAAGGAGGCAGCAACGGGAATACCGCTTGCTAGAGGGTGTGAGGGTGCTGAGATGCAGCGGGACATCGATAAAATGACTGCGACGCAACCCGTCCTGTGCCAGTGTTCAGAGGGAGTTCCTTCGTTTCTATTAGCCTTACTGGATAATGATGAAGTTACATATTTCCACAGGAGTTCTCATCTGATTTCAGGAAGCTGGACTGTCCGGTCAAGCCCTTCAAACCAGCGCAATGGCTGATGGAGAGATTTCAAATCCGTCTTGTGTAACGAATTTCAATGCTTTGCTAAAGCTGGTAAAATGGAACCAAATCACCTCTTCAATGGATTTGGTCCCCTTCAACCAGCTGTAGCTATGCTTTGATGACACCAGGAACTTTCTGGATCACTCCATTTGTTAATCCTAATAATTGCTGTGACTGAAATGTCTTTTGTGTTTATTTAGCATGTAAAAAAAGGCAAATGACTTAGTAAACGCATTATATGCTCAAGAAAATGCCTGGAAAGTAATGACCCTGGAGCACCTTGACAAATAAAACTTATCAAGCAAAAACCTTTGCTAACTATTTCTTTAAAATCAGATATCATCCAAGAGATGGTGTCCGATCTGTCCTTAGAACTAAATAAAGTGAAGGGGATATTCATTTTTGCTGGGCGGGACACCTTGCGCTGAATATAAAATTTTGAGATGCAGCATGGCGCAGAGGAGCGCTAGACCATGGGGTGAAAACACACGTGAACAACCAAGACCACGAGATAGAGAAAGAGAGAGGGAGAGGGGGGAGAGAGCTACAGCATGAGCTCACTGCGACACGCCTGGGCTCGGTAGCCTCTCTGCCTCTCAATAATCCTCCTGCTCACAAACAGTGGGAGAAGAGTGGAGATGAAAGCCAGATGCTATAGAGTGTGGGGGGCTACGCACACCCATTTAGACACAGAGACACATGCACACAAATCATAACCAGTCAGATCAGGATCTTCTCACACAGTGCTGCAACATAGGCAAGGCACTGCTAGGTCTTTCAGATGAGCTCTTCTTCCCTTCCCTCATCTCTGCCGTGAGTTCCTGTTCTCCTTCTCCGGTACACCGCATCATAATTCTGTCCCCAATTAAATCTTCAAATTCGTTACCATGTCATGCTGACCCTGTTGTGTCTGCATGGCTTGATGGAGCAATGCCAATTACGCAAAGCAGCATGAATATAAAGCATCTCTATGGCACATGACCTTCAAAGGAACTTTTGCCATTAAATCAAGCACGTGATTTTAAACCTTAGCGGATCTGAACTAAAGTCAGCGCTTGTTCTTAGATTGTATAAAAAAAAGAACCATGATGGGGAGAAAAATTAAAAACCCACCATCAAGCTTTCCTGCATTTCAGACTACAGAGAACCAGAGAATAATCAGCTTTCAGTTTATTTACTACAGGTCAATTATTCACAAAAAAAGTATCCCCAGTAATTTACACGAGGGCCATAACACGGCTGCATATCTGGTCATCGGCTGACAGTGATCCCTGATGTGATATTCAGGGATAGAAGGGACAGAGGGGATCATCTGAGCTGGAGAGCTGATGGAGAAAGTTATCAGAAATTGTTATATAATTATTTTTTTTTCTCCAAAATCTCCAAAATGTGCTTGCGTGCAGTGGTGTATCAGATGATGGGATTGTGCCAATTAACAAGTGAGCCCATTTGTAGGGGAGTTAAAAAAGGAGCCCAAGACTTATAAAGTGTGCAGTGCCTGCTTCGGCAGGGCCTGTTAGAAGTGCTGTTGTAAGTCATGGGCTATTAATCGTATTGTTTACAGTGCTGTAGCAGCACTGGCTTCCAGCAGCTGAACAGAGAGCCACGGAGAGGAACCAGGAGTCTGCAATAAACATACACCCGAAGAGGAACGTGTGGATAACCAAAAGCCCTTCACAGAACTTCAACCCACAGATTAAACAATGTGAGCGGCAAGGAGACATCTTTAAAGCAAACCTCGTCAACATTCAAAATCAACTCTGCTGCATAAAAGCCTGAGGGCAAGCTTTTTATGTTTGAGAGTTTATAGGGGAAAAGACATAAAGAGCTCCTGGTAATGCTATGAAAATGTTTATTAAAAAATAATGCATGAATATATACACATCTGAATGTGACAACGCTGTGAATTAGAGTGGGACACGTGTCTGTGTTGACGTTTGCTACTCAAATTATTTGGCATCAGCTCGGGTTCATGTGATTTGTCTCTCTGTTTGGGATTCCTCTGTGGTGTTCCAAGTTTCTCTGAGTATCCACTGGCCCACCAGCACTGAAAGCATTTAGGCCACCATGAGAACGGCACAGCTAAGGCCCAACTATTACTTTAATTTCAGGATAAACACACGTGTGCAAATATAAACTCTTCAACAAAACTAATATAATGACTCTGCAGCCTACAGAAGACAGCGAGGACATCCCAAAATATCAGCAACAAATAAAAAAAAAATTTCTGGAGGAAAAAAAAAAAAGATTACAAGATGTAGCTGTAAAGAAACAAGGCTAAACATTCTTGGCGACTAGACAACCACTGAAATACAGCGCCACAGGCCGCAATGGGGGGGTATGCGCTGGAGACCACAGAGTAGACACACTTAGGACGCAACCTCAGGACAGGCCTTCAAAGGCAGCAAGCTCTACTTAAAGGGACAGAGTTTATCTTAAAGGGGGCCTGAGTTTTAACTGCAGGCTCAGTAGAGGCCTGAGGGCTGCTCGGAAAAGATTGCAGCGGTGGGAACTCAAGCGAGAAATAAGAGTAAATGGTGAGCTAGAGCAGGGCTATATATCTTCAGGACTTTCTGATGACGATGGGATGAGGCTTAAGTCCAAAGCAAGCTTCCACTGTACAAGCATGCCATAAACACTGACATGGGCACTTTTTCATCCAAAAGTCAATAAAGAGGACCCCCAAGTTGCAGCTGAGAGATTGAAGGAGAGATAGATTAAAAAAAAAAAAAAAAAGAAAGAAAGAAAAAATAGAAACGATTGCTAGCATCCTGGTGCCACAGGAATGTTGGTCAGGGAGAGCAGGATGGTGACTGTAGTGTCCCAAAACCAGCACAAACTGTGCCAAATCCCCAACAGCTGTTGTGCTCAGTCCACAAAAATAAATAAATAAACAAAATAACGCACTTAATACGAGGAACATGTGAGCACACTATCTGTTCTTGTTTTTAGTCACAGGTCATGCTCAAGTGCTTTGTATATGGACACAAATGTTAGTGTCCCTAGCATGGTTCCAAATCAAGCAGATACAAAAATAACCAACGTGCACTTTTCTCATCATACCAAATCCATAAATATTTCAGTGCGAACAACACAACAGAATCAAATGAAACCGCTAATACAACATAGAGGCAGCCATACCTGGGGTTCCCACGCAGTGCAGCATGATGTAGTGCATTAAAGCCATTGTTGTTGGTGATAGTGACGTCAGCACCAGCCTCAAGCAGAACCGAGAGCATGTCGTCCCTCTTCTTGCTGATGGCATCATGCAGAGGTGTGTCTCCTTCTGAATCCTACAGGGGGCAGCACCAAGTCCCATATTAATTTAGAATTCTGGTGTTATAGCTCCTATATGAACAAGCAAGCTACTTTCTCTCTCCTGTTATTTGTTGGTTTAATAAGAAGTGGGAGATTTTCCTGCCAGGGCTAGCGCAAGCACATTCTATAAGCTTAAGATATTCTGCAAATTTCCTACATTTATTAGCTTCATAACTCAGGAGGAGAAAAAAATGTTACGAGTGCAAGCGGACTAATCAGAATATTAATAAACCTCATAGTCTAGTATGCTTTAAATTACAAGCATTTATTTAACTGATGGAGGGAGGTTCAGTTCATGGTAAAAATGATAATTTGATGATTTTTCACAACTAAATAAAGGGGTAAATATCCCAAGCATGGAGGTGTAATTTGCAGTGTGGAGGTCCACAAAAAGAATCTTTAAAAAGGGGAGGAAAAAACAAAACTCTACCAGGGAAAAAAAAAAGAGATGGTTTGATGGAAGGCAAAAGCAGAAGCTTAGAGCTGCGTAAAACATTCAAACAAAATCAAAGCAAGTGGCAGTGAAGGGGAGAATAGAAAGAATACAAGTGTGTTTGCAATTCTTAGATGTCTGTGCTTACCACTGCTCTTCAGATCATTAAAAAATGCCACTTAAACATATACAATATATATATATATTGCACTAAGTAGGAGCTTAGAGTAAGTGGAAGCATAACAGTTAAAGTGGACAACTAGGTAGGAGCAGGAATTAATACGGATTATTAATTAAGGATTCATTTAATAATTAATTAAGGATTAATTTAAACACTGTTTACAATACATCATTTCCATTCAAGTATCAGTCATTTCTCAAAGTCTAATAAAACTGCCTTCAAATGAAGACACTATCTAAAATCATATTGGTTGAGATTAACCATTATATTGGGTGGATACTAGCATGATCACGATTTACTTTTCTAAATATGTACACGCTGTAGTACCTGAAGGCTGGGGTGGCAGCCGAAGTCGAGCAGGGTCTTCACCACCTGGAGGTGGCCCTTATTGACAGCGATGTGCAGCGGGGTCTGTCTGCGCTTGTTTCTGGCATTCAGGTCTGCGCCGCCTCGGTGCAGAACCTCTATGACTGAGCCCTCATCTCCAAACGCAGCGTGATGGACTGCTCTATCTCCATCTTTATCCTTCACAAAATGCACGGCAGTTAGTTCAGAAACGAGAGTACATAGATAAAATAATTCTGGTATGTGGCTAATAACCATAGGAATGCTTTATGTCCGAGGTCAGACGGGATTATAAAGAGCGGTGAATGACTTGCACAAAATTATTGATGTGCAATTTTTCTGACCGACTTTATAATTTACAAGCAATTGTTTCCCACAAATTAAGCCCCAAGCTTTTTCTGAATGCTGGATGCAGTTTGCCAATTTCCCCAATTAATCTATAAATATGCTAGCCTGTCTAGTCTTAGTCATAGCAAATAACATTTGTTAAGGCAACTGTAGATATGGAGCACTGATGAGTAACTACTCACAAATTTAGTTTCTATATTTTCACTGTGTTCTCATATTTCAGAATAACAGTGAAGACAAGACGAAGAAACAACATTTCAAAATCTTCAAAGAAGCCATTCCTCTTGCAGTCATACAGCTTTATACATTCTTGACGTTCTCTCAAACACCTTCATTAGCTTCCTCCTGGGAAGCTTTTTGTTGACTGCTGAAAACTGCTTCCAAGTGTGCTGTTAACTCTAAATTTATTTGGAGGGGGGGGGGGTCCATACGCAGGCAACACTTCTGTTCACGTCTTAGGAACAAATTTCAAGATTATGAAAAACCTGCATTCAGGTTTGTCCAGACGTTTGAGTGGTGATATCCGAGGCAGACAATTTCAGCGGTTTTCTAACAAACGACTGCATATACACTTAATCATTTCTCAGCTCCCTCTTTCACCATCATGACAGCTGTGGTCCTGTCAACGACTGATTCTATTCATAACAGACGACCGGACACAAAGGGAACACCAAACATTTGCTAAAAGGATGCAATCAAATCAAACGGCAGGAACGGCCTGCTCCTCAGCAACAGACACCTCTCGGCCCCAGAATACCACCAGATGCCAGTACATAAATATTCCCCTTTGATTGTGAGTGGAGAACCCGTCACATGTGCGGAATAACAATGCCTGACTTCCCAGTGTACAGTCCTTTTCCCCCCCTCTATCCTCATAAGTAAACAGAGGATGCAGTAGCTGCATGCTAACGTTTGCTTCTGCTCTTAATATGGGCACTGGAGGATCTCAGACAACAACTCCTCCTTTAGTCAATATGTACCTTACACACACAGGCTTTAACATGCAAAAATTGTCCTTTTGATGGCTGAACTTTAAAGTTTAGGTTATAGTTTAGAAAACGGTAAGCTGATTTGTTTTTCTGTTAGATACCAAATCTGATTCTGTGTCAGACAAGCCCTATAAAACTGAACAAAAGCATTTTTGCAGCACACAATACCTTTTCCTAGAGAAAGGAGATAAGCTCCTCAAAAATTAAGAGTCTGATTAATAGTCTAAGCACAGGCAGCGGAAAGCAACATTTTTGTAGCGAGTTAAATAACGTTTAGAATTATATTACAGGACTTATTATAAAGAAAATAGAAGGGGAAACATCGCAGCTTGTAGCAATAACAGGGACCGATGCAGCTCAAGTAATTACTGCAGTAATATGCTTAAAACTTGCCTATGAGGAGTACATAGTTCTCATTCTATTCAGCGAGTATATTTCTCTTAGGACAGCAGAAACGATTTTAGTGTTTCAAATTCTAATTCCTCGCTGTGTTTGATCATTTACAGGAGTTGACACAATTCACCAACAATTTTTAACGAGATGTTACAAACCGTCTAGTTTAGTGTTTGGGATAATGACTGCACATTTTCTTAAGACCTTTATATTTTATATATATTTATAGGAAACTTATGTCCTCTCATCTTTTTTTATGTTGAAATATTAATTAGAAAAAGCGCAATTCTACAAATGGCAACAGCAGAATGTTTAACTAAACCACATACTACGCATAAAGGCTTTGATTTTAAATTAAGCCCCAGAAATTGCATCTCCTAAAATGTATATACACTTCCTATCCACTGCTTCTCTCTCTCAGTGTTAAATTTGTTACATCCTTACTGTTTCAGCCCAGATGTTCACGCTGGCCTACTCAGGTCTAAGGACAAGAGCGATCCCTTAGAGGGCTATTGAAAACATAAGGAAACATATCTGCTGGTTTAAATATGAGTAGCTGCATCTCACTGCTTTCAATCAGCTTCACATCACTGCTTTTCAGGTCCTAAATGCAATTCAGGTTAAAAGAGAGGCACCACTCCATTAAGGCTGTTGAGGGACAAAGGACTAGGTTGAGGACAATAAGATGAATCGTGCTTGGTGCACCAGATTACCTCAGCCTCCAAGTCCACGTTGTGTTTAAGCAGCAGTTTGAGCACGTCCACGTGGCCGTTCTGGCTGGCCGCCTGCATTGCTGTGTGTCCAGCACACTGGCCATTTACCTGGAAGAGAAAGGCAGGAGAGTATATGTGATTGTACATATGTAAAACGCCGTATGATTAGCAATGCCTGTGTGTAGTTTTTGTATTTAGCACTTTCTGCGGACCACATTTGCTCAGGAGAATATAGCGCTGGGCAGTACTGATCAATACCTTCCACATACAGTACAGTATCAGATAATAGCATTATATTTACATTAATCAAGTTAATGAGCCCATGCTTTCTGTGCACTGCTAATGTAAATCTTCAACACTGCTTGTTTTGACTGGGCTCCTGCTGTGTAAAATACCTGGTATTTCTATATTTTCATTACTAGGGACACTGATTTATAGAACACAATCTTATTATTATATTTTATAATACTTCATATATTTATTTACCATGGTCAATTAAACCTCATTATTTTTGTATAGGAAACGTGTGTGCACCAATGTGTAGATATTTAACATTTGTACTGTTAACTATTAAGAAATGGGATCTCTATGACATTTTACAGCACCTAAACACTGTTCTCTTCTATACAATAAATCTGGTCTAAAATATCATGCAAATATCCGTTAAATCTAAACATCTGGCTCATAGTGATATTCATGTAGAAATTAGCTGTGAAAAACAATTGGATTTGGTTCTTGTAACTCACACCAATCACACATACCAGCGTTAGGGGTACTCGTGAAGAGGTTAATAGTTGTAGGTGTGCATTTCAGCATCTGAGTGCAAACTGTGTGTGACTGTCTGTGTGTGTGTGTGTGTGTGTGTGTGTGTGTGCACGATTGCTTTGCAATGCTCCTCTGTGTGATCTGCAGCACTGCGGTAAGTTAAAGCAGTGTGTGATGGCATGAATATTGATGCCGTAGCTCCTGGAGCGTTCACGGGACACGTCTTGTCCTGCCGGGCGGATCACTTGGCCGGTTGCCCCCTCCTTCCCCCCCCCTCTCTCCTTCTCTTTCCTTTTCTCTCCGTGCATGTGGTTCCCAAAGTGTGGCAGGGGGTATGCCAAAAAAATTTCAACATTTACACATCATTTAATCTTCATTTAATTCCATTACCCATCCACACAATTACACAGGTTCTTCTCCAACGAAATCAGCTGCGATGTGTGTGATCTGCGGCACGTACTTAGCTAATCGTATGCCGTTTGCTGTTCATTTCCCAGCTAGAGAATCTCTTACAGATGCACGTGTGCCTTCATGCTGATAACTGCCTTTCCTGCTGTTCGTTCTTCCCCCCTCCCTGTGCTCTGATCAGCACTCCCAAGAGCAGATGCACTGACATTTAAAAAATGGTCAAAAGTGCTACTTCCATTTTTCAATTGAAACAGAAAAAAAAGATACATTTTAAAGAAGTGAGATGGGTTGGGGAGCCAGACGTTTAATAACCGAAGGGGTGTGCATCTGTTTGGGAAGCGCTGCTTTAGGCGATTACTCCTGAGGATCAGGCAGGGCACTGGACCAGGCCTTCCTACTCTGGCACCAGCACAGAGAAGCCAGCAAACCCAGCAGAAGGCAAAAACCTTTTACTGTAATGAGCCTTCTGCAGGCCTGAGAGATTCATTGAAGGTTTATGTCCCAGAGGAGGGGTGAGGCTGGCTTGGCTACAGAGCAGCTAACGTGTATATCTGACCTACTGAGGTCAACAGGGCATCCAAAACAATTGTGACAGTGTGGAAATGGACATTTGTGGAAAGCCGTATTATGTCATGACATTTACATAGCCATTTTCACTGCCTACTATGCAACTAATTTATTATTATATATATTTTTTTAATGATTACTATGTTAAACTGCATGTCTTAAATAAACATGGCATTATGTAATTAATATGATAATTAAAACTACATTGCACACTCCAAAGAACATAATATTTGATAAAAAACAAAAAAAAAATACATAGGAACCCATCAAGAAGTATGTAAAAACTTGCAGTCTCAAGGACAAACAAATGAAATTTTACCCCCAGAATGAACTCTGATTACCATATTATACACAATTACATGTGCCTTGAATATTAGTCCCAAGTGTGAGTTACAAAAGCACTCTCCTGTTCTAGCGTTTCGTTCCATAAACAGGTGGGCCCAAGGGAGAGACCAAGGGAATCTCATACATATAATAGCAGACACCTTGCTTTGATGGAGGGTTTGATCTGATCAGGGGGGTTTCACTTAGAAAATCTGAAGCTACTTTTCAGGACTGCAGCAGTTCAAAGTGATTCTTCTATACACACAGATCCTCAGCCCCCATGCTTGTCACTGAAGAGGTATCTCGGTAAAAAGAACTCTGAATTATACTCCGAACTGAACTTTCTTGCCCTTTATTACAAAGTGCTGCATTTTCACTGCCAACATTGTGCATTCTTTGACTTACGTCCACATCCGGCCTCTTCAGGATGTCCTCCACTTTAGCCAGGTCTCCATTGGCTGCTGCTTTCACCAGCTCTTCGTTAATATCTCCAGACTCCTGAGTCTCAAACAGTTTCTTCAGCAGCTGAGACAGACGCTCTGGGGATAAACAAAGACATTTAACAACAACAAGCATTAACATTAATGTACTCAGTAACAGACGTAACACTGAACTCTCCTAAATTTTAACACCTCAAATTTACAATCACATATCAGCCTGGTTTCAAATTTATTACTGTATAATTTATACAGGCTACTGTATCATGACTTAATCATAAGTCTGCAGTGTAAGGGGTGTGAGATGAAGATCATTATTAAAGATATTGTACAGTTAAATACATACATACTATACATATAGAGCCTGTGATATGCATGAGTCTGTCCCAAACGTGTGTTATTAAGCCAAGTGTCCCCCAAGTCATGGCTCCACCCGTGGCAAGGAAGAGCTAGACTCTCTATATTGAGTCTTTGAGGAAGACATCAGGGCTTAGGGCACCTTTTGAGACAGGCTCATAAATTACAGAGTAGCTGCTGTGCATATACACTTGTGTGTGTGTTTGTGTGTGTTACCTCCAGATGCATTGGTGACTGCAGAACCAGCAGGAGCCACTTTAGTGACAGCGGCTGGGTTGTAAGTCCAGGAAGTGCCACACACCTCCACTTTCAGGTCACTGTCAGAATAGATCTGCTGCACTCTGCCCACTTTCCCCAGGGTCTGCAGAGGGCAAAACAAAGCCAGCCGAGCATGTGTTAACTGTGTAAGGCTTTTCAGACAGTCAACAAAACATGCACAACACAGGGAAAAAAAGAAAGAATGTGTAATGGAATGAATTAAAACAAGAACAAAGTTCACAGGTACAACAGAACCTACAGCTCCACTAAGAGAAAACAATACTCACAACACTCCATAACAAGGAGGGAGGGAGGGAGAGAGAGAAATCGATAAGTCCACGGTTTGCCTTTTAAAAACGAGATGAGGCTCATTTAAGAGGAGAATACCCAAAGGGTCCTGGGCTTGCAGCGCCATTTCTCATTTCTATTGCTCATAACTATGGCTATTGGAAAGCTTCGTCCATCAAGGAAAACAAAGGCATGGTGTTCAAAGAAACATAAACCAAGCACATTGACCAAGGCCACTCAGCGGCTGTTAGCCTCTAATCCACATGCCCTGTGAAAGAGAGGGAACGTGGTGCGAAACGCTCAATAAATAAACCAGAGCAGCTGCAATACGCATGGAATTTGAAAGGCTGATGTGCATCAAAACCTCATTAAAATAAACAGCTATGCAGGCTGAAAATCCTGTGACTGCTTTGTATAAGGAATTAAAAACAGTGAAGCAGACATTCACATGCAGCTACGTTTTAAAGAACATAGTAATACATTAGTTACTGTATCATTTAGCTTGTCATTTCTGTTATTTGAATACATTCTCTCCATTGTAACAATGCACTGAAGAGACAAACTACAGAAAAATGGCTGCAATAAAAATTCTGTTTTCTAGCAGAAACATTAGTTATCTGCCTTCCTTCAGTGTTCATGAGTTATTAAAAAAAAAAGAATTTAAAACAGCCTACTGGGAAAGCAGCTGTAGTTTTTGAAAACTTCCTCCCAAATTCAAGAGGCATCGTCATAAAGAGGTCTCTCTAAGCTTTAATCAGGTAAATCTCAACCTAGACTCAAGTGGCACTGTGCTTTCATTTTGGTAAGAGGGCTTCTTTAATGTTTATGCTCCGTAAAAGAAACCAAGACTAACAAAGTGAATGTTTTAGCATGAGAGAAGACAATTCACACAGGCTTTTAGTAGTGACTGTGATCAGTAACAGTAACTAGGGCCACCTACACTTCACTGTCTAGTCCTTTGTGAGCAGTGTCAAACTGGATGCGATTCATAAAGTGCTTGATAATGGGCTGATGTTATTAGGAGTGAAAGCGCAATGTTCTTCAATGTCATTATTGCACTGTTATCCTTATCTACACTCCTGTTCTGATTAAGGATAAAGCTGAAGCTAGATGGATGACAAAAGACCCTGAATAATTTAATAAAGAGCGTGAAGGCTGAAGCAGCTCACCGGAAGCATGGCCTCAGCCCACTCCCCATGGCCCCTCTGCAGAAGTTTGATGCGGTCAATGTCGTAACAGATCTGGACCAGGTCTCCAACCATGAACTGAGAGCTCCCTCCCTCAGCACCAGCTGCCACCTCTCCACTTCGAGCCACATTGGCCTTGGTCAGCACGGCAGGATTGAACGTCCACCTACGGGAGAAAGCGTGCAGTTTGGATTTAGTAATCAGACAGATGAGGGGGGAAAAAAAAAAGTTGATGGCAATCATTCCCAAGCAATCTTACGTCCTAAACATAAGGGAAAGATAGGTACTTCTTAATAACGCAGGCTTGTTTTAAGTGGAATTGGAACTATATAACCACAAAAAATGCAGATTTTCAGTTGAGGTCAACACCCTCTATTCATATCACTGCCACAGAAGAGGGATATAGTTCAACAGCTTTCAGAAACTACATAGTTAACACTAAAAACATTTCATAAAATTCAAGTAGTGACACATTTAACTGGGGAAAACCACTGGGCTGACCTGTTTCCGCTGGGATACTGGACAACTATGTCATGGTCTTCATCAATTCCACACACAGTGCCAGTGGTAGTGAGCGTCTCAAACATGCCATCTGTCCAGCCTCCGTGACCATGCTGCAGAGACTGAACAATCTCCAGGTCCAGATCAATGTTGACCAGGTCTCCGATCTGCAGACCACCTGGGTTCCTGTTCCCATTCTGCTCACCTGAGGGGCACAAAATTAAACACTAGGTTATGTCAAAGTTTGTGGATTCCCCTTAAAAATAGCAACTTATGCCATTTTAAAGTGCACCTGTTGAGGACAGAGATGTTCAATTTTAAAAACACAGCTTCACCAATCATCACCACCCTCTGGAACAGCCTCAGCCCGAAGGAACCATATTCAATGCCAAGGATAAGCTAGATCTGTCTTAAGCCCTACCACACTGTGTAAAGGACTTAAACTACACTCTAAAAAGTGATAGAGTGCTGTTCAGTACCTGAGGGGTAAGTCGGAGTGGTGTCTGTAGTCCAGAAATAATGACCCAATAGCAGGGCCTGACCTTCTTAAATATCTTGTGGCTGAATGCCATTAAATCTTCACAGAATATGTATCAAAATCTAGTGTAAAGCCTTCTCAAAAATATATATTGTTAGTGCAGCAAAGGTGTACACAAAGCTGTATAAAAACATTAAATATTAGAAGAAATATAGGGCAAACAATTGTCCAAACAGTGAATCTAAGACTGCTGCATAATACTGGCAAAAAATACTTGTACTGTTTTATATTATATTTATTGAAACGGCATACATTTCACATCTGTGATCAAAAGAATAATACATAAGAATAATGACTGCATGAATGACCTCATACTTTTAAACCCCTCAAGTCACATTTAACTGGAACTGTGAGTGGTCATGGTACTCACAGCATATAATACAAATAATTACACAACACAAATAATTGCTTAGAGGACAAATTTGCATACTGCAGCCTTCTGCAGTATTGGTATAGCAAACGCCAACACCAGGACAACAATTAAGAAACAATATTGTGAAACATGAATTAAAAGCCAAGACCAACCCACAGCAGCAGAGCTGTTCATATGATGGCAATGACAACAGAGGACACTAAAACTAGCTTCGTATTAAATTGCCCACGATGACTGGGGCCACGTTTAGTGGTATCAGCCCTCTATTAATTTAAGATGGTTTAGTGAAATGTAGAAGTGTGACAGAGCGTGTGTTAGGCAAGATCATTTTGTTTTATTCGGCCTTGCAACATCGGCTAGGACAGGACAGAGTCAATTATGGCCTGGGGCCAGGAAGGCTTTTAAAGGGAGAATGTGCCACCATTGCTTATGCCTGAATACAGTTCTTTCAATAGAGTGCTGACATCTAGTGGTGGCGACTTGACCAATAATCTTAAATGAAAACAAAGAGAGGAACTGGTTCAAAGCGTTCCTGATACTAATACACACCGATTTAATATACAAAGACTCTCAGAAATGTAAGTGACAAAGGTACTCACCCAGCACTGGACAGTGGTCTCTATAGAAGGTCCCACCTTTGGCATCTTGCACACATTTTAAGTCTGACTGTGGTGGGGAAGAGAGGGAAGATTAATTAATAAACAGTTGATGTATATTTAAACTCTATATTTGTATTTTTAAAATTTTATTTTCATATTTAAGATGGAATTGAACATAAAATATGGTGAAATCAATGAATAAAAATGTTGCAGCTGAAGAATGTCTAATGTTTAAGTTATTTATTATTAGTTAACAAAAATTAACAAGATTTGACCAGTGCAGTTCTGACTATGTGCACACTGACAAGCCCTTAAAATGTGGTATACTCAGCTACAGTTCAAGCTGAGGTGTATTTAACAATGTGAATTATTTTAGCCCATCTACAGCTACTTAATTTCCACAACACATTAATCCATTTGATATAAATATTCAAACAGCTGCCTGTTTCTTTATCTAAAATTGAATGTGCTCCAAAACAAGCAAATTTTGCATGGTACTGAAGGCTAACCAGAATTCAAAGAGGTTTTTCTTCCATTTTAAAAACTGACCCAGCCCAGAGTGATCTTTCTGAAAGAGGCACAATGCACAGGCACATCTACTCTTTAGATACGCAGTGGAAAAACATTACCTTTTTTGAATTTCTGGTTCAAATCTTTCAGTTTCATGACTAAAGTCAGAACGAGTGGTTTTGTTTTTCCTACAAATTCATTATTGACTAAAAGTAGCAGAAATCACAGCCAATATTATTTACAAAGAGAGTTATTTTTAAAAAGTCACCATTATTGATTAGTAAATAATTGTAAATATCCCAGACATTAAAAAGTCAATGCTGCCCAAAGGGATATACCCTGACCCAAACAGTCATTAATTTAGTCTGCAATTTATACTCCCCATTCAATTTTAATAAATCTAGAGGCAGATGTCCTCAACACGGTGCAGAGGGATTTTTTAAATAACAAAGAACGAGTCTGTTACTTATGACGCAAGTTCACTGGCTGAAATTCAGATGTAGCAAAATGGTCCTCAGCCAATGAGAATGTTGAATAGCATTTTAAAGCCAGCCCGGCACACTTTCCCTGGACCACACCCCCTCCCGTTTTTTGACCTCCCAGACAACTCTTTCGTCTTCTTAGTGAAAGAAAAAAGGCAGCAGATTTCTTTTATCATGTAGATGGTGCTTCCAGCTGCCTGAACAATGGGAGCCTTGCATTTGCCGGCTGCTTGGGGTTCACAATTGGGCCTCGGACCAAGAACAGGGGCTTCTTTGCATGTGTGCATGTGCAGGCGGTGGAAGAGAACACAAAGGCCATCCAACTCCCCCTCTTTTGTGTAGGCGTGGTGGGGGTGGCTCACCATGCCCTCGAAGCCGACTCTGTAGAGGTTCTTGGCCCCGTTGTCCCAGAGGACGTAGGCTGCACTGTGAGGGCTGGCTGCACTCCAGTCTTGAATCTCTGTCACCTGGAAGAGAATTAAAGAAGTGAACAGGATGACACAGCAAACATACGGCACACTCATAAATGCATTTTGTTACGGGTAGGGAATTGAGGGGCATTTTTACTCACTTCAGGGGCATTTTAAAAACAAATGAGGATATAAACAAACTAACAAATCTACATAAACCAAATGTCAGAAAATGTACAAAGCTTTGAATGAAAACACAAATGTGTTGTGGATACTATGTTTAGCTCTATTTTATCTGTGGAAGATAGAAGCTAATGTATCTGCTGTTTGAATTATTTTGTTTAACTTCTATTTGAGTAAATTTTCCACTTCTACATATTTTTACCTTATTTAACCTCATTCCCTACACTATTCTGTTATTATCAATCACAGCAGACACACGATAGCCATGACAGTAATCTTTGTTTATGTGCGAGAATGAAAGAATGTAACTTATTTAGGGACATAAAGACATTGGAGTCTAACAGCAAATAAACCCGTCTTCTGGAAACAGCACTAATATTTCTTTCGAGTCATTAGCTGCACTACAGACTGAATAATCCCCCAATTTGTTTACGTCTAAGCTAAATAATCATTTGGTAAAGATTAGCAATTATTATCTTGAAACACAGGCAGCTTTAAAACAAAGAGGTGAATTATATTTTGTCAAGAAAGCGGTCCTTCGAAGAGAAGTGATGTTTATTTACTATGAAAAACTAGCTGGCATCAAGTGGTGTCTTGGATCATTTATGGTGTCATGCATAAATTTTCTGCAGTGAGCCTTTCAGCCTTATTTATAACAGCAAACAGTGAGTCAACTTGTAATGTTGCATGCTGGCCTCTAAATTTACCAGTAGGGACCGCTGAGTTTAATGGCCCATACAACAACATGTAGAATGGTGATTAAACAGCAGTTTTACACCGGTGAAAGCTGAAAACCTTTGGCAAATGCTTCTGAAGCTACTGAACACACAGGATTCCGGAGATAAATGGTGTTGTTGCATATTCTGCCTCACTGTGCGTCTGTCGTATTGTGAAAAGTGAGTTTAACATTACAATATATAATGCTGAAACTCACTGTTTACAGTAGTTGCATCGTGGCAAATGCTGTTAATTTAGGTCTTGTCTTGCAGTGCAAACACAGCATCAAATCCAATTATAAATATTGATTGCTGGAAAAAAGTTCACTGTTAAAAAAGAAAGTTGACACAATTTTATTTACCTTTCCTCTTCTGCCGTTGCCACCATCCTGGTCCTCCCATTGCCAATCCACTCCCCGTACAACTCGCCCTCCAGCGAAGATCCCCCGGGCTGTGATCTTTTTGGATTTACGGCGAGACTCCAATAGCACTCTGCACATAAGCATAAGAACATATTAAACAATGCAAAATACATTGTATAAGAAAAAAAAAGTGTCCAAAATGGCACAGACAACAAGTGCATACATTAACTGGTCTGACCTTCTATAAATGTGTTGTAAAATGGCTGTTAAACACAGCAACACTAGAAATCACAGTAGTTACATGCACCATTATTGTTTATTAGGTGAGAGTTACAGCACTGATACTGGAAAAATATATACATCGTTGTATTAGAAATGAGGGGGAAAAAATCCCTCCTTTTAAAAGTTGAAAGAAATGACAGCGCTCACAAGACACCATGCCTATAAAACCCAGCCCAAACCTGGAATTGCATCCCTAACAATGTGTTTTAATTTCTTTTTAAATGTTTCTGTTGTGGAATCCAGTGATGAAAAACACAGTCATCAGTGTGCTAGTCTGCCATCTGGATATCACCCCATGCAGATCCACAACATGCAGGGAGCAGGTTTGCCAGATGGCCGTCTCTGATCTTTCGAGCTTTACTGCTACAGGCGTTCATTTTTCTCCTGTAATTCTGTGACTCTTTCAAAAGTCTTTATCGTCACAAGAGGCAGAGTACAACCCAGGGTTACTGAATCAGGTCCTGCCCTGACAGCATACAAACAAACACGCTGCAGCTCGAGACACTTCAGCAACTCGACTCTGAGGTATAGACATGCATTAAATTAGTGCCTGATTTGGCTCATGGCCCAGAATAATTCAAAGCTCAAAAAGTTTATTCCTAAAAGAGGTAAACTAAAATAAATAAAATAATGTCAACTAAAACAAAGCAAAACTAAATGTACATAAGGCAGATTGAAAAAATGTCAATATTTAATAATTATCGTTGGACATTTATATTAATTATAAACCTTCTTCGCAAGAATTTGGTAGAGCTGTTCACAGTAACTAGAACATGCCTGAACAGCAGCAATGTCCTTGAGCACTCCTATGAGTTATGCCAGTCAGCATTTTAAAGAGGAGGCACACAGGTCAACATCCGTTCAGAGTTTAAAAATACAGAGAAACACATCAGATGGTGGAGACTGTCAAAGCCATGTAAAAGAATGGTGCAACCAAAACAGGCTCCTTACTGAAAGTTTTCTTAGTCTCTTCTCTTACTGAACAGGTCTCGACTTGATTATAGATTACTTACTTACAGCTTTAGCACAACACCGTAACATTATAGAAGCGAAGGATTTAAGAGTTGATGGAGTGCATACTCATTATCGGCTCTGAGAGGGACTCTCAAAAATAAATTCTGCAGTTAAATAATGTACATAAACCTCCTATAAAACCACATAAAACTTTGTGTAACCAACTGCAGAGGAATTATAATCATTTGAGTGACAAAATTGTAATTGAATATACACTTTGATTAATTGACCAGCCCTGGCAGTGCGCACCATCAATTAAAAGGCATTCTCTCTGAAACAGAGCCTTTCACTGATTAATGATATGTTTGTTTATATTAAATCAAATCTTGTCTTAAATGTTTTTCTTAAAGCGACCATGTTAATCTTTTTCAATTAAAATATAAGGAGATATTGGAAAGAAAGTTCTGTCAATAGTTATTATTTGGGTTTGTATATTACTATGAAAACAATCAATTTTTATTATTATAACATTGCTATAATAATCGTATCATTATATAAGATAAGGACAAACTTGCTTAGCTCATCCTTAGGCACATCTTTGTGAAATACTGCCTACTCAGGCATTCCCCGTCAAGACACAGAGGTTTAGATCTGGCCTGTAAAGTGTCAACGACAGGCTGTTTTACTGCTGCATAGCCCAGTAGAGTAGATTTAGCAGCTGGCAAGCTCAGTTTGATTTGGCTATGTTCAAAGGAAACACCCAGCAATACCTTAGCAGCAAAAGAACACATCCCCCCCAACCACTATTGCAATGCAATATCTATCAACTCTCCCCAGGGAATGGGAGTTACACTTGTTTGAAAAGACACCAGCTGCTGAACTAACCTATTGTTTCCTGACTCATGTTGAGGGGAGTCTCGGATGGCAGCCAGGAGTGAGGTCTAACCAACTGATGGGCTTTTATTTAGGCAACAGACTCAACATATGTAAACAGCTAAGCGGACTGAACCCAGAAAAAGGAAGAATATATAAATTAATAAAATACACAATCATTTAATAAAAGACTATATTTTTGTATTTAAAATATGTGCAGAGAAGTTAACAGTGGGTGTTGTGTGTCAAGTTTTGATCATAATGATAATACCAAATAAACTCATCAAGAAATGTACTTATGTATTAATTCAAGCCTTACACATAGGAACTGCTGTAACAACTGTACTACTTTTAACCGTGGTTCCACTTTTGCATCAGCAAAAGGCTGATTCCTAGTACAAAACGGTAGTCTAAAGTATCACCAGACAGAACAGAATTTCCTGAATCAGGACACTAAAGTATCATATAAACAAACTGTGAAATTTGTGAACAACTTCATGTACAAAATATACTGAACTGATAAATAATGCAAAAGTGTGGACAGAGGCATTTAATGTTTTCTCCTAATTCAAACTGTTCACAAACAATGTTCTTTCTTTATGTCTTTGGCAAAATTGAAATTTTAAAGCTGCATGAAAAAAATGTAACCAGGCATCCTCTTCATCGTAAAACTGCAGCACAGAAAGGTATTCTGAGCGTACAGTGGAACATGTGCAACATTAACAGATTGTTTACAGGTGTGTGTTGAAAATTCTGCAGCTAATAATCATGATAAATAATGTGTAACTTGAGCCCAAAGCAACTCTGTCTGCATGTTCATACTTTTTTATAGTTCAGATTCCTTGCACAGCTATTCATAAGGATGTAAACTGTAACTGATGATGCGAACTGTAAAGGCTGGTACACCCACATTTCTAAGGCGGGCACAGAAGTGTTGCCCAGCAACAAAAACCCATAAACTATAAATGCATGCTGGGTTCAATACTGGATCAAACCTCACAAAAAGTATGTTTACTTGCATAACAAAGATTCTGGATTAGTTTATAACGATAGTCTAAAGCCCTATTCGGACAGAATTAGTTTTACCTCTGGACGTGGGGTAAAGTAATTATTATCAGAGTATCTCGGTAGTTTAAATCCCATTCAAATAGAACATTTCAGTCATTTTCCTGGAGGGCGGGCTCCTGTTTCAGGAAAGCTTTTTGCCTACTATAAAAACAAGCAGTAAAAATAAACCCAGGATATATTAATCCCATCCGAATTGACACATGGGGGAATATTGCGTCATATCCCGGGGGAAAGAGACTTTCACACTTTTTCTCGAGGGCGGAGGAGCTGGAGGAGACGTTTAGTGATTAAATATATGGTTTAAGTAAAAGCTCAGCAGCTGAACAAAGCCACGATCAAATGCAGAAAACAACCTGAAAACTCACTCAGTTAAGAGACATTTCTGGTAGCTGTAGGTAGGTTTCACGCACATTATTAGCCTCCATACATATTATTATGAACGTGTCCTACTCTTTAACTTACCATTAAACTGCTAATGTTAGTTTAAATAACTGTATGAAGGACAAGTAAAGGTTTGGCCATCTTCTCGCCTGTTATCTGTTATGAAGGACTAGATAAAGTCGTTGAGTGCTGGATATTTGTAGGCTGTTCTCAGAACAGTTGTGACACTCTAAACTCCAGTATCTCTGATGTGTCTGATCCACACTATGTAACAGCAGTGCATGAAACAAGTAGCCACACCCATCTCTTATTTTCACAGAGATTTCTTATCCAGTGCAAATCCACCATAAACATTACTGACGTCGTGTGGAAAATTTACATTACGCCAGCTTCCCGTGTAAAACTAATCCCGAACGAAAAGGGCTTAACACTCATTTAAAAACAAAACAAAACAAAACAAACCCAGAATGATTGCCCAAGTGTAATTTAGCTCGATCTACGCTTAGTCAGAAACAGGTCAATACTGGCTGAACTATCTGAGTCAGATTTGAACATGTAATCACTTGGAGCACTCCAAGTGTTAAAGTCTTGTGGCTTTTTCAACAAAAATACAAAACCTTTTAACACCAAAACATACGTATTGAAAATATTCATTTTAAATATTTGGTCTAAACTAGACATAAAGAGGGTGTTTTACTGCTTTAGTAATCAGACTATTATGATACACATGAAAACAGGACAACAACTTTTATATAATTCCAGTAAATGCCTCGCTATCCTTTGTACGTAAACATAGTTACAGCTCTGAAGAGTGATTTAAAAAGAAACAGGAACAACAGAGCCTTACAGGGAACGGTCTGTCTCTCTCACCTTTCACTGCCCGGCGTGGTGATACGGTAAAACCTGTGCCGTAGGTGATGTTTGTCCCCGTGGTAACAGGTGGTGCACAGATCATAATTAGTGCACTCTGCACATTTCCAGCGAATGCCGATGATTGGCTGCTGTCGACAGGTGTCACACATGGTGCCATCGTGCTTAATACCTGCGAGACGAAGGGACGGTTTGTGAGATGGTTTACATACTCAAGTTACACAGTGCACAACACACAAGCACAAGCTGACCACATCTACATTATCTTGACAAATATTCTCATCCGGGCGATTTACAATTTAATTCTGCATTAAATTATGTATTGCTTTATCACACACTTTCATTGTAAACTTATAAACTACAGGAAAACATTTGTCTAAATATCTAAAAGTAATTTAAATATCTAAAAGATATTTCTTTATTTTCCATTCTTAAAGCCGTATTTTCCAGGTTCTATAACAGACTTACACAAAAGATTGTGGGTTATTTTGTTTTGAGTTTCCACATGTAAACATTCCCTCAAAATTTTCTCCAAATTGTCCATATTAAAGTTATCCACAATAAATATGCAATCACTTAAATTCTGCAATCTGAAACTGAGAGCTTTTAAATTACAGATATAGGAGACCCACTTATTTAAGACCTGAGAAGAGCATACCTTAACCTTACCTCCCAGATGTAGAAACATATGTTTTTACCCCAACCTAACCTCCCTCTGTCTATCCTCCTCAGTTGTGGGGGGGCTATGGAAGCTAAGAAAGCCCCTCACCTGTGGGAGCACTGTCGAGGATCCTCACGTCGTAAGCTCCAGAGCATCGGTAGTTTGCGGCGGTGCCATTGTCCCAGACCACCACCACCTCCTCAGGGCTCTCGAAGCTGCGGACTGTGCCCACGTGACCCTCGCCTCCATCCTGTTTACCCCACTTCCAGTCCGGGCCACGGATCACGCGGGCTCCCACTCCTTCCATCATCACCCGGTTATTCCTGCCGCTGCTCATTTACCAACAGCTTCTCAGTGAAGACAATACTAGCTCGTCCGAAGCTAGCTCTTAGAACCGTGGCCAGATCCTCCCCAGCCCTTTCCTGGTGACTTTACATCTGTCATACACCTGGACAAGAACAGATATTAAAGAGGTCTTTAACATTAAACCAGTACAACATCAGCTGCTGTTCTGTCTATTACAAAGAGCTAACAAGATAGCCAGGTTTATTTACCTTAATATTTATTACTTTACTTTTAAATTATATTTGTACCATTGCCTAAAAACATAAAGAAAATACTACATATCTGCACCCTCACATAGTGTAGTTTAAAAGCAAGCTTTTAAAATTCAACATATCAATTTCAGCCTCACTTAACCCCATCTTTCTCTCCATGTTAACCAGTTAAACAGAGTTAAACAGACATGTTTAGCCTAATTCAATATCTAGCCTTATTTTAAAAAACAGATTATATTACTGAAATAAAAGTAAAACATTTGGGAAATTTGGGAAAATCTCCCTACAGCAAGTTCATTGAACAACCTCTGCTATTATTTTTTTCTGTCCAGCAGCTAATTCTAAACAGTCAGCTTTAATGTAATGTTAGGCTTAATATTTTAAGTTTTTCACTTAGAACACATTTTAAGGCTTGTATCACCATCAAACAACAACAACAAAGACATTTACAACAAGCTCAATTAATCTCAGCTTTTGTTTTTTTAAACAGGGATAAATACCAAAATTTAATTTAATATTTATCTTACAATTTAATCTTTTTTTACTCTAAACAACAACTTAAATAACTGTATCTTCGTCTAAAAAGGACCTTTACAGCAAGCTCACTTAATCTCAGCTGCGGCTTTGTCTCCAACTGCAAACTAGATTTTGATAAATAACCACATTTAAGTCAATATTCAGCTTAATATTTTGTCTATTTTTTATTCTGTATAGTACATAGTATCTTTTTTTAAAGAATGGAGATTAAATATTCCTTCAGTAAGCTCTCTGTTCACCCTCAGTTGTCTGTTTTGTCTGTGTAACTTAGCAGCTAATGCTAACACTAACGTTAGCTCGGTCAAGTTCTCTCGATATCTTGACTCGACTAAATATTTTAACATTATTTAACGTAAATTTCACATTTTACCTACGTGTATCCTTTACAGACTCGCACGAGTTACAGAATTAAATGTTAAATGTTGGTAAAGCACCTTTTTACACGCAGAATCTGTGTCTGGCCTAGTTCACACACAAATGCTATTCATCCACACAGATAATGAGACTAACCAAGCAGACGTGGATTTAAATACATACATCAACATATATTTATATTTCCGTCAGTTTAACAGTGGGAACGGTCTCAGGTGCCGTTGCAGAATTCCCTTTAAAAAACAGGTACGACCACCGAAATCAAACAGCTGTTCCAAAGTTGTGAGCTAAAGCTAACGCTGCTGTTTCCTCAGCGTTAGTTTGCGAAGAAAAAAAACAAATAAATACATACAAAAATAATAAATAAAATAACACGAAAGCGACAAAGCGAACCCCAAGTCCCGCTTTAATCCAAATATGTGGTAAAAGATGGCGAAATCCAGCAGAAATCCCGAATTGAAGTTGGACACAGCTCAACAGATGGGTGTCCGACTGAGAGGAGTCGAGTTTCTCTCAGTGAGAGAGAGACAGCCAGCGCCTCAGACACAACACCAGCCTCTGCCCCTCCACCGCAGTCCGGAAAACACCTCCTCTCCGAGCTTTCCACAACCAAACAAACTACTCAACCATTACTCACAGCTAGTTTATCAAAACTTCATTAATGCCGGACAAACCATAAACAAACAAGACTCTTTGTTGCACTGTTATAACCGGGTCGTACATGTGCTTTTTCTTTTCTTTTCTCTGCAGTTTGTTCTCTGTGTGGGGTCAGTCTTTTCATTCCCCTAATTTCACTGCTTTTCTCTAATATTTAACTCAGTATTTCGATACAAACAAGTGAGAATTCATTTTATATTAGAGTTGATAAAGGAAAATCATGTTTTTAAAATAACGATTCTTATATTTAATAACTGCCTGGCCTTGTTTCAAGACAATACAGTCCTTATTTATAGACAACTCAGGACTTTATTTTCTTACCTCAAGTCAAAATTATTCAAGTCTGACACTGTGACCAGAAAAAGAGAGAAGCTTAATTAAAAACTCTTCACGTTTTCTTCAGTGTGTCTTTGTGTGTACGAGGAATATCACACAGTGTGGTTTGTCTTCCATGTGGGACCACAAGCTTCTCCTTACAACACTGATTACCATATTTTAAGATTAAGACATGTATTAGGGTTAGAGTAAAGTTTAGTATAGGGTTAAGGGTTGTGCTGGTAGAACTTATTTATATGATAAGGTTAAATTAGCAGAACATTAATGGAAGTCTATAATAGCCCCACAATGCATGAAAACAAACATAAGAGTGTGTAAACAGTGCCGCTCCATCCCCACTGTGGGTGTGTGTGTGTGTGTGTAGCGGTTGTTCTGTGGTTTTCCTGCCGGAACAACAGAATCAGCTCCCGGACTTGTAGCTACTTACCTGCGGCCGCTCTGCGCCGTTTCCCTACAGCAGGAGTCGAACCGTACCGATTCAGACCGAATCGAACCGAATCGAATCGAGGCGCCGCTCAACGAGCACCGCGAGGCGCCATGACAGAACCGGAGAGGAGGGGCCGGGACTGGGGGTGTGATGTCAAAAGAGTGTTTAAAGAGACCACTTCAGTTTTTGGCCGTGTTCAGGTCGACAGTTAGACTTTTTTTTATCTGCATTTCCGATTAGAACAGGACACGTTTTCAGCAGTTTGACCGACAAACGCTGCCTGAAATCAGACTACTGAAATTCCATCATCCGACTTGCCCTGCGGTATTAACAAAGATCTATGATAAATAATGGCTCCTGACTCTCTCTCTACTGCTCTACATAGGTCATGAAATAATAAGAGTCAGAATCCTCTTACCCCTCAGCAAATAAATTAGTAAATTTACAACATGTGTGAACTTTGTTTTAAAGGCCTGTTTAATCTTGCAAACATGTTTAAAATGCTAGAAGACAAATATATGGCAAATAAGCATCAACACTGTGGATGAGGCTTTAAATCTCCAGTTACCAAAAACATTCTCAAATCGGGGAAATAATTCCAGCAAACATGCAAAACAGTTAAAGGCTAAGCACCACTTAATGGACCTCCATGAATATTTCACATTATTTTAGTTACTGACAGATATAAGTATGAATTAAAATGAAAATAGCAGCTTAATTTGCTTTAAAACTGACAATTTTATTAAATTGACGGAAAAACCCGAGCTCGCTACGGAAATTCTTGAACGCAACCGTGACGTCACTGGTGGACAACAGCTGAACAACGCCGCGGTAAAACACCGTTATGACTGACTGTTATGACAGTATCTAGCTAAATAACCAACATTATTCACGACAATAGCCTAGCATTAAACTCAAATGTAGAGGTACCGTTATTCTTGTAAATGTGATCGAAGTCGAACTCGAATTCATCCGACACTATAAACCTCCGTAACCAACGGTCTTTTAAACCTTATTCCTTGAATTAGTAAGAAATAACATGTTTTCTGACTATCAATAAACACAAGTTAGGAACTCAAATTCCACTGTATTTATTTGTTTGACACTTTCATAGAGCTGGTGCTTATCCTTTAAAAGAATGCTTTAGCCTCCTGTAATGCCTTTTCATGAACAAATGGAAATGTCAATACATGGAACACCTGTGTTTGCATCAGCTGAGGTATGTGTGTAAAATGTGTGTAATATGGATTTTGCAAGTGAATTGTGTCTGGGTGAGTACTTTTATTGTAACAAATACTTCAAACCATTTGTAGAAAATCACAACATCCTAAATGTGAAATTTTAAAACCAGTTAACATAAAACAACACTGAATTACTTACATTTCAATAATTAAATTATCGGGACACTAAGTAGTTTTTTTTTTTGCCTTCAAATTACAGCTTCAAAATGATAGTGACACTCCACTGTCCTGTCCTGTCATTAAGACCCTCACCAAACTCCTCACAGACAGTCATCTGGAGCAGAGCTTGAACCCACAAGGACCCTGGAGTTGTGGGACAGCAACATTACCTGTTGCACCACCATGCTCCCCTGGATGAAATATTGCAATATTTGATATTGCTCTTAATTTTACAATGCTCTTAATGGTCTTACTAACCAATCCTGGCCATATATATCCAAATGGTCATATTGTCATTATTGACATGGTGACCCTGGCTCCTACTACCATCACTGTGAAGTGTGAAAATAAAGTCATCTTCATTTTCAGTTTCTCTTCAGTGAACGTTGATCCCATCTAATGACTTACATCTAAATACCAAAATTCTTTAGGAAATTTTAACAGATGCTCCACATTCTTAGTTAAATGACAGAAACAAGGTGCCACCGTGCCATTCTACCTTCATTCAATATGTGCCAGTCTACGCATATGCAACGTCCCCATCTCTAGTTAAACCCACACCACCACCTGCAGTTTAAAAGCCCCACACTGATGGGATTGGGGCCATAGATTTGTGACGTCAGAAAACCTAGCTGTCTAAATATGTGTTTTAATACTGTCTTTGGAACACTGCAGTTACAAAGCTGAAGTGCTCAGCCACTGCTTATTTTAGTAACGGTATGTCTTCTAGCGAAAGATAAACTATCACACGGACAGGCTGACGGTGCTAACACTGGATTGAAACGGGAGGGATCTCTAAGCCCCGTTAGGCGGCGCTGCTATGGAGCCGTGTCTGTAAAAACACCGCTAACGAGTAGGATTAGCGGCACCGAGGACGTTCATTTACTCTAAAACTGATAAATACTTTATATGTAACTGTGAGGAGACCATTGTAGTTTAAACGGAAATGTATTCTCTTTCGTCCTCTGTACAGCCGCAGGTAAATGTTATCTCTGGTCTCAGTTAACATTAATCTAAGGAAAGACCTCAGGAGACATGCTAACTTTAGCCAACCAGCTGTTTTTGTTTAGGTGACTTGTTTATAATTGGCCCAGCTGATGCTAATGCTAATGCCAGCTTATGTGTAAATACGCCGAGTACGCGGTTTATAATTCGGTTAAATATACTTTTACAGTGGTTTATTACCAAGGGAGACTATTTTTTCTCCCACAAGCGTGAAGCTGTGTTCATATTCGTCTCAATGGAATTTTTCATCGGAATTCCACCTTAAATGGTGCAGCGGTTTCAGTGCACATAAGGTGGAATGGAAACTTCCACCGAGAAGACTGTATTTAGTTATGTAATACTGATGTATCTAAGAGTTATTGCATCCATACTGTAGTGTTTCTGTGACTTAATAACGTGTCAGGTGGCCCTCAGTATTAATATTGACACCTGGGTACATTTTATTAATTTACTGGCCTTGCTGAATCTGTGTATTTTATTTATCTGAATTTTTAATATGTTTATACACTTCTCTCTGTAGAGAAAGATGTCCTTGACATATTACAATAGAAAATTAAAGTCTGGTAACAGTATCAAAGCAAATGTCAGTTCATTTTAAGCAGACCAGACCCTTTGGTCTGAACGTGTTGCTCAAAAATGAATGCTCTGAATCAGAGCAGTCAATTTTATTGTGCAGGGTACATATTCTTACATATCAGTTATTCTAAATTGCTGTTGCTGATGATGTATATAATATATATGTATAGATATATTTTTCTGTAGAACTGCTTCAAGTAGAAGCCATCTGAATTATTTATTTTACGTTTGTGTGTAACATTTGAAACACAATTCTTATTTGTGGAGTTTGCACACTCATATGGCAGGGTTGCCATTTATTACGGTACTGTTCCATGTCTGGGCGGCATGGTGGGGCAGCAGGTAGTGTTGCAGTCACACAGCTCCTGGGATCTGGAGGCTGTGTCACCCTGTGAAGGACTGGCACACCTCTAGGGTGTGATCTCTCCTTGCGCCCAGTGATTCCGGGTAGGCTCCGGACCCACCGCAACGTTGATAAGCAGTTACAGACAATGAATGAATGTTATTTTTATTACTGTACTGTTGCCTTTCCCCAAAATTGTGAAAAAATGACCATGATTGTAATTCTCTGTTTGCAGGTAACAGTTCCACTGAGTCATCTCATCAATGCCCTGCATTCTCTGAAGGGTTCAGTGAGCTGCAGTAGTTCAGTGAAGCCTCAGCACAGAGAAACAGCCTCAGAAAAAGATCTACACATCACAGAGGTAATACATCTCAAGCTTTGTCCAGTTTAATTGGACACACTGGATGACCACTAGGTAGTTTTAATAAAATATGACCAAAATGGACTTCAATTATTTATTTCTCTAAAGTAGTGAAGTCTTAGTGTAATAGGAGCATTAGTCTGTTTTTAAAGCTCCTCGTAGGTGAAGTGCTGCCTTTAAAATAGTTAATTTGAAAGTTCAGTTGCCTTTAATGAAAATTAAAATGTAGGTACAAGTTTACTGTAATTCTTCCCCTGTTTGTATATTTGTAGCCATCCTGGACTCTCCGGGATCTTGGATTGACAGATCTGGGAGTGGGTCAGCTGCATGAGCTGGTGGACAGTTTGTTGCCTTATGTAAACCATAAGGTGTCATCATTGCCTTCTAGAGCAAGATTACACCCCTGGAAGAACTCCTACCTTTCCACACACTCCTTTTTCCACAACAAATATGGTAAGGATCTTTAACTTTGCAACAATGCAATTCTTTTTATTTGGGAACAGGTCAGACCTCAACTTAGTGTCTTTTTTACACTTCAAGATTACTTATAACATTATACACACAGTATACAGATTGTGTTCACTAAACAAATTTAAGATTACAATCAATTTATGAAGCTTGGGTTAATTAAAAGCTTCCTTTTCTCTACTCCTAAGGTTTTTCAGTTGCTAAGACAGGTGGTATCTCACCTGTTATGTGCAGACAGAACCCCTCCCCTCTTCAGGCAGTATGTTCAGATCTAAAGATCTGGCCAATGCGGGTCCAAACCCGAGGATTTAAAACTTTGAAATCCAAAACAAGGCGCCTCCAAGGGGGATTTGATCGCACAGTGGACACTGATACATTCACTCCATCTTTTATGAAGGTATGTTTGACCTTATTGTTTCTTAGGTCAGCTCCTGTTAAAGCAAATGTCTTAATTTATTATAATTTTCCATGGTATAATACATTTTGACAATCCAAACTTTCATCAGTATGTACAGATGTGCTTTGAATTTTAATACCACCTTTTATACAGATTTTTAGAATTTCAGTTATTTCTTTTATAGGGATTCCTTACACGAGACAAAGGGCAAGATGTTGAGACTTTAGACCGTCTTTTAAAGAACAAAAACATTCCTGATGGCCATCATGATGCTTTCAAGACTGGTTTTGCAGAGGGCTTTTTGAAAGCTCAAGCTCTTACCCAGAAAACACAAGGTGACATGTTGAGTCAGACTCTGCTAAAAGGTTTTGCTGTACTTAGGATTATTAGCTAAATTGTGACTTTTTGTTACATTTCTATAGAATCGTTAAGAAGGACACGGCTGATTTTGTTGGTTCTCCTGCTTGTGGGATTGTATGGACTGTCCAAAACACCTTTTTTATCGGGTAAAGGCTTCTGTTCTGGGCTTCCTTCTCTCTGTGTCTTTGCTGTCTATTCAAGTTTTTTATACTGTGTAAGGTGCTAGATGTTAGTGTTGATGCACACGTATATTATTTATTAATACGTTGAGCATAGTATACTTTCCTTTATTATATCCATGGCTGATTTTTAACTTCACATTTCCCTGTATCATTCAGAAACAAAACATACCACCCCTTCCAAAAAAAAAAACAGTGCCTAACAGTTGTTTGTGTGAATGTGTGAGAGTTAGGAGGGTGTGAGAACATGAATGGCGTGTGCCTTTGGTGTGTGAACTGTAATCTAACCGTTCTGGACAGTGCGATTCCGAACCACATCAGGCCTGGATTCGGCAGTGGACCCCGTACATATGAAAAATGTCACCTTCGAGCATGTGAAAGGTGTGGATGAGGCCAAGCATGAGCTGCAGGAAGTTGTGGAGTTCCTAAGGAACCCACAGAAGTTCACAGTACTGGGAGGCAAGCTGCCCAAAGGTAACTGTACAGCTTTAGGTAACTTACAGCACTCTTTGAGAAAACACTGTAGCAAGTAAACTAGATTATTATATTTTTATTTATTCATTTTATTAGCCAATGATATTTTTGTGGGTTTCATTTTGTACAGGGCCCATAATATCCTAGTTACACCACTGTGTGATCCATGTGAACACAAACTGCAACGTTAGGAATTTTTCTAGCATTTTATACCTACTTGTTAAAGACATGTTTCCTCTCAGGGATATTGCTGGTGGGGCCTCCAGGCACAGGGAAGACTCTATTAGCTCGGGCTGTGGCCGGGGAGGCTGATGTGCCTTTCTACTACGCCTCTGGATCAGAGTTTGATGAGATGTTTGTTGGGGTTGGCGCTAGCCGTATTAGGAACCTTTTCCGTAAGTACCTTAGGTCTCCTTAGAACTTTTGTGAATGTGTTGTCCAAAATTTGGGACGCAAGAACATATTGTGGTTTATGGTGGTCTCCACTTCTTCCACTAGGGGAGGCTAAAGGTAATGCTCCTTGTGTGATCTTCATTGATGAGCTGGACAGTGTGGGAGGGAAAAGGATTGAGTCACCAATGCACCCTTATTCCCGGCAGACCATCAACCAGCTTCTGGCTGAAATGGATGGGTGAGTTTTGAACTTAGATTTACACCAGAGTTATGTCAATGAACTGTATTTGGTCCAATATCTTTCACTTGACCTCTGCAGGTTTAAACCAAATGAAGGTGTCATCATTATCGGTGCTACAAACTTCCCTGAAGCTTTGGATAAGTAAGTAGTTTACCTCAATGGATCTCTTTAGTTCCTTCATAAAGGCACCCAACTCTGTCAAGTTATTTGTGTTTACAAAGCCTTTAGTAAGTAGTTTTAGTCAGTCTTTATCTATCTTACAGTGCTCTGATCCGGCCGGGGAGGTTTGACATGCAGGTCACTGTACCCCGACCCGATGTGAAGGGACGTACGGAGATCCTCAAATGGTACCTCAAAAAAATCAAAGTTGATCCAGGTAAATGTCTTAAAATACAGCGAGCATCACTTTTACTCAAACCCTGTAATAAGATGTCTACAACTTGTTTAATACCAAATTTTCAGTATGCCATTCTTTGACAATGTTATTTGATTGCTTCCCACTCTCTGCAGCTGTCGAGGCTGAGATCATTGCCAGAGGAACTGTGGGCTTCTCTGGAGCTGAGCTAGAAAACCTGGTGAACCAGTCCGCCCTGAAGGCTGCTGTGGATGGCAAGGATATGGTCACCATGAAGGAACTGGAGTTTGCCAAGGACAAGATACTAATGGGTTAGAATCTCTTCTCCAAAGATTTTCTGACCAATATTAAGGCTGTGACTGAAATAGATTACTTTTATGAATTCATTTCCACATTAAAAGTTTTTTTTAAGCCAATATTTGGCATACAGTTAAAAATTGCAGTGCTCATGATTTTAAAATTGCACTCTTTAATATAGAGGACAGTGGTTATTCCACAAAACAGGATTTATCTGATATTTTTAGCCAGAAATCAGATTTAGACCACTTCCAAACCCATTATAATGACACACACCCAACTGCAAAAATCAATGTGTCAGTGTTGGAAATAGAGGTTTGTGTCTGTGTTTGTTTAGGCCTCACAGTGTCTCTGTGACACATACCATCCAGCCTTTTGAGCTGAATCTAAGTGTTTTCAATGTATCTCTGTATCTCTCTGTGTCTTAAACAGGCCCGGAACGTCGGAGTGCTGAGATAGATAAAAAGAACAAAGTGATCACAGCCTACCACGAGTCAGGCCATGCCATCATTGCGTACTACACCAAAGATGCCATGCCCATTAACAAGGCAACCATTATGCCAAGAGGACCCACTCTGGGGCATGTGAGTTACTCTCCTTACTATTTGCATAATTAATAAATCACTGATAGGTCGATTGTAAACAGAACAAAACCTTGTTTTTGTAGCTTACGTTTGAAAACACTAGCTGTCTTATACAGTGTTTCAGTATTTGGTAATGTATGGTGCCAAAGAAATGCTTCAGGATTACTTCAGGAATAGAAGTCATTAACTTCACTTACTTTAACAACCTTCAGGTGTCTATGTTGCCAGAGAATGACCGCTGGAGTGAGACCAGAGCTCAGCTGCTGGCACAGATGGATGTCAGCATGGGTGGCCGAGTGGCAGAAGAGCTCATCTTTGGAAATGAGAATATTACCACAGGTGAGTTTACCATACTGTCTATATCATGGAGTCTAAATGTGTTTCTGAGGTGCAATTAATTCAGTAAAAGTTTGAGTGGTACTAAAGTTATTTAACAAAGAAAGGTAATTTTTTGAGGATATGTGACTTATGCAGTTCTTGTTTTGTTTTTTTCAATATATATTTTCTTCATCTTTGATGTAATTTTCAGGCGCATCAAGTGATTTTGACAGTGCTACTAAAATAGCCAAAATGATGGTGACAAGGTTCGGCATGAGTGAAAAGGTTTGTGTTAACTGCAATCTTTTAAAAACAAAGGGAAATCATTATATATATGTGTGTGTGTGTGTATATGTGCATGTGTTCAAGGCAAAATGGGATACATGGACAGGTACTCTGCAAATACATTTATTTGTGTATTGCTTTTCTGTTGTTCAGCTGGGTGTCATGACCTACACTGATGTCGCCAAGCAAAGTCCAGAGACACAAGCAGCCATTGAGCAGGAAGTCAGGGCAATTTTGAAAGTAAGCATTTCACAGTCCCAAAACTGTTTTTTTTAATTCAGGAGAGTATTGTTTTTGTTATATGTTTGTTTAAAAAAAAATAAGACCTTCTTCTGCATTTTTTTTTTCCCTCAGGATTCATATGAGCGGGCTAGATCGCTCCTGAAGTCTCGCGCTAAAGAACACAAAAATCTAGCTGAGGCTTTGCTCAGGTACGAGACTCTGGACGCCAAAGAGATCCAGATGGTCTTGGAGGGGAAGACATTAGCCGGTAGATGAGGTGCTTGCAGAGTATAAAACGTATGAATGTACACATGCAATAAGACTATCTTGGTGAGCTTCCGCTCCAGAACATATCTATGTTTAAACCTCATCTATTTTCTGAGCCACCACTCAAGCTTTTTACATGAGTGCAAAGCACTAATCACATTCTTTTTTTCTTCAGTTCATACTTTCTGTACCGGTCATACCCCACACACAAAGAATTGGGGCTGTTTCTGAATAGCTCTTATTTGTTTACTACACTAATATTGTCCACAATCACAGAAGAAGGGAAAATATATTCAGGCAAAATGCACAAACCTAAACAGTCTTTGGTTAGACCCTTTATTCTCACTTCCTGTTAGCCACAGCTGTCTGAGGTTTGTTGAGTAGGTCTCTCATGGTGGCCTTCAGAAATTTGTAAGGGAATGTACAGTGTATCACTGAGGGACTTAAGATTGTCTCAAGGCACTTTGGTAAGTGAATGCTTACAAATTCGTATTTTAGGACATGTACTGTTTCAATTTTCCTGCTTGTGAAATATTTCTGCTTTGAGCCACTTCCTAGTTCTTCAAACTTGACACCTGTCTTTCTGCATCGATTTCTCAGAACTCTAAGGGCATCTGAGTAGATAGTTTTACAGATTCTGTCTTTATGGTTAATTGATTTGACCAAAGTTGTTCATAAACTACAAGCTAAGAGATACAGTGTACAGTACAGAGTTTAACATGGTAACTCACTTAGTTTAAGATTGCTTTGGTTCTGAGAAGCAGAAAGGAAAACAGCTCTCAAAGTTGAGTTTCCTACACAATTCTTAAAAAAAAACTTAAAGCAAGCCTCCTGAAATAAAAAGATGCTGTAGCAAATAGACACTAAACTAAAACAAATCAATATGTCATACATGTTCAGGGATGTTTCCTGATGCAAAAATAATGGTTTGGATATAGTTCTGTACATATTCGTCATAAAAAAACAAAAACCAAAACAAAAAAGCATTTGTCAGTTTAAAGCAGAATGCACAACAGTGCCCTTGATATATATAGTTGTATATATGCTGTATTATGAAATAACTGGGAGCACACCTATTTAAAAGCCATACACAAACATAAAAGTGTGGTTGTCATGAGCGTTTCGGGCTGTCTATTGCTGCATTATTCAATTACACTATATTCTTGAAGATTAATAGAGCTCTTGTTTGATTGACCTGTGTTTTCTGCTGTTATTTATGTAGGTCTACTTTTGCTTTGACTCCACCATTATACATGTCTTCCTTAAGTTTAGACGTGTGTGTGTGTACATATATATATACATATGAACAATATTATTTGGAAACATTTTATCTTTTTATATAGATGTATAGAAAAATGTAAGCCTGTTTGAGTTTTGATTTGAATTGCGCTTGTGTGGGGTTATTGGAGGATGGGTTGCTGAAATTAATAAAAACATATAAGAAGCTATCCTCTGGTTGTCTTTATTGATGACTGAAATCAACCAATAATACATACTCCTCACCATTGAAAATATTAATTAATTAATTAACTCTTCCATCTTCTGTAACTGCTTTATCCTGATCAGGATACAACCTGAAATCATTGGGTTCAAGGCAGGAACACTTCCAGCACAGGACACCAGTCCATCACATGGCATTAGTCTAAATAATGATATTTTCAGAATTCCACATTGATTTGTGTATATTAATATGTATATTAAAAGGAAGCATAAAACATAATATCAAGCATTTATTCAAACTTTTTATTAAGAAACAAATGGATACAAACACAAGCCTTAACCAACATTACCTCAGTTACAATAAAAGATAGCATTGGCTGTAATTTAAGCAACTTGATGGATATTACAAAGTACAGATTCTTACATCACTTGCTGCAGGTTTTAGTAAATGTTAAAAACACTGGGATAAATACGATACCATGAAGGAGTCCAAACAAAATAACCAGAAACATGATGGTGAAAAATGTTCTGAAGATGTAACTCACTGATGCGGAGAGCACTACCACTCCTAGAACAGTGGACAGTGCTCCTTGCAGAATGGGATAGCCCAGGTGTGACAAAGCATCCGCTACTTTCTCGTTTGTGTTGGGCTTAGTGCTAGACACAAAAGTGTAGGAGATGTGTGCAGAAAAGTCCACAGAAAATCCTATGCTAATGAATAGATTAATCATGGAGATGGAATCCAAGTTGATACCAAACAATGCCATGAAACCTGTTACTCCCACGATGACAGAGGCAATGGCAAACGTGACCCACAAAGCACAGACAGGGTTTGGGATTAGCATGAGGGACATGATCAACATTACCACCGTAGCAGCACTAACAGTCTGGACAGTGTTAGTAGCAATCACAGCATACTGGTCGTAGTATATAAATGCTGGATGATAGACCACTAAAGGTGTCTGGCAGCCCTGGGCAGTTTTTCTCACTGATTCCAGCATTGTTTTCTCAGATGGAAGATTGGATGTCTGGAGGAAAATACGGGATGCAACTATGGTGTCATTCGTAATGCTAACATCCTGTCTGAGAAATGGGTGTTGCTGGAGAAAAAGTTTCAGATTTGACTTAAACTCAAATCCTGAGCTAATATTGATAGCCTTTTCTCTGGCGTAATGCTCAAATGAATGAAGCCAAGAGGTTGACAAATTGCTCACAAAAGTAAGCATTTCAAATTCCTTAATGCAAGACTCAAGCTGAGCTCGTTCAGCGTTCTCCCAATAAGGAAACGTACCATTCACAGCTAGCATTACATTAGGACCGAAGTGATCAAAATATTCCTTTTCATCCTCGTAGTACTTAACTATGTAGGATTGGTCAACTGCTAGATTCTTGAGATCAATACCTTCTTTAATATTAGTGCATCCATAGACACTGCCGGAAATGTATATAATGTAAAAAATGATCACCAAAGCTTTAGCCCAAACTGTGGTCAAACATGGTGCATAGTGCTTCCTGAAGAACTTCTGCATCACGTGTTCTTCCTCGGTTCCAGTTTCACGGTTGTAAACTCCTCCCAAGCAGCATGAAACATAGACTTTGGAAGCTCCAGGTGGACAGTCCTCAGGAACCTTCAAACACGTCAGCCAATGGCGATTCCCTTCTTCCCTTTTACCGTTCAGGGCCAAACAGGCCCCAAAAAAGGTGATGTTATAGAGGTAGCAAAACAAGATGGCAGTGCCAGCGTAGAGACAGAAAGTCTGTACCGATCGGAAGGGGGTGTTGTAACTAAGGTAAAAGGCCAGAACATCCGTCAGAGTGGTGATTGTGATGGAAATGGCTGCTTCTCTGTAGGTGGCGGCCATTCTGTCTTCTACACTGTCGAGGACGTTGGTCTGCTGCCAGCATGAGATCATGATGAACATGTCGTCAATGCCAATCCCTGAAAGACATGTATTGTAGTGTTTATGTTCCTGCATGATTTCAACAGCCAATTTGAATCTCTAATAATGTCCTGAAGGGCACAGTCAATAATGATTCATTTTCCACTTAGTGCAGATGAGGAGAATATACCAAAACACAGAGTGTTGAAAGTTGTTTTCTTTAGTTTTGCATAGGATCTATGAGGCTAATGTAGCTAATAATTTGTATGACTTATATTCTGCCAACTTTCAGAATAATTCATCATATTTGCTTCAAAGTAATCTCAGACTCACAGTTATTAATATTTCTGAGCAATGCTTTAGGCATAAGACGCTGCCCGTGCAGAGTGTGCAGGAGATATTGCGTAATTTTCAGGAATATGGCTCTATATACCTATTTTGTTATTTATTTTATTTGACAGGGACAATACAGATACATGCAGAACATTGTTATAGAAAATGTAGCACATGTAATGTGTATAGGGCATCTAAAGCTAATTTGTTCTGGAGTTCTACAATGGTGCTAACAGGATAAAGTCTGTGTTAATGATATCGGTGTTTGTGTCCACACATACAGTTCCTCTGTGTAAACTCCAGAACATTTCTGGGTTACAATGCATGTGTGAAAGGGGATATAGGAAATGAGGTGTATTTGATTTAATTGCCATAACTTACCAAGTATCAGGAACGGCGACGATGCTACAGTTATGACAAAAGGAACATTTATGAGTAAGAGGAACCCAAAGCTAGAAAGCACTGCTAACCCAGTTGAGATAACTCCAAGGAAGGCCACCCACACTTTATTCCTCACGTTGTCAAACCTACAGTGAAAAAGAATGAGCCATTGTTAGTATACATTTGTTTATTTTTATGTTCATTTACAGGCTAAAATTCATTTGAATTGTTTGAAATGTGTCACAAACCTTACACATGACAGGACTGAGAACAGAATGGCGATAAAGTAGGTGATGGCAAAAAGATAGGTGACCGATTTGGTGCTTTTCTCAAATTCCTGCTGCCTTGACTTGGATGTAAAATAGGAAACCTGGAAGACACACCAGAATTAGAGTGTGTCTTTTACTCTTGGTAGCTACTATTCCCCACGGATAATAATAATAATGGGATCAACTGTACATACCTCTGTGACTGAAGTTGTAACATTGCTCAACAAGTGAACAAATTCATTCAGCCAAGCATCTACCAGGGTATCGTTGTCTTCTTGGAGGTAGTAGAACAGTCTCACTGCCTTAGCACTCTGGATCACTTCAGTGCTGTCAACTTCCACTTGGCCAAGGAGATGCTCCAGGGAAACTCGACCCATTCTGAAATGCTGATATATTGGAAACGTTAAGTTGACCACACTGATGTTATTGGCATTGTAGTCCAAGATTTCCAGGAGGACGTTGAGGTGGCAGCGCCAGCTCACTTTGGCACAAATATCTTTGTATGAAAATATGTCTTTTCCGTGTCCAATGGTTATTCCAGTCACTCTGGCATCTATCCACAGAATTTCTTCAAGAGCAGCAACACTGAGGGCATTCGTCTGGCTGGTGAAGATCAGAGAGCCATAAACTCCATCTGTGTTTAGTCTTAGACTGGAGAACGCTTCTTTATTGTGCGGAAAAAAGGTTTTGTAGAATTGTTTCTCCGTCTTTGCGCGTCCATCAATGGGTGTGAACTGCTGCACTATGTCATTGGATTTTCTATCTTCAAGAAAGCAGAAGCCCCATCCGAGAGATCCAGCCAAAGCAAGAGGAACAACAACAAACCACCATGGATGGACTCCAATAAACTTCCCGACTTTTTCCAAGCACAATCTAAGCAGCTTTTCCAAACAATCTGTGGTGCACACCATGGCTGCAGGCCCTTCTTATGTTTCCTGCTGAGCTTTAGAGAATTTGTGAGGACCAGACTTTCTGACTGACCATTAAGTATAAGTTCATTTGAATAGCTGCTTGTGTCCTCATTATGTGCAAGCATCCTGAAAATAGCCTCCCCTCTGCCACCCAGGCCTCTACCAATATGCTTGGTGTCTCTCAGCTCTAGGTCCCATTCTCCAGCCCCTTACTGAGGTCCAATAAAACTGGAGATGGAGGAAGGAGAACAAAGATCTTGGTGTTTTTGAACTCCTGGTCAACAATTGGGACTTGTTTCCAAAGTGTATTTTACCTACAGCTGTAGCTTTCTCTCATAGCCTGTAATTTTGTGATGCATTAATTACCTACCTCCTGTAGTCCTTATTGAGCTAGGGGCAATTATCCACTTCAGTGACAGAACAATAGGCCATTGATGTAGGACAACTGAAACTTTCCAACCAATGGATAAGGAAACAGTTATATTAATAAAAGTACCCAAAAGAAGATTGTATGTCAACACTGTCCAAGGACAGTCATGCATTACTACATCATTTGAACACAGCAGATTCACATTGTATCAAAATTTCTGGATAAATGGACCAATAGAAATGCTCCAAAATCACTTGTAATAAAATCCTTTACATTGACTTCCATTGAAACTGAAGAAAGTTTTTTCCTTCTCCTATGAAGGTACTATTTTGGAGATATATGTTTTTCTTTAGGGCGGCATGCAGCTCCAGGGGCCTGGAGGTTGTGAATTCGATTACCGCTCCGGGTGACTGTCTGTGAGGAGTTGGTGTGTTCTCCCTGTGTCCACGTGGGTTTCCTCTGGGTGCTCCGGTTTCCTCCCACAGTCCAAAAACACACGTTGGTAGGTGGATTGGTGACTCAAAAGTGTCCGAATGAATGATTGTTTTTGATGTGATGATATTCCATACTCATTAAAAACAAATTAATCTAAAATTTCGAGTTCAATTTGAAATTTCACTAAAATTTTGAACTCAAATAATCAGACATTGTATAGTAAATGTGTTCACGTACATGTAGTATTTATTTATTTATTTTTAATATAATTTTGACACCCTCAGTGATGGACACTCAGGTTTCAAAACTCAAGAATACTGTCAAATGCACAGAGAACGTGTTACACTGCACAAACCAGTTACATCTTACTTTGCACAAACTGTAGACCTCAACTTATTGTAAACACACACACACACACACACACACCATCCTGGGCGAATGAGCCACGGCGAGTGAGCCACTGTGAGTGAGCCACAGTGAGTGAGCCACGGTGAGTGAGCCACTGTGAGTGAGCCACAGTGAGTGAGCCACCGACGTTTATTGTCATTCCTCCCTCAGCTCTGTTCAGCTGTGTCACGTCAGCGAAGCTAAAGCGTATCCTCACTGTAAACACTTTGAAGATGGACGACGACGTGTTAACTACCTTAAAAATTCTCATTATCGGAGAGAGTGGGGTCGGAAAATCCAGGTAAACTGGCCTTAACGTGACTATCTGTTTATACTTCAGACTGAACGCTGTTAATCACAAAGACTCGCGTCCAGAACCCGAGACTTGCGAAACCGAGCTGGCACCGGGGAAGCTTCTGTTAAGCTAATGCTAAAGCTCAGTTATCTCACCCTGTTGAGTGTTCAGGTTAAAGAAGCAAAATGTAGTGTTTGTTTGAGTCTTGTTTGGTTGTTTAAAAAAAAGGTTGACGTCTGTATGTAGAAAAACAAGCGTTCCACCTTAAGAGCTGAACCATTTAAGGTGGAACGAACATTCGAATCAGAAGCTGTTCATAGCTATAATTCTAGTTGTTCCTCTTAACGTTTATTAGCAGCCGTAGAATTATTAGGATTATTGTATTCATTTTCAGGAACATATTACACAGAAGCCTCTAAAACTAACTGTAATTTGTGTCCACTTGTGTTTCTCAGAGACTTCAGAGATATTGTTCCACACCTCCAAAGTCTAGTCTTAGAAGTTGGTTGCATTTTCTGCTTCTCGTGATCCAAATAACCCCACATTCAGGGGTTCAGTTTGTGTGTGAACCCCTGGTTTTGAGTTGTTATTATGAGTACTATTTTCTGTCATTTAATTATTGTATAAGAATTTTCTTATTCAAGTGGTTTATCTTGTCTACTACTACTTAATATTTGGACTGGAAATGAAATAACTGAAGGGGGTCTTGGACTTCCTGGACACTCCTATATCTCATATCTCCAGTCAAACCTTACACATTCTCTTTTGTGACTGTAAACTACATGAAAAGATACTGAAACTAAACCCTCAGTGGGATACCGTAAATTCCAATTCTAATTGCGCTGAAATCTTTTCTCTTAGTTTGCTCCTGAGGTTCACAGATGACACATTTGATCCAGAGCTGGCTGCAACCATTGGTGAGTCAAACTCTTATCTTAAACACTGAGCTGTTTCAGTGGCATGTTTGCATATTAGACACATTACGTCATACATGGAGTCTAATAAGGGTCCACGTGTTGGGCTTTAAAATAAGATTTAGTAAGATAAGTCAGTACTTACATAGAGCAGTAACAAATTGCAGGTGTTGTGTCCTGAAAAGCAGTTGTTCAAACCAAAAAACTTCAGGTTTAGAATAATAGACTTATGTGTTAGTGTAAAAATATATGTATGTGTAAAAAAAAGAGACCTTTCTTGACCAGAAATGCTCTTCTAGAACTGTGCTCAATATAAGCTTATATAATGCAAATATAATGCAGCCGTAGCCTGTTGGTTAGAGAGGAGGGCTTAGGACTGGAACATCATTGGTTCAGCTCCCACGATCGATATGATATGACCAAAATTATACTATATATATATATTTCTAAATATTAGTCATAATATAATTTCGATATCTATATAAACAGCATAAAAGCCACAGAAAAACTGTTCAGAACAAACAAGAAACATGACATCACCATCAAACCTCTTGGCTTTGTCAATGTTACTATTTTTAAAACAACTCTAAAAATGAGGGCAGTGAATTGGGTAGCGCCCTATGAACTTCAGTCAATGACAGATGCTATAAACAGTAAATATTGAAAATTTGTTTAAACATCATATTATTAATGAAACATTAATAGTGCGATTTATATTGATAATGAATTATTGTCCAGCCCGATGTTGTACAATAATTTTAAATATTAAACACAACATTTTTCATTTCTGTTGTAGGTGTGGACTTTAAAGTAAAAACCATAGCAGTAGATGGCAACAGAGCCAAATTGGCAATATGGGTAAGTACATTTGTTGCTCACAATCACATTCAGATTAAAGAAGCAACACAATGATTTTGAAGCTGTAATTTGAAGTTAAGGATACTACTTAGTTTTGCTTTAAGCCACATTCACACTAGACATTTCCAGTTTGTGACAATCAAAAAAAACACAACACATAAATACCCTCTAATCCCACCGCCCCATTTCATAATCATTCAGACAGTGTTATATAAAGTTTTGTGTGGGCACTCAGCTACAATTTTTGTTTCCTCCTTTTTTTTCAATACTGGATCTGCAGTACTGCTGCACAAATCCTCAACACCTTGGATACTGCAGGCAAAGCTGCAGCATTATTGGTCGAGGACACGAAATTGCTTCTTAAATTTCACTAAACTTGAACTGAGGGTTATGGTTTGCTCACAAAATGCATCCACCCCAGATTTCTGCTTCATGAAATTTTCCATTAAAATGATGTGGATTTGACACAGCTCCATGGACCTGGAGGTTGTGGGTTTGATTCCCGCTCCGGGTGATTGTCTGTGAGGAGTTTGGTGTGTTCTCCCCGTGTCCCCGTGGGTTTCCTCCCAAAGTCCAAAAACACACGTTGGTAGGTGGATTGGCGACTCAAAAGTGTCTGTAGGTGTGTGAGTGAGTGTGTGTTGCCCTGTGAAGGACTGGCGCCCCCTCCAGGGTGTATTCCCGCCTTGCGCCCAATGATTCCAGGTAGGCTCTGGACCCACCGCGACCCTGAACTGGATAAGGGTTACAGATAATGAATGAATGATGTGGATTTGGCTGAAAACATTCCACTGACCAACGTCTAGTGTGACCATGGTTTTATTGTTTGGGAGAAGCTTTGAAACTAATCTTTAAGTGATGTAGGTATGAGGGTGAAAATTTAAGACTGGACTGGTCATTTAAGGGGTTAAATTGTAAGGGCCTGTTAACAGACTTTAGGCTTAGTCTGGGATTCCATTTTCCTGTCAGTTTTAGAGTCTCTATTGAGAATGATGTATAGTCGAGGGTAATCGATCAGTATCCCTGTCTGTAGTCTTTAGCATCGATTAAGTGTTGCCATTTTCTGTTCTTTTCCTGTGTTAAAATGAATGATCTCTTTGCCCACAAGGTGTCAGTGCTGCTTAATAGTAGGGATGTAAAGTTTAGCTCAGGTCCTGGAGGGCCGCAGTGCAGCAGTTTGTTGAGTAATCTGTCCTCACACTCATAGCTAAACACACGAAGGGCTTAAAAATGAGCCGCTGAGTTGAATCACATCCAGTGACTCAGGGAAATCACAGGTCCCTTGTAACGAGTCATGTGCTACTGTGTAAAACCGCATCGGTTTGTGTAGTAACATCTGATCTTTTCAGGACACAGCCGGACAGGAGAGGTTCAGAACTCTGACGCCCAGCTACTACAGAGGAGCCCAGGGAGTGATATTAGGTGAGTAGAGGCATGTACATGTTTAAGAAGGTGCACTACTGACCAGTACATTAATGCATTGTTATCCTTGGTTCAGTGTATGATGTGACGAAGCGGGACTCCTTCACAAAGCTTGAGAACTGGCTCAACGAGCTGGAGACATACTGCACACGCAATGACCTCGTCAAAATGCTAGTTGGAAACAAAATAGACAAGGTTTGTACATGAGCACTATTTACAATTGAATTGAAATGAACCAGCCTGTGCCAAGATAACACTGACATTAGATTTTAAGGCTGTAAATATTCTGTTTAAGAAAATGGTTCTGTAAAATAAAGCAAAGTACATGATACGCCTGTTTGTCCCAGTGTAGTAGAGCTGCCAGGATATGTCTGATCTCCAAATTGTGCTTCGGTGCTAAGCTAAAAACTGCATCATTTGATGTTTCGAAGGGGTTTAAAGACCTGGATGCATTTGGTGTGGGTTCAGAAAAGTGTTGCAGCTGTTTTTGCAGATGAAATGTAGCCTTGTAAAATTTGGTCACCAAACAAATCCTGGCTGATCTTGTGTAAATTGGAATTATGTAAAAGACATATTCATGGGAACCATTTCTTTAATATATTTAATAATATTAAATGCTTCTGCTGTTCTATTTCCCTGAATTCATACGTTGCTTTTGTTTCAGGACAACCGTGAGGTGGACAGAAATGAAGGCCTGAAATTTGCACGTAAACACTCTATGTTGTTCATTGGTACGTTTTTGACTTTCTGACTTAAGGAGTTTGGGGAGAATTCTGGAACATATTCATAATTATATTTATTTTGAAATGTACAAACCATTAAAAATAGACCTCGTTTAGTGTCAGAAAATATGTGTCATTGTTGGCATTTGGAAGCTGTAGATCGGCGCACAACGTTCCTTACATCAATCAGCTTAGTCCAGTTAAAACAGTGTGTTGAGCTTCCCAACAAGTGTTTTAGTCGTCTTAGTTAGGACAGACTTTAGTTCACTTAGTTTTTAGTGCTTTGTGACAATTATACCAAGTCTGTACAAAGTCTGAAATGTTTTAATCCAAGAGTTAAGTTAGTTTAATATTCTGGTGTCAGAATTTTTATTAGAATTAGAATTTTCAGGCCTCGCTGTTGCACAAGCGGCTGAACTTGATCTGTAGACTGACCTCTGTTACTTACTTGTGTCATCACCTACATGTGCTCTAGCCATAGTGTGATGTCATCAGCGTTGCACAATCCATGCCTCGTATACTTTGCACTGATGACACTTTTCACCTCCTCACCTCCAGTGCATTCTCATATTTAAAGGGACATCAGACTAAGATATTGATCATTAAGATTTTGAATTTAAACACATTTGTCATTGGCGTCAAACCCATAATAGTGACAAAATTCACGCCACTTCTTTTTTTGAAGTGTTAAGCTTTATACAGCAGTCTATTTGAGATTACTAGTTTAGTAAAAAACACAATTCCTCAAGCCCTAATTAAAAACCTTAATAACTATTAGTTGTTTTTATATCACAAGATATGAGTGCAGGGTTAATTCACAAGAGCTGAAAATTTATTTCTTGCCTGCATTATTAAGATAAAGGTCTTAAGTTTTAAATGGGGACATTAGAGGGCGGCATGGTAGGTAGTCACAAGGCTCCAGGGACCTGGAGGTTGTGGGTTCGAGTCCTGCTCCGGGTGACTGTCTGTGAGGAGTGTGGTGTGTTCTCCCTGTGTCTGCGTGGGTTTCCTCTGGGTGACTGTCTGTGAGGAGTGTGGTGTGTTCTCCCCGTGTATGCGTGGGTTTCGTCCAGGTGCTCCGATTTCCACGGTCCAAAAACACACGTTGGTAGGTGGATTGGCAACTCAAAAGTGTCCGTGGGTGTGAATGTGTGAGTGTGTGTTTCCCTGTGAAGGACTGGCGCCCCCTCCAGGCCTCTCTACGTATGCTTTACCTATTATCCATGGACTGGCGCCCCCTCCAGGGTGTATTCCCGCCTTGTGCCCAATGATTCCCGGTAGGCTCTGGACCCACAACGACTGGATAAACACTTGCAGATAATGAATGAATGAATGGGGACATTAGATCAATCAGTTAGAGGCAACCAAACACAATTTATTTGACCATCTAACGAACTACATACAGTGTTAAAAAATTCAGCCTTTGCTTCTTGGTTAGAATCAAGTCTTGATGTTAATTTCTACAAATAATTGCAGTTTAAATATCAACATTTATCATAAGACTGCATTTGTATATTTTCTCCGCAGATTGCTCAGCTCTATTTTGGATTGTATTTGCAGTCAGGCTTGTAACCCTCAGTCACTCTCTCGCACATTCCCTCACTCGTGTTTAACAAAAGTCCTTCGCATCAGTGGTCCCGTGTGTCCTTGTTTCAGCACTGTAGCACTGTTTCTGTCGTTCTCCTCAGAGGCCAGCGCTAAGACGCGGGATGGTGTTCAGTGTGCCTTCGAGGAACTGGTGGAGAAGATCTTGCAGACGCCAGGGCTGTGGGAGAGCAGCATGCAGAGCCATGGCGTCCAGCTGAACGAGCATCAGCAGCAAGGCCCCAGCGCCTGTGGAGGATACTGCTCCCTGCTCTAACTCCTCCACACTCCACCGGCAAAGGACTCAGTCGCAAGGTTAAAAGGAATGTGGTTTTCTAGCTTCAGAACGAGCGCTCCTTCTGAGAGGGGAGGGTCCGCTCCCTCCGGGCTGCTCAGGCAAAGGGACCTGTGACGCTGGCACACACATGCACACAGTCTGTCACTCAGTGTAGGACCTCACATCACTTCAGCAACCACTTCTCGTTTATGACACTCATCTAATTTATCACACAACTATGTAGCTGACGTATTATGTGAATGGCTATCATCTTTGGTCTGGCTATACATCCTTCCTCTGAGCCTCCAAGTCCTGTGCCCTTAGCAAATAGGACAGAGCTGACTCGTTTCTCTCTCTTTGGGAGCGCTAGGGGCCAATAGAATGGAAACAGTTATATGGAATAGTTTGGGGATGGACATCTTTTGGGTCTGGTGAACTCACTCCAGAGGCAGACAGCCATGAAAATGTCCTTATACGGTCTGTACCTCCTGAAGTTTTCATTATGTTATACCCTGTGTGCTTAGACCCTTTGCTATGTAACGTATTCTCAACTTCTGTGTTTTTATTAAAACGTCCCCCAGTGTTAATTGCTTTTAGCTTGGCAACTCGTCCCGTTTGCTGTTTTTATAACACATGGCCTCATAACCGTCAATTAGCATGAACCTTTCTGTCAAAGCGGAGAAGTGTTCCTACAAAATAAGAGTTAGATCATACGGAATGCGTTTTTTTGGTTGTTTTTTATCAACTACTGGCGAGCAGTAATTGAGCCAGCTATTTTATGCCTGTAGACATCGCTTAAGGTGCAATAACTCTTATTAATCGTTTAATTTTTCTCGCTGCCTCTCTACGTATGCTTTACCTATTATCCATGGACCATGGGCATGTGCGTAGTAAAATCCTGGATGTCAGGCAGTCCTGCTTATAAAAGCCTGTAAATATCACACATCAATATCAAAAAGCTGGGCTGCGTCCGAATGGCTTTTTTTGTTCTTTACTCAAAATGGAACCATGCCTTAACGCTGACTAGAGCTACATAAACATGACCTTCACTGTTGGTGTTTCACACTAAATCTGTTGGACAGGGGTTGTTAATATAGCTGACACACTTGAGTTTTGTGTGTTCTTTACATGCTGATCAGTTAAATCGACATTTCTCGGTCACTGTGTCTGACTCTAAATCCGTCTGGTATTGCAGTGCAAGTGGTAGACAGGTATTCCTCAGCTATGATCTTTATTCTAATATTAATAAATAAATAAAGCAAATACAAATAACAGTTTCAGTGTTTAAAGGAGCTATATGTAAAATCATTCCCACCCTTCACATAAACTGCAAAGAACTCTTAAAATAGTCAGATGTGGCTATATTGGGGCAAGTTTTAAGCAAATATTTAAGAAACACATATCCAGGCTCCAGTTTCTATAGTGCGTATGTGGGCATAGCCCAGTTAAATCATTAGTGTGGTCCTTTAACGATGAAGGATGAAGTACTACAGTACATGTTCACTACTGGGAGCTTGATGAAGACGATGATAGTGCAGCGTTGTGTGTTTATTTTTACCTATAGCTCCTTTAGGTCACGGAAGAGTCGAATAATCCTGAATCTTAACTGTTTCAGATCTGTTCTTTATTTCTAAAAGCTGAACCAAAAGTCTGTACTCCGTTCTGTAATGAGTTAGGGTTAAATATGTATCTCTGAGAGCATCTGTACTGTTTTCTTTTGCAATAAAACTGTCACTCATACATATGTTTCAGTGTTTTTTTTTATTAATCAAGTATAGAGGGTTTTCACACTGGAAGGTCCTTAACATGATTATGAGTGGAGTAGTATCAGATTATAATGATGCTGGTTTGGTTGTATTTATTAGTGTCTAGGCCAGCAGTCAGAGCTGGTTGACGCTGAAGAGACTCCCAGTGATGGGATGATGTATTTCTGTAATGCACGCAGGGTGTTGCAGTTAGACAACATTGAAGAATGAAACCGATATAAATTCGATGAGGCTGGGGGATGTTATTCTGTCCTACAGCTTGCTGCTTAGCACAATAAATAACATATTAAACCCTAGTTTTAGGCCAAAACACTTACATAAATTGTATAAATACTGTACTTCGGAGAGACAGAAAATGAACTCCAGATGACTGTAGTGTTGGGTCAGTTTTTGCTGCCTCCTCCAGAGTGAAGCAGTTCATTCAGAGACGGTCGTAGATAGGCAGGAACATGATCCCACACCTCAGTGTCTTTTTACTACGACAATAAGCCGAGCATAGACTCCAAACATGGCCGTCTTGTGGCAATAAATACCAGGATGAGTAGAACCATTCATGTGCCAGTGATTTCCCTGTTATTGTGCTCACATGTGGCGTAGCTCGGGTCACTCTTTAATACTCCAGGCTTCAGCGTGTCCATCACTCACCCAGAGTATCAAAAGATCAACACTGCTTTCAAATTGATGAACATGTCAGGAATGAAAACAACCAAATTTGCCTGTCATTAAATACCTACACGCTCAGGGTTGTTTTAAGTCTTTAAGAAATATGTTTGTCTAGTGTAATGCCATATTCCCGGGCCATGTCGGCAATGGGATGGTGGTCAGTTTGAAGGAAATCGTATTAAGTTACCAAGAATCTGACTGTCCTTCTATTATGACTGCTGTGGATGTTTTTCTTTGCTGTGTATTTTTTAACTCGCTAATATTAAGTGCAGATACCTTTTAGAAGGAATCTCCTGAACTATTTGTTTTAAAAGTGCAAATGTTCTTGGGAATTAAGAATTCAAAGTGCAGATCAAAGTGTCACAATTAGCCATTGGCCTAACGTATTGTGCCAGGAAGCAAAAGTATTTATTTAGCTTTTCAGTTCTGCAGGTTGTTCATTTTAAGTCCTGCTTTTGTCTTGCTTCCACTGTATTGAGGTGACATTTCAAAAAAAGTGAAGCGACTTTTGTACACAGTTGCATTTTCTGGTTTCTCACAATCCTAAGAAATGGAGTTACATTGAGGGTCATTTCGAGACCAGCAGCTTCCTTGTTTGATATAAATATTTTCAACTAATCTGTGTTCTCAGCAAGGTTTTTTTTCACAGCTTCACATCCTTTCAATCCCTTACTTTGGTGTCTTCTCTGTGATTTGTCTCAGTTGTGACGTTGTGAAGGGGTATTTTAATGCCCTTTGACTGAATACGCAAACATATCTGGAAATTTTAAGAATAATGAATAGTGAACTATCAGTATGCTGTACCCATGACGGACACAATGCACAAATACCATAGCGATATTAAAATTAGATATAAACACATCAGCTTTCGAAACTCTGATAAAGCATTTCGTCTGAAACCAAATGACACTTGATATTTTAATTGTGTTAAACAGTTTTAAAAGGTGGTGGATCCATCCGCTAAAGCACCCGTGTTGTTTTGGCTTTCGTGTTGATACAAAGGGTGTAGTCCTCCAGTAGAAGAAACTGCCCGAGGTGATGGAAAACTGAAAACGTGTTTCAAAATGATGCCTCTCCTCTGACCTTTGGAGGAGGAAACTTCATCGCAGTAGAACCATGGGTTATGTGATGGTCACCAGACGGTCTCGAACATCCAATTCCACAAACAACTGCTTTTGTTGGATAACAGATTCCAGACTGGCTTTTGTGGAAATAATCAGATCAGTCCCACACCATATCTAACACTGTTATCAAGGTGCATAACTGAAATGCACATATTTGTCCATTAAGGATGAATACATGCGAACATCTGAGCATTGTTTGGACGTGAAGGGAGCTAACTGTTTCAGCATGGCGGGTGCTATTTCTTTATCAGATTGGAAGCTCTTTTTGCTTCTTTTTGAGTCCTTCCCAAATAATATGCTTCGGTTTCCAGCCTACTGTATGTGTTACTAAAGTCTGGATGGAAATGATTCTTTCCTTGCCGATGTGGTGTGTGTACACTGGGGCCTATCCAATATGTTGCCCTTTTATATAAGGTGGGTCAGGTAATTTAATTTTAGTGAAAATCCTGGAAAACATTAGTCAACTGACTATAGCTTGGATTATGGTTAAAGGAATAATCAAAGTTTTTCAGCGCAAATGATGATTTCCCTTTTTAGAAAAGAGCAGGAAACCTGTTGACTTAAAATACAATTATATAGAAGTCAATGGGCAGCATGAGTCAACACTGGGTAGACCACCATGCACGGACTGGTCATCACTTCCCTTGGGGTCACCCAGAATAACAAAGCAATCACTTAAAGATACAGTAGGTAAGAATTCAATGGAACATTTTCATTAAGAAAGAATATTATGGCAATACATAAAAAAACAAAAACAAAACAAAAGCACTTTTCTGTATCGTGGGACAAAAATCCTGCCTCAGTAAACATCAACATTAACTTAGAAAGTGGTAAACGTATGAATATATTACATTTCAACCATGGAAAAGATGTCAGGTTAACAGATGTTGACGGCGGATGTCAAAGTCAAAATTAATTACAAAAAAAAAACGAGGAAAGAAGTGGTCCTGTTGTTGAGTGTAAATCTTGTGCTCTGGAGTTCAGCGGCATTAACAGTCCAAACAGAACAGAACTTGATCATTATAGGTCCCTTCCTGTCCTTGTTGGGTAGTGATATTAATAGTCAATCCTAGATACAAAGGCACATTGGTAAAACAATGCATGTCAAACCCTCCTTACAAAATACTGCAATGGATCACTTTGGGATTTCCAGAACTGGAGTCTTCAAGGAGTTTTTTTATTAGCCTTTGGTAACTGTGACTCTGTCCTAGTAATTATGGCTCAGGTACAGAACGGCTAATGCCGAGGTGCTATTGGCACTTTAACAGTTTTTATTTCTGCTATATGGGAGGATTTTTGGATGATACAGCTGGTGGTCCCTGTGGGGCCCACTCCCTCTTCACTCCGGGCCAGGTTGGTCAGGGCCATTGCAGCGTGGATCTCCTTCCAGTAGGTGGGGTCTTTCCTATGACCTCCTCCTTTATGAAGACCATGGCTCCTGAAATACAGAAATACAGACTATTAACCAAAGGTGTGGCTCAACCCTTGTGGACCCCTGAACCAGTGGTGATAAACTCATATGCCAAAAGTGGGGAAATAGGAGCTCAGGAGTTAAACTCAGAAGGCTAATTAAAGTATAGTATTAGCAACGAGCTAATCATGTATCATTAGTGAAAAGACAGATAAACTTAATGCCTATGATGTATTTTCTATATAAAAAAAAAACAGCCTTTATAGCTGCTCTCTGATGGTCTTGTGACCAATACTGTAAAAAGAAAGTCTCAAATAAATGCAGAGCAACGTAATGACTACAGTCTGATTTTGTTGAATTACAAAGTGCGGCTATGGGACAGTGTAGCTGAGATAATGGAGAGTGAGTGTAGAAACAAGGAGGCCATTTTAATATTATGCTGCACAAACAATGGCTGCCATCTTGAGAAAATGTCTTTTGTCCATTTTGACAAATTACAGTACGTCATACAGTGTCATTAACAACATAGGCAATATTATTTAGACTTAGTATAGGCACGATTTGAAGCATGTGTGTCACTATTTAGCTATGCTATTTGCACTATGCTAACTGTTGTATACAGGCTGCATTAGCTTAGTAGCTCTAGCTCAAAACTAAAGAAGCACATTTCAAACACCAGTCATACCTTGGCTAGTCTAGTCTATAGTCTTAGGTTAAGAAATAATTAGTGTAATATATTTTATGAAATATAGCAGTAAGGTATTTTCAGTATGAAGAGAACTCTCACCTGTCGCAAGGATGGGAGCAGTCCAGGGAGTCTAAAAAGAAATAAAAAAGAACCCTCAGTTTTGTTTGCTACAACCTAAACATCAATGGGCTGAGCTGTAAAAGCCTAGGTGCTGTGTGACAAAACATAGAAAGCAAAAGTAATGTTAAACCCAGACTGGACACGTAACTCTGCGCACTGACCCCATGCCGCTTTGTAACCGTCCCAGAGCACGTGAGCGTGCACTTGCTTTCATGTAAATCTAGATGTCTGAGGGCAGTTTCCCACCCTGGTCAGGGGAGTCAAAACTGCGTGGGGGTGGGTATTGTTACAGTGAACCCCTCTGTGAAAGTGGTCAGTAATTTAGCTTGGTTAAATTTATAATCAGAATGAGGAAGCTGCCACAAAACACAAGCCATATTGAATAAAGAAATAAACTGTATTCCTGTACTAAAGGTAATGAGGTGTTAGGAAGCTAATGCTAAAGTTCCCTTGTAAACCATGTAGTGTGCTCTGCTTTTATGTTAAAATGTTGTTTATATTTTAAAACATGAAAGTTAAGCTGTCTGCACTATTATATATTATTCTCTATTAAAAGCACATCAGGGTGGTACGGTGGCACAGCAGGTAGTGTCACAGTCACACAGCTCCAGGGTCCTAGGGTTGTGGATTTGAGCCCTGCTCTGGGTGACTGTCTGTAAGGAGTTTGGTGTGTTCTCCCTGTGTCCATGTGGATTTCCTCCGGGTGCTCCGGTTTCCTCCCACAGGTTGAACACACATTAGTAGGTGGATTGGCTACTCAAAATGTCCATAGATGTGAGTGTGTGAGTAAATGTGTGAGTGTGTGTTGCCCTGTGAAGGATTGGCTCCTCCTCCAGGGTGTGTTCCCGCCTTATGCCCAGTGATTCCGTGTAGGCTCCAGACCCACCGCGACCCTGAACTGGATAAGGGGTTACAGGCAATGAATGAATAAAAGCACATCTTGGATAAAAGCACATGTGAAATAGAACACAGATGATAAATGAGTGTGTTTGTGTTTCTTGGAACAATGTATTGTATCTGTAATGGGTAGTTGCAGCCTATAGGTTAAAGGAGTTTGCTTCGGACTGGAAGGCTGTTTGTTTGTTCCCCTGAACCCGAACAGGAAAGGAACACACCCTGGAGAGAGCAACACACCCACCCAGCTACACACACACACACAATACTATAGGAATGGCATAGATCACAAAATTTGGCTCATTTTTATAGTGTAAGTAAAGTTGAGTGTTCTTCAGAAAAGAGGGGGAGCCAAGACCTGTGCATGAAATTTGCAAGTGTCCCTGCTGGTGCCCCTGCCCATGTTGTGAGAAGGTTAGTGTTTTCTTGCATAAATTCACCCATTCTAAATTGTAGACGGGCCTGGGAATGAACTGATTTGTGGAATCCACCTCTCTGTGAGAAAACCCCACCAACAGCGAAGGGCAGGGGACTCCAAGCAGGTTGGGAAACACTCTCTCACAATCTGTGTGTGCTAGCGAGAGCATATGTGTCCACTTCAAGCTTTAAGCAAAGTGCTGCAGGCTGTTTCATCGTGCTGCAGTGGCCAGGCCAAAACAAATGCAATTATGTCTGTGCTGCGCAGAGGAGATGGAAAAACCATATCTGCGTTGTGTCAGGAACACAGGCGCTCTGTTCCACTGCGCCACAGCTCATTTGCATCGTTTAACGTTATTACAGTACTTTATTTTCTCTCTGACTTTCTCTGTTCCCCTGACACTGTATTGCCAGACTCTCCAGTGAGCAACAGCACTGTACTCAAACCTCCCCGGAAAACATATGCCTTTGGTTCTTCACTGATGACTGGGGAAGGTATTCTGAAGATTAACTTCAATGTGGTTGAAAAAAAACCTGTATTATCACTGTAGAGGATTTCAGTTTGTCATAGGCCTGTGGAGCCAGTGGGTGTGGCAGTCAGCACCAATAACATCACAACGGCTCTTATACGAATGGTGGCATGTGATGACATCTCAGTTGCCACTAAGTTACAGGCTGCCCTGATGACATTAAATTGCCCCATTATTGAAAGTTTGTGATGACATCATAATGCCCAAAACTGGAGATTTTGCATGTGATGAAACACAGTTGCCAATAAGTGACGGTGCACTGATCACAATGACACTTTATTGAAAGTGTTCATGTGATGACATCACATTGGCTAATAATTGGTATTTTGCATGTGATCACAAATGCCAATATATGACAGGCTGCAATGGTTACATCACAATGGCCCATTACTGAAAGTTTGCAAATGATGACATCACATTGGCTAATAATTGGTATTTTGCATGTGATCACAAATGCCAATATATGACAGGCTGCAATGGTTACATCACAATGGCCCATTACTGAAAGTTTGCAAATGATGACATCACAATTGCCATTATGTGATATTGGCCACTGATGGCATCACAATGGCCAAAAAGTGCACTACTGAGGCTGACAGATTTCATTCATTCATTATCTGTAACCGCTTATCCAGTTCAGGGCCTACCTGGAATCACGGGGGACAAGACGGAAATACCCCCTGGAGGGGGCGCCAGTCCTTCACAGAGCAACACACACACTCACACATTCACTCACAGACACACTCACACCTACCGGCACTTATGAGTCACCAATCCACCTGCCAACGTGTGTTTTTGGACTGTGGGAGGAAACCGGAGCACCTGGAGGAAACCCACGCGGACACAGGGAGAACACACCAACTCCTCACAGACAATCACCCGGAGCGGGAATCGAACCCACAACCTCCAGGTCTCTGGAGCTGTGTTCTGACAGATTTTACTGATGACATAATTTAAAATGCATAGCCACACAGAGTAACAAACAGTGTTTCTCTGTGTGCATAGTGTTTTTCTTGTTTTTGCTTGATGTCATCTTCTACCACCCAGGCAACATTTCAGTATTCAAGAGCACAAATGCAAAGAACGGATAAAGTAACTGAATGTTGTGTTTGATCCACCCTGAATAACAATGATGCATTAGCTTGTGGCCGCGGGAACATGGAAATCCTATCATTCACTGCAGCTGCATGAATTTGCTCTAGCAAAGTAGCTTTAAGAACATTTTTCTGTGGAAAACAGGCCCGCTCTTGGCATTCTTACTACTGAGAAACAGCCACACAGTAACATCAGCAGTGATTTGCATTAAAATCCTGGTCCACAGGCATAAAAATATAGGTCCAATAACTTATGCCACAGACAGACAGGTCTGTACAGTAGTCTTCTGGACTTGGCCCTTGGTCATGTGTATCTGCTTCAATTTGGCCTGTAACCATGAAACAGCCTCATTATTCTACTGGAAGCAGCCAGATCAGTGAGGAAAAATCTCTCTTAGGGGAGCCATGAGAGGGAAAATTGGACAGCGACCTCTCGCACACAGCACACAATTTTCAATAGTCTTTGCCTAAAACATCTCCCACTCAGATTTCTTCAAACAGCACCTGGGCCAAAAGCTACTATCAGGCATTAATAAATCATTTGGCATAAATTAGGCTGCTGCTACTGAACGTCTCTCTTCGGCCTCTCAGCTAATTGAGCCTCTCAAAGACCGCTGGCCTGTAATTGAATTTTAATGAAGTAAACTCAAACGTCTAACATCTGACTTTGACAATTTAAACCCAAAGCACTGACCAGCCTTAAAACCAGAGCCTGTACATCATTTCAGATTTTCATTTCTCAGGAGAGGTTTGAGGAGATTAGATCAATTACATAGTCCACACACAGGGAATGGGAATGTTAAAGTGAAACGTGGAAAAACAGCTAACAATGTTTAGAGGACATAGAGAAAAGTGGGACCCATTACAGCCGTGCAAGACCTTCTCTTTCACCAAATATAGACTTAAAGAAAAAGGAAACAGACTCAAAAACCATTTGCAAATCAAACAAAAGGAGTTGCTGGGCTGTGATTGTAAATTTTAATGTTTTATAAAATAAATTTTACAATGATTTTATCCTCAGTTTTCGTTGAATTTTCTCCCCAATTCTCACTCATCAGTGGAGAATGCAAACTGCCCAGGTCTGTCACATCAGCTGACAGATATCTAGCACCACAGACAGTGATGGAGAGTGGAGGCTGTCCTATCTACCCATCAAGGCAAACTATGCTTGTCAGGGTACTTTTTTGGAAATCTCTTGGTGATAGACCCAAGTGCTAGTCATGAGCTCCTGGAATATAAATCAAATGATCCATTTAGCTTTTTAAATAATGAAAGCAACTGTTGCCCCCTTCAGGGTGTGTTCCCACATCGCACCCAGTGATTCCGTGTAGGCTCCGGACCCACTGTGACCCTGAACTGGATAAGTGGTTACACACAAAGAATGAATGAAAGCACATGTCTTGGACCTATAATTTAATGCTGTTGTCCTTTAGTTTTTTCCTAAGACTAAAACTCAACAAAAACCAACACTTACACATTGACTAACCTGGCTCAGACTGGGCTTTTCACACTCTGCTGCTTTAAGTCAACATATGGCTTATTTCCTCCTTTCCTGCCTCTGTTCAACTCTGAATGGCCTCAACATCTCACCCCTACGTCCTCTAAAAATCCAGCTCTGCCCCCATCGGGCGGTTCTCAACGCTATCAGCCGCTAGACGTGCCTAAAGACCTGGACGCTGTCCACAGTGGAACAGCACTAACTACAGAAAATAGTGTGAAAATATTGACCTGAGCACTTTATGAGCACCGATCTGTAGGAAAGCCATTTTCCATCAAAGATGATGGGCAGAGGGCCCTGAGATTGCAGTTACGATGCACTGGAGCGTGCAGTGTTAATGATAAGTATGGGGACGAGGGAAACAGTGAGGTAATCATGAGTCTTGAACAACATGTGTAACCATATTAAAATGCAGTATTTGAATGGGATGCTATATTTCACTCCTAATGGTGGACCATACTTTAGATATAAATTATTGGAAGGCTTGATATTAGATGTTGGAACATTGCTGCGAGTATTAGATGGCATTAAACCATGTGAGCATTAGTGAGGTCAAGTACTGATTTTGTAGGGTTCGTTCTTGGTCACAAAAACACCATTGCAGCAGGTACCAGATGGAGCTCCATCAGTCTATAGGATGCCGCTCTACTGCTACACAACCCAAAGCTGGGACTGCTCAGCTTGTCCTGCTAGTGCTAAGTGACCCTAGACTCATGTTTTTTCTGCAAAGATTAAATGAGATGAACTATAGCTTTAACTAATATTAGATATGGTTTATAATATATAAGTATAACCAAAATAGCAAAGCCCCCTGGATGCTAAACTTCTGCAAATCTGTGTCTGTAGATACCAAAATACCACAGATTCAGTAGCAGTACACTTTGGTCTCCGCCGCAAATTTGGGCCATGGAAAGCCTTCAGTATGGAACCCAGCTCTGGAGCAGCGTAACCTCTTGGAGGAAACTACACGAGGGGGATTTTTATGGCTCTTATGTGCCATAGTTCCACTCTGGTTTGACTAGAATGTTTCCATCCACATTCCTGTGTGATGAAACTGCAGCAGGTTAGGAGCAAGCCCAGCAGAAAGGGGCCAAGCCTCAGGAAACTGCCAGAGAAGCACTCTGCTGATGTGTTTAATGGGATTCTCTGTGTCCTGACAGGCAGCAGCATTCATTATGTACATATCTCATGTCTCCTTTCTGTGTGGGATGCAACTTTGACTGACAACAGTCCTGGCGATCAGCAAATGGAAAACTGCTGAAACATGTCTGTCGTTTTATATTTCAAACATACAGCCGGAATTTAAGAATGAAGAGAGACAGATCAAACAAGTGTCTAAGCAGCTATACGTTGAGACGGACGATATGTTTGTTGTCCAAAGTGTGACAGCTAATGTAGCTTATAGCTACCCAGTTAGCATCGTAGCAAACTACGTGCCTTAATTATTACAATCTTGTCTCAAACAGTTTTGAGCTGGTAACTGTGAACAAATTTTGTCAGTGTTGTCAAGCAGTGCCAAGTCTTCAAATCTGGACTTTAGATCTAGCTTCTAGACAGAGATTTTAAAATGGCTGTCCTGTATGATGCCATAGCTGCAACAGCTAATATACCTGACTAGCCGTACCCTCATAGCAGCCAGCAATTTTAGCATCCCATCCTGGAACTTGGACCCTAGGTCCGTATTTGAAGACCTCTAGAAGGATATAAAGAACATTGTGCCGTGGAACAGTGGAAATGTGTTCTCTGGATAGATGGAATACCATCCTATACCTTTAAGACAAACTGTTGTGAGTTCTGTTAGTGATCTGGAGCTAATATCCAACATCAGTCCCTGACCTGAATGCCATCGATTGCTCCATCAAACTGCTAGTGTAAAGCCTAATTTAAAATTAGTAAATGAAATTTACCCCAAGAGTAAAACAAGTAAATTTACTCATTAATTCCCAAGAAACACTGGATGAGCAGGTGTCCAGAAACTCTTGGTCCTATCATGTAACTCCTTCCAAAAACCTGACTAAATCTGACCTGTGTGACCTCAGAGAGGAATTCCAATGTCTAGGCCACGTCACCCTCTGACACAGACTCCACCTAAAACCCAACCTGTGCGTGGAAACACAATAAAATCAAGAGATAAGCAACTAATGCTACCCACACTGCTATTATGTCCCATTAGGGAAATGTAATCTCTCCACACTCTGTGGTTGGCTACCTTGTTTGGCTTCGAAGCAAGCAACACAAATAACTACTTGCTTAAATTACTAGCACAGGCGCATAAAGAAATCAAAAGGAGAACATTCCTTCATTTTTTTCCCCCTCCAAAATGAGGCTGTTCCATTGTGGCAGGGAGACAAAACCAACAGAGTAATAGGACGTTTGAAAAGGTTGCGGTGGAAATTATGCAAACGATGAATTAAACTCAACCTCTTTGGCTTGACAGAAGCGCTCACGGCTCGGAGACATTAGCAGGTGTTCCTATAAGCTATGACACCACTGAGTAAAAGAACTTTCCACAGTTCATATAACCACCTTCAGTGCACTCCGAAATAAACACATCATCCTGAAACTTTTTGTCACATGATGTCAGCTAATAATATCAGGCAGACTTAATGTACATGTACACAATTAACTACAGCTGTAACTGTGATTTTGAAGTGAGAGACCAAACTTATGACCAAAAAGTTAAGGAATTACAAGTCATTTTATAAAGGATTACTAGGAGTATGGATTTGTAGCTCTGCAATTACAGCCTGTTGTCCAACGGATGAGGTGGGGGTGAGCTGGTGCATGTTGGGCTGGTCTGAGTGGATCAGACACAGCAGTGCTGCTGGAGTTTTTAAACTCTGTGTCCTCAAGTCCTTCATCAGTGACACAGGACTCTGTCAGCTGAATATTTTTGGTTGGCCTACTATTCTCAGTCCAGCAGGGACACTAAGATGTGTAAAACCTCAGCAATACTGCTGTGTCTGATCCACTCATACCAGCACAACACACACTAACTCATAACCACCATATCAGCATCCAAAAATGCTGAGAACTATCCACCAATCAAATCGTACCTGCTCTGTGGGGGTACTGTGGGGGTTCTGAGCTTTGAAGAACAGGGTGAAAGCTAACAAAGTGTGCTGAGCAACAGATGTACAGTCTGTAATTGTAGAACTACGCAGACAGTGAGTGTCCAACACATCTGTATCCACACACAAGACCAGTTTGAGCTCTTACCTGAGCGGTAGGTGAAGTTGGCCTCTGTCTCTGAGGATGACGGAGATAGAAGTTCATCGTCGTACTCATTGGAGCTGAAGGATCCAGAATGGTGTCTTTTCCGGGACTCCAGGGCTTTGCTGGAGGTCATGACATGGTGCAGTGAGTCGTTGAGATAACGGTTCAACAAGCTGCTCTTGTATTTTGGAGGAGACACATAGTCTGCACACAGAGAAGCATCTGTCCTCAAGCCTCTGTTGTCCTGGATCACATTCTTGGGTCGACTGGACTCAGATTCACACGCCTGCGTCTGTAGAGGGCTCTCTCCATCTGAGGGAAAGAAAAATATGGAACATAGTACAATGCATATTTCACCCCGTCCTCATGTAAACATACTGTTGTATTACACAAATCAGCTTGAACACCTGTTTTTATCATGCATCCACTGGGTTGCATATGGCTGCTTCTAAGCAGTCTAAGTATTGGCCTTATGTTGGTATTTCAATCCGCAAAGCCTCAGCCAACTGAGACCTGCAGTCAGAGAGGACAATAGGCCTTGCTTTTAGGGTTGTTAGGAATACCCTTCCTCTCCAATCATCTCTCTGTTCAGCTTCTGCCAGTTGATGTGACAGAACTGCTTCTCTTTTAAGCTAGTAGTGGCTGTTCAAAAAGAAGCAGTGGATTGGCAGTGGAGTGTCTCGGAGATGCTGGTGGAACTGTGTGTGACTTGGGGAGAAGACTCACCAATGGGGGAATTAATATAAATAAAATTAATAATAATAATAATAAATTCATATAGTATCTTTCTTATTGCTAAGCAACACTAAACCCCAAGTCACCCAACTTTTCAATTACTACATTAATAACATACTGCTTGTTTAAGATGGCTGACCCCAGCATTCAGTGAAGTCAAAGCCTCCAGTTGTCTTTCCCTCTCATCCATTCTTACCCTCAGATCCCTCAGAGTCATCACTGCTGATGCTGAGCCTCTCTGCATTCCCTTGGACATATTTGTTGTAGAGTTTGATGCGCAAAGCCCAGCTCAGGTCCGGTTGCCGGACAGTGTTCTTCAGCCTCCGCCGAGCGTTAGCGAACCAGTTTGACACCTGGGCAATCCACAAAATGACTGGGTTTTTACTTTTCACCAGAAGGAATCATAAGTGTACACTATATGGCTTTGTCCAAAATGGCTTCCTACTCACCCTACAGTACTCACTACATAGTGCACCATTATAGTAAACTGAAGTGGGTGGGTTAGTGAACAATTTTGGACACTATATCATATGGGTTTTCTCTGGGTGACTGTCTGTGAGGAGTTTCGTGTGTTCTCTCTGTGTCCGCATGGGTTTCCTCCCACAGTCCAAAAGTATCCATCTGTGTAAGTGAATGTATACCACCCTGCGATGGACTGGCACCCTCTCCAGGGTGTGTTCAATCCTTGCACCCAGTGATTCTGGGTAGGCTCCAGACCCACCATGACCCTGAACCACATAAGTGGTTACAGTCATTGAAACCGGAGCACCTGAAGGAAACCCACGCCGACACAGGGAGAACACACTAAACTCCTCACAGACAGTCACCCGGAGCGGGAATCAAACCCACAACCTCCAGGTCCCTGGAGCTGTGTGACTGCGACACTAACCTGCTGCACCACCGCCCAGACCAGATCATGCCACAGTAAAAATAAATCAAATTTAAACATTCCCTGACCTCACTAATGATGCTCTAATTGCTGAATACCATTACATCCCAACAGCTATGTTCAACAACCTAGTCATCTTAGAAAATCAAAGGCTGTAACTGCAGCAAAGGGGACAAATGATCTATTCCAAGCAACTGATATATTAATGCTCAGTGCATTAAACCTAGTAACAAAATAGAAGTGTGTGGGGAGCTGTCTGTTCGCTGACCTCACCTGGACCAGGGTCATGTGGGAGCCAAGGGCCAGGAGGATCTTCTCCGTTTTGGTGGGGTAAGGGTTGTCTCTGTGTTTATAAAGCCACTGTTTCAGAGGCCTAGCCATGTCCTGCAGAGCCTGCCGCTTGTGCCGGACCTTCCCCCCACTGTACACAGAGAGAGAGAGAGAGAGAGAGGGAGAGAGAGAGAGAGAGAGAGAGAGAGAGAGAGAGAGAGAGAGAGAGAGAGCCCACAATGTGAAAAACAGAACCATAATTTAATCTCACTAAACTCAACCTTCTGCTCAGAAAAAAAAAACACCAAGCAGAAACCCCTTCACCTTCCGGACCTCTTCTTAACTCCTAACACCTATAACTTAAAGTACTGGTCAAAAGTTAATGACCAGCCAATATTTACTAGTGTTCACTAGTGTGTTTGTCAATCTGTGTTTCACTGCACGGATTGGGTTAAATGCAGAAAAGTGATTCTAATATTTACTTAAATTCCAGTTAAAATGGCTATTATGTGCAAGTTATTCCTTTTTCTGAGGAGGTATATTTCTGAGACATACAGCAAGAGCTTCTGAAACTGATGTTCAGAACAGCATTAAACCATATTCACAACATGGGAACCCTAACAACCGACAGACAACAGAAATCAAGATGTACAATCACTGAACACCTCCTCAGCTCTCTGGGTCTGAAAGGACGTGGAGCTGGAGAGAAGCCCTTACTGAGAACAGGAAAAAGACGAGATGCATGAAGACAGGACCGGTCGCCCCACAGCAAACTCAGTTACTTTACAGATATAGAAGTGTGTGGTTGTCTTAATCTGGCATTAGAACTGAACTTCTGTTAATCAGCAGATGTCACTGTGGAGCAAAGCTGCTACTGAGTGCTACTGCAGCTGCATCTGGCACAGGGTCCAGTCTGTGTTCATCAGTCTTCTGAACACATCGGGCAGCATCACTACAGAGCACATTCACAAACCCTGATCACAGCATAAACACACTTTACATCAAACCCAAAACAGAAACGACTCTTCCTTTGTCATTAAACACAGTGTGTGATATGTGTATGGAATCTCTCAGTGTTTATATCAGTGAAGAACAGTGGGGTTAGGGTGAGTACACCTACAAAGTAACATTATGAAGTAAAAATTATTATTCTCGTCCAATCAAATCCGTGCATCTCCAGTATTGTAATATGAAAGGACTGTATATAAATAGAAGAGGCTCTGAGTTATTTTTTGACTATATCTTTTCTGAAAATGATAAAATATAGCTTCAGTGTATAGCTCTGTTTCTGAATAAACACTGGTGAGAATAAAAAGCTTGACTTTTAAAATAACAAACAAACAAATGACCAAACTTCTGAAAAATCTAAGTGTTTACGTTGTCTCCAAATAACTTAATTAATAATTTAATAAACAAACAAACAAACAAATATATTAATGAATAAATAACAAAAATAGAAGGACAATATTTCTATTTTACAAAAAAGGCCTTCATTTGGGGGAAATATCTAATTGTGATGATTCTGACCAATAATATGATTGCGATTCAAACTATAAATCGTTTCTAGAAATTAATCCTCGGACCTGCTTTAATAACAAAGTCATTCTGGCTTTGATTCTGAACATTGAATGTAGAGTTCTAGGCTTTCATTTAGTCGTTAACCTTAAGACATTGTTCTTGATAATTGAGGCTAAAGTAAAAAGGAAGCTCTTGTGATGTGATTATTTTAAAATGATGTTTAATCGTTCAGCCCTGCAACGAAGAAATCAAGCCATTGTTTATACTGTGCCTGGATTTCATGCTGAATGGAACAATAGACCTAATACATGAAGCTGCTGATTAAAACTGGAAAGCAAGACAAGCTGTGATACAGTGAAGCACTTTATAAACCAAGCCTTAGAAATCATTAGAAACACAGATGAGCTGTGACTGGACTGCTGACCAGCGGCTGTGTTCATGTCACATATTAATACCGTTATCTTCACGTGTAAATGACTTAATAAAGGTCAGTCGAATGCTCCTTTATCTGTAGGAACTATAAACACCCAGAAGAAAGCACCTCCAAAAAGACCCTAGCCCTCCTCTGAGTGGAGGTGAAGAAGGAATACAAACCCCCCCCCCCCCAAAAAGCACAGTACGTACCCACTCCTCCTGAGTTTCAGAGCCCCTTGGCTGTCCAGCCCCTTGTGTCTGGACAGTAACTCTGGATGCTGTCCATCGATCACATCTAAATAGTTCAGGCTGTTCCTCTCCACGTCTTTCTCCTCAAAACGCAGACGCTCCTCGAGCTTATTAAAAACAATGGCACTCATATTTTTCCTGGTTTTGCAAGTGTCCATTTGTTTATAGTTTTTTTTGTTTGTTTTTGGCAGGCGTAGATCTGTGGCTCCAGAAATGCATCCACCATCCAGCAATGCGCCTGTGGGGAGATAATAATGATGAAGTTAGCACATGTGGAATATGTACAATGCTGTGCAAAAGTTTGGGGACCCCCAGTTAAATAACTATGAAATATAAAGCATGGTTTCTCTGATTAAAAACAGACACATCCTCAAAATATAATGTGTTTATTTGCTGCATTTAACATTTAACACGTTTTGGCAGCTTTTATGATGTATTTAAATCATGTCTTTTATGTTTGCACAGAAATAGTGAATTGTCTTTGAAAAGGAATTTGTTAAACATGGCATTATTTTCATTTAAAAAAAAAACAAACCAACTATGTGAACTGACCTGGAGTGTCTAAACGTTTGCAAACAACTGTGTACAACGTTCTATCAACATGCAATATCAAACATGACAGAAATATATATTTAAGACTAGTACAGACAGCTAACACAACCAAGCAATCAAACCAAATACACTAATCCATAAAAGGAGTCTTACTGCAGGCGTGAAGGAGTTAATGCAGCGAGCTGGACATGTTGCGCGTGCCTCTCCTCCCCTCCGCTTCCATCTATGAGCCGCTGAAAGAGGCGCGCGACTGCATGAAGTGCTCCGCGTGCTCCAGTGGGCGGGGCTCCGGGGGCATTTATTTATTCACACAACAGGAATATAGACAAGCCACGCCCACCAGTGCTGGGATTGGACAACATTAGCAAAGTAAACAAATAAATTATCATGAACAAAAACCTTGCATCTCCATTTTGTTCCAGCGTTTTCATAATGTGATTTTTTTGTCTCCACCTGTAAATGTATAATTTTGGAGATACAAGCTTTTCTCACAAGTGCAATTATATATGCTTTTTCAAAAAATTTAGTGTTAGATAAGCACCAGATAAAAGCAACATAATATTCACCTGATCTGATCCAGTACTCACTTGGTTAACATCATATAAACACCAGGTACTATCAAGTAAGCACCAGATATATCAGGGAAGCACCATATAAAGCCTACTATCAAGTGAACACTAGATACAAATGAACAACAGACACTATCAAGTGTACGTTTAATACCATCAGCTGAGTGCCAGATATTACTAGCCCTCTGCTTTAAAGTACACCAGTAGCTTTTTTTTTTTTTATCAATTTCCTTTCCTCTGTAATCACTTCCTCACGGGTCCACGACCTTTCAGACCCAATGTGTTAAGTTTTATTTTTTTCCTCACAGCAGAAGTATGATTTTGACTGGACATTGCATAAATGAATAATTCTGAGACCGCAGTAGTCATTGAAAATGCCATTTTTTGTTGGGTTTTTAAGATATATTTTTCTTGTTATATTAATTTTTTGAGCTTTCTAAATTATTCCTGTTGTTTAAACAGCTGACAGTTTGTCAAGTTTTGCTAATAAATCTAATGGTTGAATAATTTTAATTGAAGTTGTATAATACTTTAATCCGTGCTATTTGTAGATGGTGGGCTCCCCATATCCTCATTTGGACTCAGTTTCAAACTGGACACAGTGCTGCCCTGTCTCTGGAGCTTTCGTATGAAGAGCTGTGGTTATGAGGCTGTAAAATTTTCAGTGCAGGAACACAGCTGTACAGATTCTTCTGAAAAGCATTAGACGACACAGTGTTATAGCACCAATTAGAGGCGACTCCGGACCACAAACACCAAGGCCACAAAATGTTCTGCGACAGACAATAAAACCAATAGCAGAAACAGCAAGCAACACGAGTTCTGATTCTCATGGACGTATGCCCTATGGCCTTGTTCTGTTCACCAAACAAGCCACATGTGCCATTACATCACTGCCCCCAGCCACTTTCCCTTTTAACATTCCCCTAATTACTGTTTTTGATTTCTTTTATTAAGCCTCCACAAATGACCACTCCTAAAATACAGATTTCCACTACAGACTGGTATGAATATCATCCCCTAAATGCACACATACTGTATATACAGCAGATAGGGTGTAAATATGTGGATTTGAGGGGCTGATATTTAGTGAAGTGGGCTTGGGAGTAGTGGGTCACCCTTTAATCTCTGAGATTGTCAGCAAAAGTGTGAGTTGGTGGATAAAACAAAAACAAAAACAAAAAAAAACAGCACTGTCTCCTCCCTCAACATCCACTCTGAAGTGCCCATGAGCAAAGCACCTAACTTCCTACTGCTCCCTGGACACTGGGAGGGCTGTCTGCCACTCCAGGTGTGTGTGTGTGTGTGTGTGCTCCCTCTCTGAGTGCTTTAGTGTGTGATGCATATGAATATTGTTTGCTACATTTTGGTGTTAACAGTGACTGATTTTATGCTGCATCTGATTGGCCGGTGGGGGCAGCTGTAGATCTAATTGGTCACAGTGTGCGTGTGTTTGTGTGTACAGATCAGGGCAGTGTGTAAAGGAGAATACTCTGTGTGTCTTTAGTCTATAACCAGCTCCATGTGTCTTATCTAAATAATCAGGGTTCCAGCACGGATCATTTCTCAGACAAACACACATGTTAACTCCTTATTGGTTTAAACTTACACCTCTGTCTCAAATCAGTCCTGACACATCAAATATCACTACAGTTTACATCAAGGAAATAAAGTTATACTTGGGCTTATTACACCACTCTCCATCCATAGAGTAAAAGAAAACCGTTTACACCAAAGTTAACCTTATACCAGAGCTGAGGAACTCAAATATCGATCCCAATCTTTCAGATATTTGTGATATGTTTTATAAGTCAGATCTGTCTGATATGTATCTTTATATATGTGATAACTGTGTATAATCTGTATCTCACTGGGAAGGTATATGTCAGTTAACATTGATTCATTAATTGATTCATCCATTCATTCATCTGGTCTTACATTTAACTTCTGTAAGTGCTTCATCCTGATCAGTTTCCGTGGTGGGTTCAGAACCTACCCAGAATCACACAGTCACTCACACACTCATATTTGTGGATAGTTTTATCCACTCACCCAGTCACTCACACACCCACACACCCCCTACCCACATGGGTGTTTAAAAAAGTGGAAGGAAACCTACATAGACACAGGGAAAATACGTCACACTGCTCCTCACAGTAGGTGAACTGAGGAGTAGATCACACCCAGGACCCAAACTCCCCTTTTTAACAATTAGTTAAATGTTACTTAACTTATGTTCAGTGAACGTGTTATTATAATAAATATATAATTGACAAGTACAAGTTATTAAATGCTGGTTAGTTATTGTCTGCTGTCAAACAATAATCTATCAACAAATGTAAATGTTTACAAATTTCAAATGTCAACATGCATTGTCTATTGTTTATTAATCATTCATCAGCTTTATTGACCATTGTAAGCCAGTCATTTCTGCCAGTAATCAATAACATTCAGTCAAAAGTCACTGTCAATAACAGGTTCTGAATTCATTTGTTTTCAGTTGTAGAAATTTGTTTTCAAAAGTTACTGTAATCACTTCATAGTCTTCACTATCTTCAGCAGAACTGCTCTGTGAAATAATTTCCTTTTAGGCTAAGATTTAGCAGCACATTCAAACATCACAGTGTCGGAGGTCAATGCTGAACACTGATCTCCATTCAGAGACAAGAACTCCAAACATAATCACGAGAGAGGTGGAAAAAGGAAAGTAGTGAGTGAAATCAAGAAAAAAGAAATATGTGGGGAATGAGGTCAAACGCTTGAAGCTGTATTTAAGTCATATTTGAGAAGATGAAAGTGTGGAGAACCTCAAGGCCACGCAGAGGAGTGAATAACGCTCAATTACTTCCATTTAGGTAATCAACAGTCAGATGGTGAGAAGGTGGACAGATGTGGCAGATGTGCTACTGAGCTGAACACAGCTATTTCCATCCCATTGGGATTGAGAGATTGAAAGAAGATCAGGACCACTTGCTGAAAATGGATTTTTAAACATTTTACTGTGAAAATAGATTTATTTGAACTTAAAATTCTGAGGTAGTTGAACATCTAATACGTTGACAGAAGGGGCCTCGGGGTGTTTTGCTTTGTCTGATTATTATTTAAGCAGCACTAGGTAGTAGTTTTACCTTAAAATGACTTTACTGTCTTTGTACTAGGGACAATAAAGACTCTGTTGTTACTGCTCCAGGCTCAGCACTACAGAAACTGAACTATGTCAATTTTAGAAGAGGGTAAAAAAAAAACACACACACTGTGACTGCTGTAAAAGTGGGAGTTTCAAAAGTGTCTATAGGTGTGAGTGTGAGTGAATGTGTGAGTGTGTGTCACCCTGCAAAGGACTGGCACCCCCTCCAGGTTGTGTTCCTGCCTTGCGCCCAGTGATTCTGAACTGAAGAATCATTTACAGACAATGGAACTTTCTGTTTGTAAAATGATTACAGCTGCTTTAATAAATCTATTTGTTTTTAACAGTGAGCACCAATCATCAGTAAAAGAATACAGTCACTTTGTGTGGGCTATCCCAGGATAAATTGCATTTCCATGTGTGTAACCAACAAACCTAGCATCGCCTGCTCTCGTAATTCCTCAAACATCGCTAATCAACTTTTGCCATATCGAAAAAACAAAACAAAAAAAAAAAAACCATCAGATCCCCTAGGGCCATTTTGCGTCATGTGTTTTTTCTCTGACAATAAATCAACTTGTGAATATCATCCACAGGGCCCAGTAAACTGTGCCTGACCACAAACCAGGGCTAGCGTCATCATGCTAGCTGTTTTGCCCATTAGCCGAGGAGCAGCTCAATAGAGAGGTGAAGACGGTAAATCCATGTTCCACATACACAGAACCCTGCAGAGCTGACTTTGATAGATCAGTTCCTTCTTGACCGTTTGAGGTTGGACACCTGCTTGGCCGAGTTCTGCTCCGAAGACTGGGCTTTAGACTGGAGTTAGAGATTAGCTTTGGGACCTGGGTCTCCCACAAGTCCAATTTTCCAAGTACTTTGAAAACTATTTTATTACAAGTAAAGGTTTTAAGATGAACTTTTAATTCGTAAAGACATTCTATGATATGAAGAACTTCTTTTAACTTTATTCTCAAAGAATGAACCATTATCTTTAAACCAGGATTAAAACCGAACAGACTACAGCTCATATTTCACTACAAATTACAAATGTGTTAGATCCTGAAGATCTTATAAATAAGACAAGCATTCATTATTCATTCATTCCCCTTCTGTAACCACTTCATCCTGATCCTGGTCGAAGGATAACATCTGTCAATGCAGGGCATAACACACCCTGGATACATACGCCCATGTAATCAAACACTCACCCAGTCACTAACACACTCATAACAGCGGGCAAATTCACACACAAACCCAGTCATAAGTTCACGCATACATCCAGTCACTCACATTCATGCATGCATGTGGACCATTTCACACAGCCACCATGTGTGATTGGACTTTTGGAGGAAACTGGAGCATCTGGAGGAAACCCACACAGACACAGGGAGAACACATCACGCTCCACACAGTCAGTGACCCGAGGAGAAGATCGAATCCAGGACCCTGGAGCTTATCACCATGCTACGTTCTCCATACAAGTATGACGACTTAAAATGAACTAAAATTTAACCACATGCCATTTTTAGTTCCCCCCCCAAAAAAACTTCAAACCATCTCTGGAGGTTCAGAGGGCTGCCTTCTGCTCTGATGGCACCGCTGCACCAAACCCTTTTTGTCAGCTTCATTTTTAAAAGTGTAGCAGGGATCTGCAGGCTACTAAACTTTATCAGATGATGAACTATATGAAAGGGACAGGATCCCACTGGGTGATGGTTCATCACATATATTTCATGACATGATTAGGCCAAAATGGTTCTTTTGACCCAGTTAACAGCGGGCCAGCACTTTGCAGGGAAGGACACTAACTGGGACAGGTTTAATTCTGTCAGCCTTTTAGCAGGTGGCTCTCTCTGATGTCCTCACCCCATTATAGAACAATGCCTGACCACTATGGCCTCTGACAGGGCACTGGATGCAACTTTGCTGCACTGCACAGAAATAAATATAAACTGTAATACAAGCCGTTTTAAAAGAGCCCACAGTGGAAGTCTGAATACTTTCACTGCATTTTAAAACACTGGTGAACCTTTATATTATTTCAACATTTCTTGTTGAATTGAGCAATTTCTTCATTAAATATGAATTTCAAATAAGTATTTTTTAAACATAAATCTGACTCATACTTTTGTGTTTGTAGCTCTCTCTCTCCATTCACAGAGAGTCTAGTTTTTTATGAGTAGAAATGACTGGCTGCTGAGTTGCCAGGCCAAACTTTCTTATAAGGACTTTGTTGGAGGGGCTGTTGTTTAAAAGGGTGTGTTCAAAACCCTGTACAGTTCATTTATATAAAATTCAGACTCAGTGTTACGATCTCTGGCAGCTAGCTATGCTTCAAATGCCATTAGCTTTGTTGCTAACTATGGCACTCTGAGCAGTGGATCGCAGCACCATCTAACACCAGAGTAAATGAGTGCACCTGCGAGGGAAAATACTATATTACTGGATGATTGCATTCATAAATAAAGGTTTCTTCACATGTACAGAGACAGCTAAGATATTATTTGAGATTTAAAAGTTATGTTTCAGGGACTTTAGGGAGCACAAAGCTGTTCAGTGAGGGACAAAGCCATTATGTCCTTCATGTGAGTTGCCCAGAAAACATAAAAACACTTACATTTGCTAAACACATTGCTATTTATTGGTCCTATAAGACTCTTTTTTGTCCACAATAACCCTAGTTTGTAGATTTAAGTATAGACAGTGGGGACACGCCTCTTTGGATATCCAGTGAACACTGCATTGTCTCTAGCAATAATTGTGAAAAAGATATTAAAATATAAATGTCCACCATTGCCTAATCAATGTAGGTGGTACACAAGCAGTTAACAGATCTCATTCTCTACTATGAGTCAACAGTTAGCATCGTTAGATTTGCCGTTAGTTGCTAATGTATGAGGCCTACCCTATCTACAAAAGAAAGGCTGTAGATGACAGATGCCTGTCATAAATTCAGAAAGCTTCAGCTTCCAGCTGACCCTTCTATGGACTGCTTTTATGTACCCACATATTTCAAAATCAAACCTACGCCCTCGCGATGAGCTCTCTTCCAAAAATCTTCTGATATCCAGCAACTTTATTTTCATTGTATATCTCTTCATACATCTGTGTTGTGACTTATTACTGAAAAATAAACCCCATCCCAAAGATCCAGCGCCCCGAGAGTTTTTTCTCTAACAAACGGCTGCTGAAATGTGTTGCACATTCGTTCCCTGAAAGCTCCCCTGGTGTTTAAATACTGTAGTTACTGTATCATGTAATTATGACTTTCCCATCAATCACCTTTTGGTACTAATGCATCATTAACTCAACAAATAGCTCCCACATGTTCCTCTAAGGCACCCCTGGTGTTCATGCCACATTCTCTACTCCGTGCCTTCTTCAGCTTGTGGCCTACATCATGGTTTATGGATCGGCTCATGCTTGTTACTGGAGAAACATTTCGTAATACATAGTGAATGTGGGGTTCTGGGCGTTTCTTGAAGAGTTTCTTGAGAGTTATTTATACTTAAGGTTTCGTAGGTTAAAGTTTTCAATACTTGATTGTGACAGCCTTATTACCTATGCTTCCCTCAAGGCTGACGGTTTTATATTTTCACATTTGCTCGTAACTCCAAGGCTGGAATCCCCCTGCAGCACATTAACGTCTCCGTACTTAGCATCATGCTGATTTCCGATGGTCAGCAGCAGACAATTTTATGCCTTTCACACCCAATTGCCCTTATAATGCAGAACAGAGGTAAAACTCCACGCAACTCTCTGTTATTCCTCGATCCTCATTAGACTCATTGACTGTTAACAGCACAGCGCTAGGCCCAGGATCAGGAAGAACACACCTGCACTTACAGAGTCCATTACTGTCCAGCAGTTTTGAGAGACTCTAAACGGTGCTCAATGAAGCGTGTGGCTGATAATGAGTGAGTCTGGAAAGCCATGAGGAGGCAGAGGACGACGATGCTCTAATTCTCCAGATTCTGAAGTGATTCATAGCTCCTAAGCTCCACTGGCTCGTGTGTGAAACAGCTGCCAGCCCGCAGCTCAGTAAACAGCATCTGCAACATTAACCACAAAATGGCCATCCTTATTTGAATATATTTTTGTAAATAAATATATTTTATTCAGTTATATTCTGGAAATAGTTGCACTCAAGCAGCATGGTGGTGCTCCCGGTACTGTGAGGACTGTAGTGTGTTCTCCCTGTGTCTGTGAGGGTTTCCTCTGGGTGCTCCAGTTTCCTCTCCCAATCCAAATACTTTACCTAATGATTCCAGGTAGGCTCTGAACCCACCACATCCTGAACAGGTTTCAGAAAAATGATACACAAGAGAGATATGTGCAGTGGACAAGTACTGTGAGGGTTAACACCATGGAAAGAAGCTGGACATCAATAACTAACTGTAACAGCCTTAGACTGGTCTTTTTTTCAGCTGGATTAACAGGCCCAGAGAACATCATCCACTTTTGAATGCCGTTTCAATATTTCAAGTCTGGAAAGGCTTGAGCGCACTCCCGATATGCTAACGTGAACCAAAGCAAACAAGCAAAAGACATAATCCTCCAAAAAAGGCCATCCAAAATGGAAGAGCAGACATACAAATTAGGATTCTCTGCTATGGAAAATGAATCTCCCATAACAGTGGAATAACATAACGCTTGGCAGCAGGTGGAGGAATTTTGTAAGTTATTTTTTAGCTTAGCGATTAGCGCGCCAAGTTGTCTGTCAGAGAAGACACTCTTTAGACTTATATGTACAACCAACAGTCAGGTTCAGAGCACCTTTAGATGAGATAAAGTCAGTCTGCTGTGAAATCCGAAGCTTATTTAATGGGAGATAACAACGTCTGTTTTGTTTGAGACTGAGCAGCTTGTCTCACTTGAAATAAGCTAATAAATTTAAGCTAATAAGGTTTAGCTTGGATTTAAAGAGATAACTTTCTATTTCTCCTGATTACATTCACACTTAAAGGGGCTTTTTGGTCCAAAACTATTATTTCCCCTGTGAAAAACACTTCAATTGCACTGATGTACATAACTCGTGTTATTTTGGAGCCGCTAATTTGTAACAAATCACTACAATTATGTATTTAAATCACATTATGCTAACATATAGTGAGAACAGTAGTAATGTGTTACAAAACAATACAATTATTTAGGGGGTTTAAATGGTATGGGGTGGTGGTGATGTCAAGGTTCATTAGCCATTTGAGGTGTAAATTTAAAGGTTAAATGGACTTTAATAGGACTAAGCTTCTTTCCAAGCTTCACACACCACTCAAAAAGAGCTGTAAGATTAGGTATGGTATGAATGGCTGAGTGAGCAGCACTGCAGGTGGCCACAGTCTCTCTCACTGTGCAGAAAAATAAACAATCTTAAATCACCCCAACAAGAGAGTTCCTACAAGCAACGGTGCTGAGGTCATGGTGTAAGTCCCACCTCGCTAAGGCCCTGCTGATTTTCTGAGGACTGGTCAGAGCCCTGAAATCTCCTGACACAAAACAATATGAGAGAGCAGTTGGAAGGGGAACAGTACTGTTTTTGGAGCTGCAAAAATCACAGGCTAAATATGTTTCTATCTGCCTGGGGGTTGAAAGAGCACTGCTTTTCTATGCTGTATCTATTTGTACCTCCAGCAACCGGCAAGGACAAGAGCGGAGAGCACCCCAGAGAGGAAATGTCCTGTTTTCAGAACCATGTTTCACTTCCAATGGCCATAATACAGCAGCCACATTAAACAGTGTTTTCCTTGGAAAACAGGTTCTGCCCAATGCCCTGTCCAAGCCAAAACATACCGGCTCAGTCCATATAAGAGGATATGCTTAAAGACAGGCCGCTTTCAACCACAATAAATGGACCTCATTAGAGATGCTTCTTAAAAAAACATTAATTGCAGGCTTGTTTTCCACAAAGGAACATCAAGAGAAGTGAGTCATGAACCTGCTGTCGACTCTTTTTGAATGTTCAGCCTTGTGCAAAAGACAGAGACCTCACTTCAGTTACTTTCCAGTCCAATAGGCTACTGGAGACTTCTTCATTTAAAAAGGGGTAACCTTACACAGTTCTCTCTGTGTCTGTGTGGGTTTCCTCTGGGTGCTCAGGCCTCCTCCCAGTGGGGGGAAAATATCCTCAGGTATGACTGTGTGAATGACTGGATGAGTGTGTGAAACTGTCCTCTGGTGTGAGTGTGTGAATGACTGAGTGAGTGTGTGGTGCCCTATGATGGATGGGTGCCTTATCCAGTGTGTGCTCCTGCCATGCTCCCGGCGATTCTGGGTGGGCTCTGGACCCATCCTGGCCTTGAGTGGTTGCAGAGGATGAATGAATAATGTAAGCAGCAGACAGAAGAACTTGGCTTAGACAGGTCCTCCTTTGTTTATTTGGAGCCTGTAGATATACTCTGGTTGTAAAATGACCTTTTTCATGAAGGATTCTCCAGAAGATGATGATATTCTGCAGAGCACTTTTGACCACTTGCTTTCTTTGGTCATAAATGTTCAATTTTCACACAATGAGTAGCAAATATTATTTTTTCCTTCAGAAGGGAAAGTCACATTTCAAAGAATCTGAGGGAAAGCGTGCTGCCTCCTGGTATTTAGAGCATGGACCCCAAAGTATAAAAGACATAAAATAAGGCCAGTCTGTCCACAATGAGTCTGAATCCCACCGCTGCCATTCCACACTTTGAAAGCATACCTTTATAACATATACATTCTGTACACAGCACTGAGACAGAGTCCATGGTAAGGAAAAACACATTTTTGTAATCCCAGATTCAGTGCTGAAGGGCCATGAGTGATTTGGTTAGAGGTGAACATGAGGTCTCTGTGGCTCTTTATGTTCTCCTTGGTTCTAGGCCATTAAGTCCACAGGCTCGGCTGGTTCTGCACCAATAGGAACCCATCGGATGTTGCTGTAAATCACGAACCAAGGAAAATAAGAGATTCCAGCACACTTATATTATGACTATCATGAAAACGCCACGTGAACAAGGTGCGAGCAGCAGTCTGGTCCAACCTCACACAATCTGTTTGCGTGTTTTGGAGAGGTGGCCAATGTAATGAAGTCAAAGCCCACTCTTTAAGTCAATATGGGTAGATGTTGTTGGCAGCCATTTCTAAGTTCATATTGCTTTTCTGGAAAATCCCAGTGCCAGGTTTGTTTAGGACGCATTGGAAGAGCTAGTTAGACAGAGCAAGGGCTCTCAACCTTTTCCATCTCAAGGCCCACCTACCATTGTATGGCCAGGAAGAATAGGAAGCATAAGGGTCTGCAGGGAAACACACATCTGTAGGCTTAAAGGGTTTCAACACAGGGTTTTTATTTATTTATTTCTTTTAAAATGTTTATTTTTTGAGGGGGGTTTCTTTGGCAACCCCCATTGGCAAACCCCAAAATATATTTAATAATATTAACAGCTAGTTTGCCTAATGTGAGCTTGTTTGATAGCAGAAATAATGGAAAATATTGGAAACAGGTTGTGAATGGAGTGTAAATATGTGAGGCAGTGTTTGCTAGTTTGTTAGTAGAAGCAAAGGAAAAGAAACAGGCCCAGTTCTAGGTTCCAATGGAGGTTGAGTATTAATATTGTTTAATATTTTACACTCTTTCTTCTATCTTAAAGTAACACTAGGTAGTATTTTACCTTAAAAGTACCACTTCAAAAATATTGTAATGCTACACTGACCAGTATTATGGAGAACAGAGCCTCTGGGTTTGCAACTCCAGGCTCAGCACTGCAGAAACGGCACTATGCAACTTTTGGAGAAGGGTTAGAAACCCTTAAAGGTAGTTATAGGGAGAGCCTTACCTAGTGTTCTTTTAAGTCAATTAAAAAAGACCTCTACAACAATTTGCCATCACTGGCCCACTATGAACCCATGGTCTTAGTATAGCTTTGCGCCCCATCACTGGATCCACAACCCAGTTTTTGAGAAACCCTGAGATAGAGAACTCTCCCAGTTGGCTGTTGCCTCTGTAACGGCTTCACAATAGTGAGCATGCTCCAACTGCACAGTCTTTCATTTAGCAGTAGGGAGCAAGATCCTTAACTGAGGGGTAGTGTTTTCTTAAAAATCAAAGGATGAATCAAACACTGGGTCCTTGTTTAAGACTGGAAGGCGGTAACAGCCGTGACTCAGTTCAGCTATCCATGAGGGATGACAACGCTCCAAAGCATCAGGGAACAAGCTCCAACATTCAGAGGCTTTCGGGTAAAGACGGCTACTTGTGTGGTGCACTTTCATCAGGAGGATGACGGATGATTGACGAATCCTATGGCTGTTCTGCTGTACCCAGCTGACGGCCATATTGATTACAATGTAGCTTCCCAACAGGTGGCGCGGCCAGTTTTATCCAGGGCTGTGAGGCGAACTAATCTTTCTCTTCTTTTTACTGAACTGTGAGGAGGGTCTGCTTGTGCTGTATCTGTTATAATTGGCTTTGAACATGTTTAGAATATTCCCTGTTCCTCCAGTGAGCGCTTTGTGTTTCCCAACAGACTCCATAAATAATCCTTAATTGAAACTGTCCAGCTGTCAGAATAATTACACGCTTGTTCAGAGTTTGGCCTCAGTTAAGTTCTACAAGCCTTTCCTTTTAAACATATGCAGTCAAAATAATCATGCCAGTGGAAAAAGGGATTTTCAGTGAGGGCATACCTTATGGTTAAAAAATGGAGACATGGAGACACCTATCTGCCAAGGCAGCATTGGACATATACAGCACATTTACTGATTTAAATACATCTAATATCTTTGAAATTGTCATTTTGGTCATTTTACAGAAGAAGGAAAACATCTTAAAATGTTAATGTACAGTACCCTGCAAGATTCAGAGACCACCTTAGAAATATTTTCCAGTCAAGGCAACCATTCACTGTGGATGTGGAGTTGTCAAGTAGCCTTTACTAGGAAAAAGTAACCTGCCAGTATTCTCAGAGCATTGGGCTAGCCGCCCCAGAGCCCAGACTTCAATGTCACTGCATCTGTTTGAAAATTTCCTCAATGTAACCAGCTCCTAAGACTGAACTTCGAAGGTGCAGACAATCCTCCCTACAGATGAAAACTGAAAACAAGTCTCACTATAAGAATGTCAGCTGTAATTAGTACTAAGTGTGAACTTAGTCTGAATTATATTTCATTGTTAAGGCTTTTTTTTAATGGTGAATAACCCATTTCTGATTGGTTGACCTTTTTCCTATATGTTGAATTCTAACTGGAAATAAAATAAAGCAACAATGGTCTCTGGCTTTTTATAATGATTTTTGACTTCCAAATCATTTTGGAGCATTTCAGTCGGTCCATTTATCACAAAATGTTCAGGCAACGTAAAAAGCAGTTGGCATTCTCAAAAGTCAAAAAAGAATAAAAATATAACGATGTGATTTGACTTTCATACAAAAACAACATGTTAATGTCTGCTTCAATGTACAAAACATTTACAGAACATCTCTAAGCTTTAAAAAGGCCTGTGGGTTTCAGCTAATCCCAACTTGGACTGAGAAAATCGCTGGCTAATAGGAACTGTTAATACCAGCGTGCAAAAATTACAGAGCTGTTTATGTACTGAGCCAAGGCTGATGCCATAAAATGGGGTATGTTTATGAAAAAGGCAAAGTAAATGTTCAGCTGGGACAAAAGGAGGCTGTTTCCTGAGACTGAAGCGAAGGCCTTAAGAATGAAAGTTTCCCTCTCGTTCATTAAGTTGAAGTGCAGACCTTGGTATATTTACAAAAACCTACATTTTCAGGAACAGGAAAAGACTATCTTTCTTTGACAGTAACGGTAAAAGTAATCCACAGGTAATGCAGTTTATACCAATTACAGCTCAGAAATGTAAAAATATCGTTATTAGGACGCATGTACCGAAGTTTCATATGTAAAATGTCATGACAGTGTATGACAGTAAACATTGACATACGTTGATTACTTTTAGTGGATTCCAACGAGCAACATCCAACACCCTGTAACCACAGCATGCAGCATATTCTCCTAAAACACTGGGGTTACGAATCTGTTTTAGCAAAAAGAGTCTTCTCTTACAATATTTGATCGAAATCAGCTAATTTATTTACTTATTATATACAGTACTTATTGTGATTAATACACTGGTGTAATATTTCATGTGAGTAAACGCGCTACAAGTCGTTAACCTTAGCACAGACACTTAAACAGTACAGAGAGAATGGGGGAGGCGGGAGAATGATACGGGGTTTGATGGACAGGTCTAGCAGCCAATGGAGATACTTGTTGATTTTTCAGCTTTTCATTGGTCATTTTGATATTAGCTGCTATGAACATTAATTGTTGATTAATGCCCACATTTAACACATGTAAAAAAGTGTTTTAAATCAGAAAGCGACAGTGAGTGAGGATACTGTACCTTCCTGAATAGGGAATGCTTATTTTTAAAAGCAAGTGTTTAAAGGTTGACATAAGGAGCAGGTTGTGATCAATTTCCTGCGACCGATTCCAATCCAGTGGGTGTTACAGGGTCCCAAAGAGTGCAGTTAGCTGCTATGAGACCTCTGCTTTGAGAACATTTTAACAACTGGACTTCTCTAAAATGTTATTACCCCCTGATGAAGCGTGGTTTGATTTGTTGGCTGAACAAAAACAACTGTATTGCAATCTTTTGTCTTGTTTGAGAACATTATGGAAATCCTGAGCCAGAGTACAGTTTCAGGTCTGTTAAACTTGTCATATTTTGTAAACTCCAAAAGCTGTATCTTTCAATGAACAAATGACTATTCATTTCATATTTTAAGCCTCTGTGTGGAGACAGATGGAAAAGAGACCGGACCGTATTTCACTTCAATTACAGTTTCAGACAAGCTCAATCGTCTGCAGAAAAGTGGAGCTGATGGGAGCGGAGTTCCAAAGCACCTATACAATGAGGTATAAATGTCTTAAAGTATCCACATCCATTCTCATAGCCTCTCTTTAGACAGTTTGAAACGCAATAACTGATACAGCCTGTGCCCTAGTAGATCTCAGGAGAAAAAGGTGTTTCGAGTCTTTTCACAGAAGGTTCTAGAGTAACTCGCTCCAGGAACATTGCCTGGTCTGGCAGAGATATGCTGTGCTGTCCAAGAGAAAGCACGGCCCATTGGAGACCATTCCATCCACTCTGTCATAGGCCCACATTTATAAAAGCCTTTAGCACATGTTAGAATAGTTTGCACTTTTGCACTTACTGGTTCGGTGGTGTGATCAGCGGCTGGCACTCGAAAAACAATCACTGACTATCCCATGGTTGTAGATACTAAATACGCTTGGAAATCTAGGAGTGCAAACCTTGCCAGGTTTTCTGCATCTCACCAATCATCAAGGCACTCTTATTCTTAAACACACTTATTGTGTTTGGCCCACGGCTTCACGTCCAATGACTTGCTCCATTTGTAATTAAACAGTGTAAATATAGTATTGGAATAACTGTTTTTCACCCGCTAATAGCATTCCCATTCCACTCCCATTAAAATCTAAAACTGTTTCTTCGTTGCACCCCAAGCATGACGACATTTCTGGGGAGGGCAGCACTATCTGTTAAAATCCAAACCAAGTCCCAAAGAGCCAGGACCAAATGTAGAAATGCAATGCTCCTGAAAAATATCTTGTACAGATGATGAACTTGTCTGGGTATAAAACACACATCCAGTCCTTTTAATGCGAGGATGGGCTGTGGTTCCGTACTTGCCGGTGCCAAGAAAAAACAAAACAAAACAAAGAAAGCACCTGCAACAGTTTAAAGACCCCCTCTGGTGTAAATCCAGTGTTTAGCCTTGTTAGCATGTTTGTGTGGTCTTGTTTATGTGCTAGAATGTGTATCCTGAGGTCAGGATCATGGCTGGATGGATACTGAAGTATATTTCCTCTTGGATACTGAAGTGCTCCAAGCACAGTCTCAAAAACACAGACTCAGACAGCTAGAGTTTCTTACTTCACAAAGCTAAAGAACAAATCATGACAACTTGCGGGGTAGGGATTTCAGGTAGAGATAGAGTGCAGGGAGTAATAGAATATTCACAGATTTACGTATACTGAATAAAGGCGAATAAAGTTTAATCTAAGCCATGGAATTGGAATTAACCTTCAAATATGTAGTTCTGATGAACAGAGATGAGGTTTAGGATTGTAATGACCATGCAATGTGTCTTTATGCCTGACTTTATCATGCGTTTTGTATCTTGATCTTCTCTGACTTTACACTTGTCATTAACATGCATCCTCAGTCTTTCCAGGTGAGATCAGATTTTACTTTCCCTTGTGAAAATAATGTACATCATTTCTGTTTTCCTTCCTCTAACACTCTGTAAACATTGTTACTCACAACGCTGCTCCCAGTGTATTAGACTCTCTCGAGTTTTGGAAGTAAACTTTTAAAACATGAAGGGTCTGCAGTGGCCGAGGAAAAGGCTGTGCCCTGCAGCCATTGTGATTTCTGCAGTGGTCAATGCCAGAGGGATGTTTTGGTTACGATAGAGAAGAAAATACTGGCGTCCATTTTTTTATAAGGACACAGGATTCCTATCATTCCTTCACATAAAACGATGGACATTCATATTAATCTGTGAAAAAGTCCAGCCTGCGATCTTCAAAAAATACAACACACCTGCGGTTTCCATTTTCGCTCTGTTAACTCTGTCCAGACACAGAAAACACATTGTGATTACACTTGTGTTAAATGTGGACAAGATCTGGCTATGACCACTGCCAACTGTGGTTTGAGTGATCTGATTGTAATCAATATGAAATCTGTAATGTGATCCAACTCCAAAAAATGCATTTTAATGCCAGGTGTAAACAGGTCTGTTTACTTTCAAGTGCAAAATACAACAACAAATGTAAGCCCTCTACACACACAACTGTTAAATGAGAGAAAGGCAAAACAAATTCCAGTTTCAGAACTTTATCAGTTGGTACCTTCTGTCCAGAAACGATAACAACTGTTTTGGAAAATGCTGCAATCACCAAACTGAGTGTTTATGAGGATAAAATGATCTGCTCTGCGTTTGTAATCCAAGTCTGAATTAAACACTCATCAGTATCCCACATTCTCTGCTAACATTTTGGAACTGGGATTTGTGAAATATGATGATTTAACTGAAACACATGGTGCTTCCTAGTGTTAGCATTAGTTTTAGCATTAGCATCATGCCGCTCACCATGAATGTAGCAGCAGTTATTGAGCTAACATTAAAATTGTTCCTGGACCCCAGTGCTGGCTGTATTCTGCAGGTTACAGAATGTGTGTGGAGGAGCCTGGACCAGTTAACACATTCCTGCCTCTCTGTTCAGATAGCTTTTTAATAGGGATGACATCAGCCCAGAAACTGACCTCTCATAAAAGCCACAAAGCACTACTCATTCCTCTCACAAAACCAGACACGAATTGTATCTGTGTCTGTCTCACTCTTCAAACTTCCCCCTCCAATTCACCTTCTCTCCTGCCCAGTCATTATAAATCAATTACCAGACGCAACATAATCTGGATTTGATGGACAGTGACATTCGGATGGGCCATGACTGACCAATAAATGCATCCAGCGTCCACTGCAGGTACTCGGAAACTTGACGGTGGGGGAGTCCCCCTCCTCTCCCAGCTCCTGCCCTTGCTAAAATGTTAAATCATTAAGGACGAGGAGGGTCTGAATGGAATCTGAACAAGTAGAGCATTAAACCTTACAACGGCAAATGAGTCTAACATTGTCTCAGCTGTAAAACTAGCGTTAGCATCTCCAGAAGCACATAAGAGTCCAAAATGAGAGAAAGCAATGTACAATTTGGAGCATAAAATCAAATTACCTTCAAGGCTACAGCTTTGATTTTCACATTCTCAGTACATCCTTCAGCTAAAAACACACACTGTTCAGACTCAGCAGTGCTGCTGGAGTCCTTAAACCCCTCAGCCGACAGCGTCCTGTGTGCAGTGTGAAGGGCTAGAGGACGACCAACACAAACTGTGCAGCAACAGATGAGCTACTGTCTCTGACTTTACATCGATTGAGGTGTGTCTAACAGTGCTGTGTCTGATCCACTCATACCAGCGCAACACACACTAACACACCACCAATACGTCAGTGTCACTGCAGTGCTGAGAATGATCCACCACCCACATCATACCTGCTCTGTGGTGGTCCAGTGAGGGAAGTGGAAGTACAGGGTGCAAGAGGAAAAACAAGTATGCAGAGCAGTATAATCATAAAACTCCTAACTGAACCTGTATGGTCAGTGATGCTAAAAAAATGGCAGTAAATGAATGTACAAGGAGGTTAGTTAAATATAATGGCTGACTAGGATGGAGTGGATACAGAAGACGAAGGAATGAATGAATTAATGTTCTCTGTAGTAGATCTGTGCTTCTTTACACTTCAGAAAAAGAAGTTGAGCAGCGGTGCTCAAACATTTACATATAACATTATGTCCTTTCACACGGTCTTCACTATTAAATATCAGGAATGTGTTTGAGCCTCTCCTCCACTGTACCGCCCAGGCAGCTGGCCAAAGTGACCCAAGAAAGTCTCCTGTCACTCTTTAATTCTGTTTGAATATATTGAGTGCTGGAGAGAAAATACTCCTCTTCCTCTTCTGGCTTGTGAAGGACCTGCTAGCTTCCAAAAAATCTTCCTTTCCATCATTTCACCCGTTCCAGATCAAAAATAAAGCTTCTGTGGAAAGGTAGCATGGGAACCACTGGCCCTTTTGGCTTCCTCTAATGATAAAAAAAGGTGATATAACACGAGGTTCTTTGTGCGGGAGAACTTTGAGAGCTTCTGACGGATGGATTGATGTCCCCAGACTTCGGCTCGAAACACCGAGTCCGTGTTCCTCAGGAAAACTAAGATGCGTTTAAATCATCGTAAGCCTCAGGGCTATGATCAACATCTGAAGCAAATGGGAACCTTGTTTACTCTCGAAATGGAAATGGAAACGTCTGCTGCTTGTACGCTGGAGCTACCTGGACGTGTTCCAGCGGCATCGTCCAGAGTTCATACTTCAAGTCCCAAGCTAAGAGGACCGAACGTGGCCTTGCTCCACCCTACTTAATACAAATTGAGAACACATCATGTTATGGAGAGTCCATGTCTGCTAGCGATTAATGTCAGAACATGAGCCACAGCAGTACACAAAGAAAAAGAGAGTATAGGAGTTGTCCAGTATACACAACAACCTGGAAAATCCGTGCTAGTGCTGGAAGTGGTCTTCAGATCATCACATACTTGATTATAACATTACTACGTTTATTACTGTGTTATTTTTTTAATTATTATTTTTATTGATGTTTAAAAGGCAGAGACATCTACTTATTTACTTGAATCTCTAAACAACCTTACTTCCAGCCTTCCTCTTCAAGACAGAGGAGAAAATGAACCTACAACATTGCTTCAGATCTGAGAATATCCACAGTTGTTTGTGTCCTATGGGTCTCAAAGGATGTGGAACATTCAGGAAGCACTTACTGAGAAAAGGAAATAGACACAAAAGAAGCAAATCTGTAAATCAAGCAAAGATTTGGTTAGTGTTCTCAAAACAATGGAAACTTCTGAAACTGAGCTTTGGGAATGTGTCAAAATATATACGTCTGAACACAAACGTCTTGAAATGAACTAAAGCTGCATTAAAAAGCACGCTACTTAATCCAATTCAGAACGCATCTTGTTATGGAGAGTCTATGTCTGCTAGTGATTAATGTCAGAACATGAGCCACAGCAGCACACAAAGAAAAGGAGAGTAAAGGAGTTGTCCAGTTTACAGAACATTTCACATTGAAGAACTGGACGGAGACATGAAGCAATTAGGAACGTCTGCTTTCCAACACATGAACATATTCCCAACGCAACAGAAAAACAACAAGCACTGATTCAGGACGCAGTATTAATCCAGAGTTTCTCATCCACTGGGCTGTGGACCACTGGAGGACTCTGAAGCACACAATGGTGGTCCTTGGGCTAATTCCCAGAGTGGAATTCATGAACAAATGAATGAATGGGTAGCACACTGGTGCTGTCACTGGAACAGCTCCAGGGCTCCATCCACTCTTTGGGTCTCTGTCCGTGAGGAGTTTGATGTGTTCTCCCTGTGTCTGCGTGGGTTTCCTCCAGGCACACTGTGTGTATGTGTGTGTAAGTGAGTGAATGGGTGATTTGTGACACTCTTCATGAGTGTGAGTGGGTGAGTGAATGGGAGAGTGTGTTATGGATGGACTGGTGCCCTGTCCAGGGTGTGCTCCTGTTTTTAAATGAATTAACTAATGAATTAAATGCTAATTTCTGGTATAAAAATGCTTGTATAAGTCTAATCTGTTGGGTGATGCATGTTGGGTACTGGGTTAGAGTTCAGACATGTTGAACTTTCCCAAAAACAAAAGCCCCAGTTCGACTGTGGGTCTTCATACCTTAGTTGGGCATCAAGGTGGTATTAATTTTTACTTAAACAAGGTACATTTATTTGAATAAAACCACTTTGGTTATAGTCTTGCAATCACAACATTCTTCTGTGACTCTGTTGTTGAAATCTGACAAAAAGCAAAGTTAGAAGAGTTTATCCAGTCAGTTCTTATGACAGTGTCCACATTTTTCAGGTCTGAGCCCATGTTTTCGGGATCCAGTTGGTTTCTTTTTCAAGCCTCGCCAGTTCTGCTCTGATTTCGGTGAAGGCCAGGGCCAAATCATCATTGATGATGATCTTCTCGAACAAGCAGCCGTATTTGTTCTCCATCGCCTGGGCTGTGTTAATCATGTCCTCGAAGTCTGCGTCCTGTAAAACGTGCAACAAATGAGTTTTACATCTGCAGTAAACACACTGACAGCACAAAACATGCACAGACTTAGCTTAGCATAGCTACACAGCTCAGAGATGCCCAAACATTTTATCTCGGGAGGCTAATGCTACATTTGTTGTGAGGCAAGAAGCTAAATATCTGATGGTAAAAAATAGTAAGTATAAAGGCTGCTTCTGAGTGCGGCACGGTGGCACAGCAGGTAGTGTCGCAGTCACACATCTCCAGGGACCTGAAGGTTGTGGGTTTGAGTCCTGCTCTGGGTGACTGTCTGTGAGGAGTTTGGTGTGTTCTCCCTGTATCTGCAGGGTTTTCCTCCGGGTGCTCCTACTGTCCAAATATTGTTATAAATAAATATAACTTGCTGTGTGTGTGTCCATCCTTCCAGTGTGAGTAGAACGACTGAACTCTATGGGACTGAAAGGATATGGAGCTGGAGAGAAACCTGCACTGTGAAAAGGAAATTGCCAAGAAAGAAGAAAATCAGAAAATGACGTGGCTATTTTGCTCAGAACAGTTGCAATGGTATGCATCTTGTGTTGCACTGTGTTGTATTGCTGTACAATGACTATTAATTAATTTTCATATTTCATCTCAAAATTAAAACAGAAATAAAAGCCTTGACGTTGAATCATGTTTGTACGAGATGCAGAGTGCTCTGTAAAGTTGCAGAGGGCCGTAAAGATAGACCCGACCGTTAGATCATGACTGAAGCCATGTCCAAACAACCCTTGTTAAAGCACTGCACCAAGATTAATATGGAATGAGGAGCAACAGTGTGGCACCTCAGAGCTTGGTCGAATGTGAAACTGTGTCCAGGTGTGTAGGGGATGACCTAAAGGGTTTTACAAGACCTCCGCGCTTTAGAGTGAGTTAGTGCACAGATGCTGGCTCATTTGGGTCAGCAACGAACTCTCCACCCTAATGCCCAGAGACCTCCACTACCCCCAGAAAACCCCACCGATCCTAGGCTCAGAGGAGAACTTGTTTCAGCACTTCAGGAGCACACCTGCAGCCCACCCTGCAGCAGTTTTAAAGGGGACCTTTGCCATGAGGCCTGTAAAAGGTCGTGCCTCACGTGGCCACGATGCATGACCCTGTGTTAACTTGGGTGTGTTGAAGACTCATGTCTGACTACATCATGTAGTGAAAATGTGGTGTGTGTGTGTGTGTGCTGCACTCATTGTCCATCAGCTCTACTGAGCGTACAAGAGCACTTTGTAGTTCTACAATTACAGACTAGTCCATATGTTGCTCTGCAAACTTTGTTAGCTTCCTTTCATCCTTCTCTTCAATGCTCAGGACCACCGCAAAGCTGGTACGGTGGTGGTGGTGGTGGTGAGTAAGTGTGTCTTGTCCTGGTGCGAATGGATCAGACACAGCAGTTGCTGCTGGAGCCTTTAAAACCCTCAGTGTCACTGCTGGACTGAGAATAGTCCACAAACTAAAAATATCCAGCCGACAGTGTGCTGTGTCCACCGATGAAGGACACGAGACCATGACTCACACAGCAACTCATGCAGCAAAAGATGAGCTACTGTTGAGCTATTTCTGTGGCTTGTTTTACAGCATGGGATTAATATGGGGTAATACAGGGGTTATTTCTGTGGATGGTTGTGGAGTAACCCCCTTCAGTTCAGAAGTAAAGTTTAACTTGTCGTCATGTAGTGTATCCTTAATAAAGAGTTCAAATCCTAACCCAACCTGAGTAAAGTGACCTTACTGAAAACATCCTCAAAGGCGTTGGCTCCCGGTGACTGGACAGGACTTTAGCTCTTCTCCGACTGAGCCTCAGCTGTTCAATTGCTGGAGGCTTCACAAACACCACATACGGTTTGAATTCTGCTGTGTACAGAGTCTTAATAACCTTAGTCAGGGAAAGAGAGAGAGAGAGAGAGAGAGAGAGAGAGAGAGAGAGAGAGAGATAACAGTTTGGTTAGTATGTTAAGGCAAATTTGCTAAGTCAGTCGTCAGAGCATTACAGGGACATCCTTTGGGCAGACGAGCATTTCGCTTGTTTCCATTCAGTCGGCGCTGACTTTGCCGTCTGCCATCAACTCTGTGTAAAACCACAATTTCATTTCATCCTATTTCCAGATCCAGAAAGTACAAGAAATTCTCTCCGTGCATTAGGAGCATGGAACACTTGACCAAAGCACTTCGGGATTCTGCCCGAGGCTCGATGGCCCATTTCAGACACATGCCTCTATAGCTTATTCTTTAATGCAGTAAGGATGGTTTATGAAAGTCGTCCACATTCATAGATGATGACCACAGGAAATGTTCCAGTAGGTCTGGAGTTTACATAGACATTTTACACATAACTGTACTCAGATCAGCTTATTGCCCATTTGTTCAGCTCCACTATGTATGTATGGGTGCACAACCTGTATTGTTCTATAGTTACAGACTGTAGACCAATTATTCAGCCTGTTTTTCCATGGTCAAGACCCCCACAGGACCACATTTGGGTGGTGGATCATTCTCAGCGCCGCAGTGACACTTACGTGGTGTGTGTTGGGTTGGTACGAGCGGATCGGACCAGCACAAACTGCAGCAACAGATGAGCCACTCTCTCTGACTTTACATCTACAAGGTGGACCAACGGGGTAGGAGTGTCTAACAGAGTGGACAGTGAGTGGACACAGGGTTTAAGGGTTTAAACTTCAGCAGCACTGCTGTGTCTGATCCACACGTACCAGCACAACACACACTAACACACCACCCCCACATCAGTGTCACTGCTGCGCTGAGAATGATCCACCACTCAAATCATACCTGTTCTGTGGGGGGTATTTTGTATTCTGTGCTGGGTGAAAGGAAGCAGACAAAAGTGTGCAGAGCAACACAGTGACGTCTGTAACTAGAGGACGGTAGAAATTTCCACACCGCAAAATTAGGCACCTATATGGACAATGAGTGTCATGCCTTTTTTGTGTTACAGGGAACTAATATCAAGTCTTTTTAAGAATTTTTTTTTTCTCGCCGACTATGAAACACGTCTGAGACACAACTTTCTTACAACAGCGATACTGATGAATACATTTGTTAATATAGTGAGAATGTTTCTATAAATGTTACAAGCTGATGAAAAATAATCGGACCGCAGGAACCGTACCAACTGGAGTGGAGCTGACAGAAGCCTCTCGTCCAGGATGACATAATTCCTGCCCTTGGGTTTGAGCTCCAAAGTCAACAAATATGACATGTAATATAGCCTTCCATCTCCTCTCTCTCTCTCTCTCTCTCTCTCTCTCTCTCGCTCCCCCCCCTGTTCTCTGCCTTGTAGAGTTGGAGGTCTCGTAACTGATCACTGTGTTTGAATCACACTGGCCATAATAACCTGTAATACAACTTATGAAATAATAGGGCGCCTAATAGGGCATTTCTCTCAGATCCTTCCACATGGGCTGCTGACACACTACCACATGTCTTTAACTGAATGCTGCCACACACAGAGGGAACACCACTCACGTGCGGCTCCACGTCCAGCAGGCACACCTTGCTCTCCGCTAGGACCCTGCGCACCGAATCCACGCTGGTGCCGTAGTAGTTTCCCTCATGTTCTCCGTACTCTAGAAACCTATTGATGGAAAGATGAAGAAAATGAGTCGCGCTTGTTCCCTCAGAGAGTAAGGAATAGACTTCACTTACAGTGGGATGCAAAAGTTTGGACAGCCTTTTAATATGGACCCACCAGCCACAAGATTAAAACCACTGAGTAGTGACTTGTATAACACTGAGTATCTCATTGGGGGATGTATTAAGCCACAAATGAACAGTCAGTTCTTGAGGCTGATGTTGAAAGCAGGAAAGCTGGGTGAGAATTTTCACGTTATGGAGACCCTTACATGGGCATTTCGTTTGTTAGGGCATTGGGGCGACACACTGCCAAAAGGTAAAGGGAGGAATTCCTTTTTTCATTCTACTACATTAAAAACCTATGGCTCTGTATTAACCAAGCTCTGTTTGTCACGCCTCTAAGTATCGCAGTCCAATCAGCGTTAGGGTTTGTTCCATACAGCTTTTTCCAACATGCTTTTTTTGGGGCAATTTCAAGATGGTGGAAAATTCCCCCAAACTTCTCTCATAATCTCTCACGTTAAGGCTCTTTTTTTTCGAGCTGCAGAGCCTTCAGTTCATTCTCAGTGGGTTCTGGGAAGGTTCGTCCCAACGTACTTTCGTCACACCTTCTGGGACTCCCACCCCTGAAATAAAATATCTGAAGACCGAATAGTGAAAAGTGTATAGAATTTTATATGAGTAGTGATAAAGCTGGTCTCTCTTCAAAATATCTGTCAATGGCAATTTATTTGTTTATGACCACAGTTGATTGTTGCTGTAGAGGCCGAGGAACATTGTTAAAGAAGACTTTTATAATGAAATCCTGGATAAAACCCCACAACTGTACAGTGTGTAGAGTAAGAGAAAGCTTTATGACTGTATTAGTTACTGGTGGTGTTTCAACATGAGGTGACCACATAAATAAAACTCTTCATTGTTAGATGACACTGTCAAGTGAGATTCCTGATTAATTTTTACAGTGCAGTGTCCCAGTCTAAGTGGCTAGCTCTTAATTTATCCACTGAACGAGCCGTCATCACAACCATTACCCCCCTGAGAGATTTGGCAAAAGCTGCCACTGGACACTTACACACACCCAGAAGTGACTGCTTGTTTGTTGCCTGATATTTTCCACCCCCAGTCTCTTGAAAGGGGTTTAAACCTTGTAGCTGATCTGTGTGTATATTATCATTGGTGTCCAAAGGAAAACATCTCCATGTTCGTTTGAACACAGCAGCTGTACTTCATATTGTGTGAAAACGTCATGATGAATGGACCTAAAGAGATGCTCGAAAATTTGATATATATTACAGTCATGTTTTTTTAAAGTTACATGAACAAATGTCAGATTAAGGAAACCTAATTTTACTGTCTCCTATGATGTTACCGTTTCTGAGATATGAGGTTTACAAAAGACAGCGGCTACATGCTACACAATAAAAAGTCCATATACTGTAACTTTGGCCAAGTCTGAAATGAACACACAAACCACGGCTCCATCACAGTCAGTCATCATCAGCTGTGATTGACGGGTCTTTTTAAGCGACTGTGGAAGCAAGGGCCTGCAGCCAATTTGCCTGCGGTCAGCTCCCCTCACTCATCCCTGTGCAGCTCGTATATGTGGCACATGAGAGTGGTGAGCGCTTGGCCCGGTTCTTCATGTGCTCGTACGGCGAGAGGGGAAAACGGGACGGCGCCCAAACCCTGGTCCACCCGCCACATTTTACTCCTCTCATCTCCTGTTCTGGGTTAACATTAGAGATAATAACGTGCCGGGCTTCCACCGGAGGGAACAGCAGCAGTGTTTGGAGTGAGATGTAGCGTATTTCAGATCACCTTCCAGACATTTTGGCACTGCACGGCTTTATCTAATCTCCTATGTTACACTTTAAATTGGAGCCACCTGTTTGGTCAAACACTGAGGGACTGGTGCCAAGACTTCCATCCGGGGAAAATGGAGCACAACCTTTTTCCATAGGATTGTCACTTAGGCACAAGAAAACAAACTAAGCCATCCATGTATGCTCACTGTTTTGGGGTTTTAATCCAATTTGATTTGACACTAACGGACTGCATTGTATTAAATTTGGTCACGGACATAGATCATGGGTTTATGGCAAGTGTGCGTTATAAAATCACCATAACAATATTTTCCATAACATGGTAGATAAACAATATAGTTCCAAACATTTGTAAACACCCATTAGAGCCAATCCAGAGACTTTAAAGTGAACCCACTGTGGACACATTAAAGAGGACATGCACATGTCCTTAAGGTCACCTTATGTGCGACCAAGCACTGGCAAGAAGGGTTTAACAGAACACTGTGTTTCTTTGGTATTTTTGCTAATGGACTCCCCTACAGAGTGTAATTCACTTTACCAGCACTGTCCTAAATAGGAGAAGGGGGTGGGTGGTGGGTTCCTACCCTCCTGTAAAAGTTACATAGTGCAGTTTCTGCAGTGCTGTACCTGGAGTAGCAACGACAGACGCTCTGTTCTCCCTAGTACAGGTCAATGAAAAATCGCACTGATTTTGAAGTTGTCATTTTACGGTAAAAATACTACATAGTGTTGCTTTAAGTTTCCCATTGTGGGTTATAAAGCTTCAGTCAACACCTCTGGCCTGAACTGAAGAGCTGTTTCTGCTGGAAACCAGGGCAGCTGGAGAAAACCCACACAAACACTGGGAGAACGCACAACACTCCTCGCAGGCAGTGACCCAGGGTGGGGACCGAACACCTGACACTACGTGTTGGCCACTGTGCTGTCCGGTGGATTCCAACATTTAGCATGAAACCTTCTCGGAAGAGGTCAAGTAGTAACTGCAGCAAAGGTTGATTTTAAATGACAGGTTGGATGAATGGGTGTTTAAAAAACATTGGCCCTATAGGCCTCCATTTTCACGTACACTAAGCAAGGGCTCAAACAGAGTGGATCTTCGCCTTGGCTCCGGTACCCGTCTCCTGATCAGAGATGAATGTAATTCGGTGCAGTCATGCGAAAAGCAGCACCTCTCCCTCCCTCCCACTCAGCTCCATATCCTGGAAAAGTTTGGCTGTCTGCTTCACCAGAGCCCATGCCACCATTCCGCTCTCCGCATGTCCGACTAACAAGTCATTTTAAACCGCAGAAGACTCTTAAAATATCCCCTCCGTTCAATATAACGTGACACTGTTCGCCGACGCATGCTTTAGAGATTTCCATCTGCTTTAGAGCGAGAGTCGGGGAGAAGGGGAAAGTGGGTATTTCCTGTCAGTCTTTGGTTGTGAAACGGCTGCTTTTAAAACCGAAAAAGGATTAAATATGTGATGTAAATTCCAGGAGCATCTTTGAAGGCTGGAACAGAGTAGTCAGAAGGGTGCAGTGAGAAAAGGATGAGACGGAAAGAGACTAGGGAGTGAGAATTGTATTGAAACCAGGTCCATTTCTGTCTGATGTCATTTCAGGTGCTGAGCACAGAATTAATTCATTTATTGTCTGTACCTGCTTATCCAGTTCAGGGTCAACTCAGGAACACACCCAGGAGGGGGCGCCAGTCCTTTACAGGGCAACACACACTCTCACATTCACTCACACCTATGGACACTTTTGAGTCTATTCTCAGAGGTACAGGTGCTGAATCCCTCCACAGACCTCAGTTCCACTGCTCCACAGCTCAGTGCTGGGGGTGTTACACACCTCTATGTGACTAAGTGACTCTATGTGGCACTGGGCATAAGCAGCTCATATGCTCTGAGAGAGTCAGATGGAGCAGTGGCTATGATTTTTAATGGTCAGTAATAGAGTAAACTTCACAGTGGGTTTAAAATCAGTGTAAACAACACACAACTTATACCACACTTAGACCAAATGCCAGAATGGGTCTGGCCTACTTGCAGTTGAGGATATCTCTTTCAAAGTTGCGTCTGGAGACAAAGTAGTACTCCACTCCCTCTCTCTCCAGCCTTCTGTGCTCGCGGGAGGTGTCTGGAAAAGAGAGAAAATCTTTAGTGCTTAAGGTAATACTTCACCTGACAACAGCAGCATGAATCAGAGTGAATCACAGCTGACAGTTACTGGCTACACTTTAGTTTACATAATGTAAACAGGCCTCTGTTTCAGACAGGAATCCTCTTTTTTTGCAACTGTACACAATTACATTTAATTCAGCTCATGACGGAACCCTGAAACTTTCTAAATACCGTTTAGAATGAGTCTATTTTACTGTCCTTGCAAACTACAGCAAGGTGCAAAAGAGTAAACCTTATTTTATCACTTTGTTAATAGTGCAAAATATTATTTGGAGTCTTTATCTACCTCTTGCAATAAGCTGCACCTATACCTGTACATGGTGGTGCAGCAGGTACACAACCCCAGGGACCTGGAGGTTGTGGGTTTGAGCCCTGCTCCTGGTGACTGTCTGTGAGGAGTGTGGTGTGTTCTCCCTGTGTCTGCATGGGTTTATTCTGGGAGCTCTGGTTTACTCCCATGGTCCAAAAACACACGTTGGTAGGTGGGTTGGCTGCGCAAAAGTGTCCATAGGTGTGAGTTAATGTGTGTCACCCCACAATGGACTGGCGCCCCTTCAGGGTGTGTTCCTGCCTTGCGCCCAGTGATTCTGGGATTCTGACTCCAGACCCACCGTGGCCCTGAACTGGATTAGCGGTTACAGGCAATCAGTGAATCTCCCCCTATACATCTTTTTTGTTGTTTCTTTGTGCTGATGTATTTTACTGTTTCTGTCTATTGTTTTTATTTTTGTTTTCTTGTCAACTTACTTTAAAATTGTAATGATAAGAGTTAGGGCGGCACGGTGGTGCAGCAGGTTAGTGTCGCAGTCACACAGCTCCAGAGACCTGGAGGTTGTGGGTTCAATTCCCGCTCCGGGTGACTGTCTGTGAGGAGTTGGTGTGTTCTCCCCGTGTCTGCGTGGGTTTCCTCTGGGTGCTCCGGTTTCCTCCCACAGTCCAAAAACATACGTTGGTAGGTGGATTGGTGACTCAAAAATGTCTGTATGTGTGTGTGTGTTGCCCTGTGAAGGACTGGCGCCCCCTCCAGGGTGTATTCCCGCCTTGTGCCCAATGATTCCAGGTAGGCTCTGGACCCACCGCGACCCTGAATTGGATAAGGGTTACAGATAATGAATGAATGAATGAATGATAAGAACTAGGGATTTTAGTATCTACAACACAAATATAGCATTTTAATTACAGCTGGAATATACCAGTGAACATCCACAAACTCTGTTATATAATACTGATTATAGTAAAATAGTGGCAAAGTTCCTTGTGTTAAATGGGATAATATTAGTTACAATAACTTATAATCCCTAATTCATTCATATTCATTAATCCATTCATTGTCTGTAACTGCTTATACAGTTTAGGTTCGCGGTGGATCCGGAGCCTACCCGGAATCACTGGGTGCAAGGCAGGAATACAACCTGGAGGGGGCGCCAGTCCATTGTGGGGTGACATACATTAACTCACACCTATGAACATTTTTGTGTAGCCAAGCCAATTACCAACGCGTGTTTTTGGACTGTAGGAGGAAACCGGAGCACCGGAGAACACAACAAACTCCTCACAGATGATCCCTAATTTCCATGCTGTATATAGTTGTACTGTACCGTTTAGGAAACAATGACTAAATTCAAATGTGTGAAATGGCAGGGGGCTACAGCAGGGTACACTTCAAATCACTTAATTCGTGGATACAGTGTAGTGCTCTGCACCGTAAATCCAAGATATTCTTTTTGAATTTTTGCTTTTTTTTTTCGTTAAACTTTCCGATACGTAGGACACTGAACCCGTGGATATGGAGGGCTGACTGTAGCCAAAGAAAAGACTATAGAACCCAGCCAGGAACGGTCCATATGTGAGTGAATCCCAAATGAGACCTTCTTAATCATAAAATGCTCTCGGATCTAAATGGGACATCCACATGAGCCTAAGCTCATGGAGCACAGCCCCAATGCCATGTGTTTTAATGTCAGAAGGATGAACTGGGGTGGTTCATAAAACCAGAACTAATCAGAAAGAGCAAGGGCCACAGTCTGTGGTAATGTGTGTGAGATTAGGCTGGGGTTAGGCAGCGAGAAGGCCTCAGTTTAACTGGTCTGAGTCACAGCGAAAGCACGCTCAGAGGTGGGTTTAACAAGGCTACAGGAGCTCAGCACACACACCCCAGCTCTAATTGTCCACACGTTTCACACGAGAGCCAAAACAAACTATAAACTTTTTACCACCCCTGCTTGGGTACAAAGGCAGGCCAAATGCTTTTCTTTGTGTGTGTGTGTGTGTGTGTGTGTCAGATAAAACACACCAGCGATTCCCTGACTGGAGCCAGCCAGCTGAGTGATAAGGCGAATAACATAGCAATCCATGGAAGCCTGAACCTAATAAATCTGCCATAAAGAGAAATTGCAAAAGCAATCATTGGATTCATCAACATGATGGACGACAGTCAACATCACACACTGTCTGTCTAAAGACTGGGGACACTTGATTGCTTTTCAGAATGGCTTTTCGGTACAAATGAGCATGCTTCCTTTGTCAGTTGGTAACTTATCATATTAAGGAGTAGGCGTTTGCATTCCAACTCATTTTGATAACTGAGAGTCCTTTTAAAGCAGTGGTTCTCAATGCTGGTCTTGGTGGGTTACTGCCCTGCACCTTTTAGAGATTCCTTTGCTCTCGACACACCTGACAGGTAAAGAGTTAATTAACAACCCCTTCTGAAGGTGGCAGCAACTGGAATTTTTTCTTAAAAACTGTTTTTTATTGTGCTTCTTGAAAAACTATTTACATTTCATCTGAAAAGGGGAAAATATATATATATATATATATATAGTAATTTTATCTATAGGTTACAGGACTGTGAAACCTTGTCCAATCATTTCACTCAGTGTAAAGGAAATGATTGGATGACTTACCTGTCTGTCTACCCACATAAATCTCCCTGCCATGTGCAGGTGTCACATGTATTCATTTGCACATACTTGGAGATTTCAAAAGCTGAAATAATGGCAGAAAATCTTACAACTGTTTATATTGCTAAATAAATATTGAAAAGAAAATAGAGGTTAAAAAAAGGCTTCCAACAAAAACTGGCTGCATAATGCCACAGAGGTCCCGGAGTAAACATTTTTGTTTTTTTTTAAATCGTGGAGGAACTTGAGGGTACATTCAATGTTTTCTAGGAGTGCACTATGCACATTTGTTTGTTTTAGGGGAGGTTGAAAATATAGGGTGGGATATTTCATAAAAAAAAATACAAAAGCTAGATTTCTACATAATCTGCAGGTAAGGAAAAGAATCAACCAAAATTCTATTTATGTTCAGGTGTAGATAATAGCAAAAGCTCATAATTTAAAATTGTTTTGTGTATGTAAATAATTGTGTTTTTATAATGTATACATTAAACTCAAAGTTACATGAGCAGCAGAAGCTTCAATGAGCTAATAATACTAGCGCTAACCGGTGCAACTTTAGATGACGATAAGGCCTTGTCTTACGGTACACAATTGGTTTTCTACTCAGTTAACAATAGAAATACTATATATATATCATCATCATCATCATCATTTTCTTCTCCGCTTCTCCATTTCAGGGTCGCGGACTATATATATATAACTAATAACAATTTTCTTTCTTTTTGGAGCTAGCTAACATCAGCTAGCTTCATTCATTCATTCATTATCTGTAAGCGCTTCTCCAATTCAGGGTTGCGGTGGGTCCAGAGCCTACCTGGAATCATTGGGCGCAAGGCAGGAATACACCCTGGAGGGGGCGCCAGTCCTTCACAGGGCGACACACACACCTACGGACACTTTTGAGTCGCCAATCCACCTGCAACGTGTGTTTTTGGACTATGGGAGGAAACCGGAGCACCCGGAGGAAACCCACATGGACATAGGGAGAACACAACTCCTCACAGACAGTCACAGAGCGGGAATTGAACCAACAACCTCCAGGTCCCTGGAGCTGTGTGACTGCGACACTACCTGCTGCACCACCGTGCCGCCCTATCAGCTAGCTTACATCAGCTAAATGACTAGCCACAGTAGGTGCTTTGCACCGTGTTGTTTATAACATGAGCTACAGTTGTGAAAAAGACAAAGAAGACAGATTTGACAGTGCTTTACATGTCTTTAGTGAGAAAGACGTGAAACCTTAGCCTTTATGGATCACAGAATAAAAAAAACAACAATGGCAACATGGCTGTTTATCTTTTGTGGGTTAGACCTTTTCCGTTGTTAGCTGTAACTGTCACATACAGAAAGCAGCTCGTATTGACGTTAAATCAAGGCCTCTGTCTAACAGGGCGATTCCAGCGCTCACGGCTTGAGAGGTGTAAATCAAATAAATGTGTTTGTCAGAGTGAGTAAAGCCCCTGGGCCTGTTTCGCTACAGTGTGGAGTGCTGCAGTGTGGAGTGCTGCAGTGTGGTCAGAAATACGGCGAGCTGTCAGTTGAAGCTTGCAGGGGGGTGGGGGTGGATAGAGAAAGGCCAGCCAAAGCGCCAGCCGGAGGCAGGAGGATGGCAGGCGTCCAACTAAGGGAGAAAAACTCAGGCCTCCATCACTCCACATTGACAGTCTGGCTGTGAGAAGCCATCATTTCTCCCTCTCTCTTTCTCTCTCTCTCTGGGACATGACATGCATTATGGATGGAAATCCAAGCACTTGGAGGAAACCCATACAGACACAGGGAGAACACACTACAGTCCTCACAGAACGTGACCCAAGGTGAGGATCAAACCCAGGACCCCAAGAGCCTGGAGCTACGTACTGCACTATCATGCCAACCTTCTCAATTTCAGTTTCCCTCCCAAGCCTAGTTTATCAATTCCACCCACTAGCTGCCTGCATTATTATACCCATGTGGTATCTCTGGGAGACATGGAGGGCCATCTCACCAATGAAAAGTGAGGCTAACTGGCTGCCGGACACTTTAAGAGGCTTCAGTGGGCCGCTTTCTTCCTGACAGCCATGAACAGCACAATGTTTAACTGTCTCCCACGGCTCCCACTGCAAAACCTCAGCAGAAACTACTCTTAGTTCAGAGAAATGTTTGCTGAGATGATGTTGGTAAGCTGTTAGCCTTCAGCGAAATGCACACAGTAGAGGGTTTATAGTCAGGTACAGATCTTTATGGGGCATGGAAGTGTGGAAAGGTTGTAAAGGGGTGAACTCACATGGTACAGGCACACTGAAGTGTTCTGGGTCAGAGAGCAGCAGCTTTCTTTTCAGCTCACTTACACCTACCCCAGCAGGTCCTGCAATACACACACACACACACACACATAGTGCCCTCATTATCCGAATTACTACTGAACAGCACTAAAAAAGGCATTACGTCCTGAGCGCTCACTCATAGCCATTATAAAAACACACTTATCTAAATCACCTCTTTCACTATTTACACTTTCATCACCCTGCAGCCTTCGTACTCATCATTCTGCTGTAAACATTCACACTTTCACGATGACTCCATATACCAGGCTTAAGCCTCAGTACAAACTGCTGCTGAGCTGCTCCCACTTGTAAGCACTTTCTGATGTGTGAAATCAGCGCAGACATGCCCTGTACCCTGTGTTCGTGTGCTCGCCGGCCTATGAAGTGGCTCCGTCTCCCAGAAGGCATCTGCAGTTTACATTAGTGGGGCGTGAGTGTGGGCCGATGGGGTAATGCTGTATTGATTTCAGTCTCGCGCGCCTCCACAACACACACAGCCAGTCTCTGCCCTGGACGACACACTCCCAGAAGGAAAAGCTATATTCCTGCGGTGGGATGAAGGATCCGTCTGATACCCGTTCAACAAAGCCTCCAGCTGAAGGTCTGTGACATGCAAAAGATGGGATGAGCTCTCGGGAAACATACTTAAAGGAATACACCAGTGGTGTTTTTCAACCGAATCCCTTTCTGTTCCATTTGTATCATTCAGGCCGTTACCACAGACAATAATGTTGATACATGTGCTTGAACTTGAAGAGAGAACTTGTTTACTCCAAAGTCACTTAGAGTAGACACCACTGGGACGATGTTTAAACCTCGTTTAAATCACAAGGGTCACTGGTTTTCACGGAGTATTCTGTAGACTACTGTCCAATGATGGACTCATGTGGTAACACATGAAAATGATCTCCTGGTTTATACACTCATTGTCCATTGTATCAGATTCACTCACCAAACTTTAATGTGAAAAACTAAGAGTGAAATGATAACTTTTGTTTACTAAGGATATGATGAGATAGTGTTAGGTGTGGTGTTAATGAGCTACAGCAAACATTATTTCAATAGAGGTCCTCACAAGTTTAGCAGAACCAACCTCTGTGTGTGTGTGTGTATTATGTGTGTGTGCAAAATCTGTTTACTTTCTCACACTGTGGAGACTTGTTTTCTTGTGGGGACCAAGGAAGGTCATGGTTAGTGTAAGGTTCTGGGTTTGATCCCCTGCTCAGGTCACTGGCTGTGAGGAGTGTGGTGTGTTCTCCCTTTGTCTGTGTGGGTTTCCTCCCACAGCACAAACATACATGTTGATGTGAGTGTGTGAAACTGTCCACAGGTGTGAATGTGTGAGTGACAGGGTGAGTGTGTAAAACTGTCCACAGGTGTGAATGTGTGAGTGACAGGGTGAGTGTGTAAAACTGTCCACAGGTGTGAGTGACAGGGTGAGTGTGTGAAACTGTCCACAGGTGTGAGTGTGAGAGTGACAGGGTGAGTGTGTGAAACTGTCCACAGGTGCCTGGGTGAGTGTATGAAACTGTCCACAGGTTTGAGTGTGTGAGTGACAGGGTGAGTGTGTAAAACTGTCCACAGGTGTGAGTGTGTGAGTGACAGGGTGAGTGTGTAAAACTGTCCACAGGTGTGAGAGTGTGAGTGACAGGGTGAGTGTGTGAAACTGTCCACAGGTGTGAGTGTGAGTGACTGGGTGAGTGCGTGAAACTGTCCACAGGTGTGAGTGTGTGAGTGACAGGGTGAGTGTGTAAAACTGTCCACAGGTGTGAGTGTGTGAGTGACAGGGTGAGTGTGTGAAACTGTCCACAGGTGTGAGTGTGTGAGTGACAGGGTGAGTGTGTGAAACTGTCCACAGGTGTGAGTGTGAGTGACTGGGTGAGTGTGTGAAACTGTCCACAGGTGTGAGTGTGTGAGTGACAGGGTGAGTGTGTGAAACTCTCCACAGGTGTGAGAGTCTGAGTGACAGGGTGAGTGTTTGAAACTGTTCACAGGTGTGAGTGTGAGTGACTGGGTGAGTGTATGAAACTGTCCACAGGTGTGAGTGTGTGAGTGACTGGGTGAGTGTGTGAAACTGTCCACAGGTGTGAGTGTGTGAGTGACAGGGTGAGTGTGTAAAACTGTCCACAGGTGTGAGTGTGTGAGTGACAGGGTGAGTGTGTAAAACTGTCCACAGGTGTGAGTGACAGGGTGAGTGTGTAAAACTGTCCACAGGTGTGAGAGTGTGAGTGACAGGGTGAGTGTGTGCAACTGTCCACAGGTGTGAGTGTGAGTGACTGGGTGAGTGTGTGAAACTGTCCACAGGTGTGAGTGTGTGAGTGACAGGGTGAGTGTGTGAAACTCTCCACAGGTGTGAGTGTGTGAGTGACAGGGTGAGTGTATGAAACTGTCCACAGGTGTGAGTGTGTGAGTGACTGGGTGAGTGTGTGAAACTGTCCACAGGTGTGAGTGTGTGAGTGACAGCGTGAGTGTGTAAAACTGTCCACAGGTGTGAGTGTGTGAGTGACAAGGTGAGTGTGTAAAACTGTCCACAGGTGTGAGTGTGTGAGTGACAGGGTGAGTGTGTAAAACTGTCCACAGGTGTGAGAGTGTGAGTGACAGGGTGAGTGTGTGAAACTGTTCACAGGTGTGAGTGTGAGTGACAGGGTGAGTGTGTGAAACTGTCCACAGGTGTGAGTGTGTGAGTGACAGGGTGAGTGTGTGAAACTGTCCACAGCTGTGAGTGTGTGAGTGACTGGGTGAGTGTGTGAAACTGTCCACAGCTGTGAGTGAGAGAGTGACTGGGTGAGTGTGTGAAACTGTCCAAAGGTGTGAGTGTGAGTGACAGGGTGAGTGTGTGAAACTGTCCACAGGTGTGAGTGTGAGTGACAAGGTGAGTGTGTGAAACTGTCCACAGATGTGAGTGTGATTGACTGGGTGAGTGTGTGAAACTGTCCACAGGTGTGAGTGTGTGAGTGACAGGGTGAGTGTGTGAAACTGTCCAAAGGTGTGAGTGTGAGTGACAGGGTGAGTGTGTGAAACTGTCCACAGGTGTGAGTGAGAGAGTGACTGGGTGAGTGTGTGAAACTGTCCAAAGGTGTGAGTGTGAGTGACAGGGTGAGTGTGTGAAACTGTCCACAGCTGTGAGTGAGAGAGTGACTGGGTGAGTATGTGAAACTGTCCAAAGGTGTGAGTGTGATTGACTGGGTGAGTGTGTGAAACTGTCCACAGATGTGAGTGTGAGTGACTGGGTGAGTGTGTGAAACTGTCCAAAGGTGTGAGTGTGAGTGACAGGGTGAGTGTGTGAAACTGTCCACAGGTGTGAGTGAGAGAGTGACTGGGTGAGTATGTGAAACTGTCCAAAGGTGTGAGTGTGAGTGACTGGGTGAGTATGTGAAACTGTCCACAGGTGTGAGTGTGAGTGACTGGGTGAGTGTGTGAAACTGCCCACAGATGTGAGAGTGTGAGTGACATGGTGTATGTATTTTAATGTCTGTGGGTATAAAAGCTACAGGTGGAGATTCAGGGCATAAACACCGGAGATATTCCTTTAAGGATTGGTCCTAATGGCTGTGTGGATGTAAAGCAGAATTCCACAAATACCTGCCGTTCTAATCATGTACGAAAGCATTGGAGACAATCCTGTCCTGCTCCGTGCTGCAAATAGGTTTCACAGAGTGAAGTGAGAGGAGGAGTGAGCAAGGGGATGAAATAAGTGGATTAATTTCTTCCTGTTTGACCTCATGTGGGCGTGCAGTCTGCCCCCTCAGTGTCACCGTACACCAGTGGAGCTACCAGAACTCATCCAACAAACAAACCTGAGGGAAGATGGGCCCCGAAGTATTTGCAAGTTCTGCCTGTGGTCCCCTGAGCAAACACATTTCGGAAGATCCAGTGTATTTTCATTGCGCACCGTCTTCAAAGTTATGCCCCTGTATCGCATACCTACCCACGCCGAGATCACAGAGCTGGTCAAATTGGAGGCTGCTAATGTCCTCTGTCCAGGGCCAACGAAAACCCACAGCAATGACATACGGGAAAATTGAAACTAGCAATTTGCACAACAACCTGCTCATTTGGAGCAGATGAGGGATGTTGAACACTGCTTTGGTGGGCTGAAACCAGCATGGATGTCTTGTTTGTTTTGTAAGAAATATAATGTGAAAAACAGCTCATAAAGTGAGACAGACCTCTGCTGAAGAAGGCCCAATTGGAAAAATGGTTTGAGGATGGACGCGTCTTATAAAACCTCCAAGTGAATAAACAGGAGTTTCCAAAACTCAAGTTCCCCGCAGGTCTATCATTGTGTAACCTGCTGATAGAGGAGTCTCTGCACGTGCATGTCCATGCTGCGTTGACTGAAATAAACCAGGGCAGAATCAGAGGTCTCTGTGTGCCCTATGACTCCTATCACTGTAGAAATGATGTGCAAAGGTTTCCTCCTGTTGGAGGCGCTGTATCAACTTCTTAGTGAGTGAGAGAGTGGTCCGAGCTGACCTCTGTTGTTTTTAATCAGAGGAATGACTGATGTTATATTCTGCTGTTAAATATGGCCGTTTCTGACCACAACAAAATAAACATTTAGGAATGTCCAGCTTTGTTCAGTCTTGGTTATCACACACACACACACTGTTTTGGAAAAGCTGTTAAGAACGGACAAATCCAAGAATCCATTTTCTCTGGTGTGTTGTCCTTTAGATGTGCAACATTTTTGGTCCATTTCTTGCAAATATCAACAGCAGACAGGCCAGGTTCTGACCTAGCTGAGATGATTAAGCTTTTTTGAAAGAAATCCACGCAGTCCTTAAATAGTTTGGCTCTCGTGCCGGCCCCAGTCAAGGCTCAGCTGAAGACCTTCAAGAACTGGCGGAGAGATTAGCAAGTTCCTGTGCATTTTCTGTTGTTTTCTCTCTTTTTGGGGGCTTACATCTGCTCTCATCCTCTCGCCAGCTGCTGTTCTCACCTCTGATATATCTAAGAATGAAGGCCCTAAATTTACCACGGAGACACATTTTTATTTCAACAAGCTGAAAGAAATGAAAAGGTTTAGACAAGCTCTTTCTACATTTGTTTTACGTTCGGCTTTGCAAACTCGCGCCCTAAATTTTTATTGTCTTGAGTAAAGGCAATGATTTTGTACAAAATATAAACACTGACAAAACCGTTAAAATTCACAAATGCTTCATTGCGTGGTTTGGCACTTATTCATTATGAAGAACTTATGAAATTATGAAAAAATCATTCTACATGTTATGTGCAGATGCATATTTCTGTGTGCATTTGATGTATTTACCAAATCATACACTGTGACCATACACCAGTTTGTTTTTATGGGCTGCCCAATCAGAAAGTGTGGGATAAAACGAGCCGTTCTGATTCTCTGCAGCTTCCGATGCCCCGCCCCCTTCTCTGGGTCTCTCCAATTACAGCCCTGTACCCGTGTTTATGTGAGAGTACAAAGACTCTGTTAAACAGAGCAAAACAGACACAATGAGGGTGGAGAAAACCGAGGAAATGAGAACGAAGAAGAACGAGAACTGAGCGAAAACAGCTTCTCACTGCTGTGTGCTCAGGGTGGGGTGAACAGTGAGTGGCTCATTATCATTTAAAGGAAAAGGTGCTGAAACCAGCCATTCTGGACTGGGCTTTTTAGATGGAGAGAATGCAGCTGTGAGGTTTGATCCTTTTGGCTTTTTGCCCAAAGCAGGTCACAGACGTTTTTGTTTAGACCCAGAACTGTGTCACATGGATTCTTAATTATGTTTTCCCACCTCAAAATAGGATTCTGGCCAAAACAAAGTGTAAAAAGAGCACACCCTTTACACTGAGTCCACAAACACACATTGTCTTGCCTTTTGCCCAATGGGAGGTGGACATTTCAATATGGCCATTTTCTGAGTCCTTGCACCTGATGAACTGTGGCAATGAGAGACTGGACTGATATCGAAGAAAAACAGTGAGAGGAGCTGGCTGAGGCTAAATGACCAGAGCCTTCGTGTTTAGAGGACAAGCATGCACCATTCGGAGCCTGCCGTTTGAAATGCCATTAGGAAGAACATTCTGCAGGCCGGCCCCAGGCAGAGCAATGAAAACAGATCCATACCTCAGAGCCATGTCTCGCTGCAACTTTCCAGACTGTAAAAGTATCCATAAGCTGCTCTCTGAAGTGTAGTCAGCTCAGAGGAAAGAAAATCAGACCAGGCCAGATAAGAAGGAGAGGTTTAATTGAAAGATGTTTGTTCAGGATTCCGTGGAGGAGGGCCAGAGCTCGCTGCGATGCTCAGGAGCCGTTAGCTTTTACTGCACACAGACCACAGAGGAGAGCGAAGTTAAATAAAACACAAATGAGTGCAGTGGACCCTGAGGGTACAGCGCACTGTTAATAAAACCACAAAACAATAAAGGCACTAACAGGCACCACGTCTTTGAGACCCGGTCTCAAAGAGAGTTCCAACAAAGTCAACAAAGTCAAAGTTGTAAAAATTACCAAGTGGCAAACGTGCTAACCTCAATAAGTGGCATTAGGCGTAGCATTTGAAACCGACTCCAACTTTAAACTGATATTTAACTTTCACACTTCCCTCAAACTATGGAGATAGTACATTTATTAAGTTAAAATGTCTTAAATCTAGTCAATATAATAATAATAACCCTTAGCGTTTGATTTTAGCGAACTTACCAACCAGAAGCACCAGACGGTAGGGGTCTCCCTGCTTTCTGTTGTAAGGAGCCACCTCCTGGTAGCTGGGGATATTTCTAGCCCCAACACTCTCACTCTTCCTCCATCTTGTTTGGATCTCATTAGGTTTGTGGTCCTTCCTGCTCAGCCGGAAACTTCTCCTCAAGCCGGCTACAAGAAAGAATATGGACAACTTCAATTTAGCACACTGTAGTAGTCTATGTAGTATGGTTTGGGTGGTGGATCCTTCTCAGTCCACTAATGAAGGACTAGAGGAGGACTGACGCAAACTGTGCATCGACATATTAGCTACTGGACCAATAAGGAAGGAGTGTCTAACAGAGTGGGCAGTGAGTGGACACAGTGTTTAAAAACTCAAGCAGGTACTGCTGTGTCTGATCCACTTATACCGGCACAACACGCACTAACACATGACCACAGCGCAGTGTATTGGCAAAGCATTATTGCAGTGGACTTTGCCTCAAAGCAGTTACAGTAATCCAGGTCTATAGCCGAGAGTGAGCAATAATAATAATGTCTGTTGAAGATCCCAAACATTTGCCTGCGACCAAAAAATCAGGCCTAAAATCACAAATGCGTAAAACATCCAAGATTACATTAATGCCGTGAAAGCTTGGACCATTCCTTTCCACCCATTAATTGTGACCACTTCACACAATGTAAATGCTGGCTGGTGTTTTCAAGTCTCGAAATGACAGTGTTGATAAGCCTGCACAGTGTTCAGACACAAACGGCAAGCGTTTTCATGCCCTCACGCCAAAAACAACAAAGCATTTCACGGCCGTCTCCCACACAGCAACCGAACAAGGAAGCGACCAACTCATGAAGACATCTAACATATAGACACCGAGTGCCGTATAATGGTGACAGATCCTGATTCGTGACCACCAAATGCATGCAAGGACACTCGATATGTTGCTTCTGGCTTTTCACACCATGATTAATGAGGACAAAATGCTTGTGTATGCTCAAAGGACTTGGGAGTTTAGGAATGGAAAAAGAAGTCACATCGCTCCAATACTTTCCACAACAGAACGAAACCACAAACGCTGCATAGGGCGAGCTAAAGCGCTGCATCCCAGACTTCTCTCGGATCGCTCCAAACTCATAAAGCTGATGCAAACGTCCAGCTCAGCCGCATAAACAGAACATATAGACATCAGACGCTGTAAAAGCAGCATATGAATCAGGAGGAGTATTGCGTTACTAACAACAATGTCTTCTGGTGAGTGTTTTTTCTGTTGAGGGGAAAATGAATCAAGCTGAATATAGGTTTCTTTTTCACTGTAGTCTTAAAACTAATTGACATGACTTATTGGCCATTCCCACAAGGCCCATAAATATCAAATGCTAACCGGAGCACACGTACATTATGCAATAAATATAAATATGCACACTTATGTGGGTGTACTAACAATCATAAATGATTCACAGGGAGCACAACGCTAATCCAAACGGCTCATCCAACTTCTTCTTCTGAGCCGAAGGGTATTAACTGGTAGCTTGTCCCCCATCTCCTTCAGAAACAGTTTCTATTTTCCTGGGAAGTATACACACTACACTGGAGGGTTCCTGATTAATGACAGTGCACCTACATTGAGCCATGAGTTCTGTATAGAAAAATGTGTGAGTTTTTGTGGTGAATTATTAGAGTATGTGTAATATATGGTTTTAAATAGCATCATAAAAGGTTGAAGATAAAATGTCCAGCTTGAAACCTATTTGGTTCAACATAGAACCATTTTCATAAAGGTTCTACATGCAGAACCATACACAACACATCCTCCATCAACCTGCAAAGTCCATGTGAGTGTACAAATGCTTCTAAATATAAGTAATTCTAATAAGAACTACTGTCTTGAATCAAAAACCCTTGTAGACCTGTAACATGTGTGAGTGTTCAGCCCATAAAGGTACGGTGGCTAGGGCTGCCCACCGCTCCAGGCATGTGTGTTTCACTGCACGGATTGGGTTAAATGCAGAGAACAAATTTCTCTGTGTGCAAGCACTGTAGCCAATAAAGTGATTAATTCATTCGTTCATTATCTGTAAGCGCTTATCCAGTTCAGGGTCGCGGTGGGTCCAGAGCCTACCTGGAATCATTGGGCACAAGGCAGGAATACACCCTGGAGGGGGCGCCAGTTCTTCACAGGGCAACACACACACTCACATATTCACTCACACCTACGGACACTTTTGAGCCAATCCACCTACCAAAGTGTATTTTTGGGAGGAAACTAGAGCACCCGGAGGACACCCACGCAGACACAGGGAGAACACACCAAACTCCTCACAGACAGTCATCCGGAGGACACCCACGCAGACACAGGGAGAACACACCACACTCCTCACAGACAGCCACCCGGAGTGGGAATCGAAGTGATTCTAATTTTAATTTATAGCACAATGCACCATAATATTTTGAATTCAGTGAGTATAAACCATCTCTGCAAAGTTTGGACATGTGCATTACTCAATATCAGTTGTCGAAAACACACTCCGAGCTCATTCTCACCCTCTCAGAGTTGCTGTATGCTGGAGTAGCCTTAACACAAATGCATGTACTGGCAGCAATGACATGAATCTGACCACATGTCTTAAACTTTTCCAGACATTTCTGTCACATACGGAGAGTAATGACCGGCCCCAAGGCCAGCCGGCTTCTGTGTAAATAAATCAGGGGTTAGGAGGCCCGCCGGCGAAATGATTAAACTAATTCCTGAAAATGAATTTTATCTGCGGAGACTGATAGCCTCCCACTGAGTCTGAGTCTCCAGGTGACGAGTCTTCTCTCTTTATTTTGGGGGATAACGTGTGGCTGCGAGACAATCCTGGGCTTTATCTGAGAGGAGTGATAGCTTTCCTCTCACGTTACTTTAGTTTTCGAAGAAAAGCATACGGCAGCTTTTGGAATAGTGCTAGACAAATTTAAATCTGCTCTGACGTCTGCTGTGGTAGGAATGCAGGGCATTCAGCCCACTCCAAGCAAGTCTGTGCTCGAGCGAGTGATACACTGCATGGAAATCAGTCGGACAGCTCATAAAACACAATGAGAACACATTCAGTGAAAAAGACACGGAGACAAGAAAACTCCAGAAAGGGTTCAGGGGCCTTCCAGTCATTCTGCTGGTTCATTTACAGCACATCTGAGACACTGAGGTATGGCATTTTAAGAGCGCAGTTTAAAAATAAAAAATATTAGATTTCAGAATAAAAACATAATATTAAAAAAAAAGCTGCAGTATTTTGAGAATAAAGTCTGAGTAACAGCAACGTGGTAGAACTGCAGGTAGCGTCGCAGTCACACAGCTCCAGGGACTTGTGTTCTCCCTGTGGCTGTGTGGCTTTCCTCCAGGCACTTCAGTTTCCTCCCATAGTCCAAACACACATTTTGGTATTGACTGTGTGACATTTTTAATGTGTGTGAGTGACTGGGTGAATGTGGGTAATTGTCCACAGTGTGAGTGACTGAGTGAGTGTGTGTAATTGTCCACAGTGTGAATGACTGGGTGAGTGTGTGAAACTGTTCATAGGTGTGAGTGTGTGAGTGACTGGGTGAGTGTGTGAATGACTGGTTGAGTGTGTGAATGACTGGGTGAGTGTGTGAAACTGTTCATAGGTGTGAGTGTGTGAGTGACTGGGTGAGTGTGTGAGTGACTGGGTGAGTGTGTGAATGACTGGGTGTGTGTGTGAATGACTGAGTGAGTTTGTGAAATTGTCCACAGTGTGAGTGGCTGGATGAGTGTGTGGAATTGTCCACAGTGTGAGTGACTGGGTGAGTGTGTGAAACTGTTCATAGGTGTGAGTGTGTGAGTGACTGGGTCAGTGTGTGAGTGACTGGGTGAGTGTGTGAATGACTGGGTGAGTGTGTGAATGACTGAGTGAGTTTGTGAAATTGTCCACAGTGTGAGTGACTGAGGGAATGTGTGTAATTGTCCACAGAGTGAGCGTGTGAAATTGTCCACATTGTGAGTGACTGGGTGAGTGTGTGTGTGAGTGACCGGGTGAGTGTGTGAAATTGTCCACAGTGTGAATGACTGGGTGTGTGTGAGAGTGACTGGGTGAGTGTGTGAAATTGTCCACAGTGTGAGTGGCTGGATGAGTGTGTGAAATTGTCCACAGTGTGAGTGACTGGGTGAGTGTGTGAATGACTGGGTGAGTGTGTGAGTGACTGAGTGAGTTTGTGAAATTGTCCACAGTGTGAGTGACTGAAGGAATGTGTGTAATTGTACACAGTGTGAGCGTGTGAAATTGTACACAGTGTGAGTGACTGGGTGAGTGTGTGAATGACTGGGTGTGTGTGTGAGTGACTGGGTGAGTGTGTGAAATTGTCCACAGTGTGAGTGACTGGGTGAGTGTGTGAATGACTGGGTGTGTGTGAGAGTGACTGGGTGAATGTGTGAAATTGTCCACAGTGTGGGTGACTGGGTGAGTGTGTGAATGACTGGGTGAGTGTGTGAGTGACTGAGTGAGTTTGTGAAATTGTCCACAGTGTGAGTGACTGAGAGAATGTGTGAAATTGTCCACAGTGTGAGTGACTGGGTGAGTGTGTGAATGACTGTGTGTGTGTGTGTGAATGACTGGGTGTGTGTGTGAATGACTGAGTGAATTTGTGAAATTGTCCACAGTGTGAGTGACTGAGAGAATGTGTGAAATTGTCCACAGTGTGAGTGACTGGGTGAGTGTGTGAATGACTGAGTGAGTGTGTGAATGACTGGGTGTGTGTGTGAATGACTGGGTGTGTGTGTGAATGACTGAGTGAATTTGTGAAATTGTCCACAGTGTGAGTGGCTGGATGAGTGTGTGAAATTGTCCACAGTGTAAGTGACTGGGTGAGTGTGTGAAACTGTTCATAGGTGTGAGTGTGTGAGTGACTGGGTCAGTGTGTGAGTGATTGGGTGAGTGTGTGAATGACTGGGTGAGTGTGTGAGTGACTGAGTTTGTGAAATTGTCCACAGTGTGAGTGACTGGGTGAGTGTGTGAATGACTGGGTGTGTGTGTGAATGACTGGGTGTGTGTGTGAATGACTGAGTGAGTTTGTGAAATTGTCCACAGTGTGAGTGGCTGGATGAGTGTGTGAAATTGTCCACAGTGTGAGTGACTGGGTGAGTGTGTGAAACTGTTCATAGGTGTGAGTGTGTGAGTGACTGGGTCAGTGTGTGAGTGACTGGGTGAGTGTGTGAATGACTGGGTGAGTGTGTGAATGACTGAGTGAGTTTGTGAAATTGTCCACAGTGTGAGTGACTGAGGGAATGTGTGTAATTGTCCACAGAGTGAGCGTGTGAAATTGTCCACATTGTGAGTGACTGGGTGAGTGTGTGTGTGAGTGACCGGGTGAGTGTGTGAAATTGTCCACAGTGTGAATGACTGGGTGTGTGTGAGAGTGACTGGGTGAGTGTGTGAAATTGTCCACAGTGTGAGTGGCTGGATGAGTGTGTGAAATTGTCCACAGTGTGAGTGACTGGGTGAGTGTGTGAATGACTGGGTGAGTGTGTGAGTGACTGAGTGAGTTTGTGAAATTGTCCACAGTGTGAGTGACTGAAGGAATGTGTGTAATTGTACACAGTGTGAGCATGTGAAATTGTACACAGTGTGAGTGACTGGGTGAGTGTGTGAATGACTGGGTGTGTGTGTGAGTGACTGGGTGAGTGTGTGAAATTGTCCACAGTGTGAGTGACTGGGTGAGTGTGTGAATGACTGGGTGTGTGTGAGAGTGACTGGGTGAATGTGTGAAATTGTCCACAGTGTGGGTGACTGGGTGAGTGTGTGAATGACTGGGTGAGTGTGTGAGTGACTGAGTGAGTTTGTGAAATTGTCCACAGTGTGAGTGACTGAGAGAATGTGTGAAATTGTCCACAGTGTGAGTGACTGGGTGAGTGTGTGAATGACTGTGTGTGTGTGTGAATGACTGGGTGTGTGTGTGAATGACTGAGTGAATTTGTGAAATTGTCCACAGTGTGAGTGACTGAGAGAATGTGTGAAATTGTCCACAGTGTGAGTGACTGGGTGAGTGTGTGAATGACTGAGTGAGTGTGTGAATGACTGGGTGTGTGTGTGAATGACTGGGTGTGTGTGTGAATGACTGAGTGAATTTGTGAAATTGTCCACAGTGTGAGTGGCTGGATGAGTGTGTGAAATTGTCCACAGTGTAAGTGACTGGGTGAGTGTGTGAAACTGTTCATAGGTGTGAGTGTGTGAGTGACTGGGTCAGTGTGTGAGTGATTGGGTGAGTGTGTGAATGACTGGGTGAGTGTGTGAGTGACTGAGTTTGTGAAATTGTCCACAGTGTGAGTGACTGGGTGAGTGTGTGAATGACTGGGTGTGTGTGTGAGTGACCGGGTGAGTGTGTGAAATTGTCCACAGTGTGAATGACTGTGTGAGTGACTGGGTGAGTGTGTGAATGACTGGGTGTGTGTGTGAGTGACCGGGTGAGTGTGTGAAATTGTCCACAGTGTGAATGACTGTGTGAGTGACTGGGTGAGTGTGTGAAATTGTCCACAGTGTGAGTGGCTGGATGAGTGTGTGAAATTGTCCACAGTGTGAGTGACTGGGTGAGTGTGTGAAACTGTTCATAGGTGTGAGTGTGTGAGTGACTGGGTGAGTGTGTGAATGACTGGGTGAGTGTGTGAGTGACTGAGTGAGTTTGTGAAATTGTAAACAGTGTGAGTGACTGAGGGAATGTGTGTAATTGTACACAGTGTGAGCGTGTGAAATTGTACACAGTGTGAGTGACTGGGTGAGTGTGTGAATGACTGGGTGTGTGTGTGAGTGACTGGGTCAGTGTGTGAGTGATTGGGTGAGTGTGTGAATGACTGGGTGAGTGTGTGAGTGACTGAGTTTGTGAAATTGTCCACAGTGTGAGTGACTGGGTGAGTGTGTGAATGACTGTGTGTGTGTGTGAGTGACCGGGTGATTGTGTGAAATTGTCCACAGTGTGAATGACTGTGTGAGTGACTGGGTGAGTGTGTGAAATTGTCCACAGTGTGAGTGGCTGGATGAGTGTGTGAAATTGTCCACAGTGTGAGTGACTGGGTGAGTGTGTGAAACTGTTCATAGGTGTGAGTGTGTGAGTGACTGGGTGAGTGTGTGAATGACTGGGTGAGTGTGTGAGTGACTGAGTGAGTTTGTGAAATTGTAAACAGTGTGAATGACTGACGGAATGTGTGTAATTGTCCACAGTGTGAGTGACTGGGTGAATGTGTAAATGACTGTGTGTGTGTGTGAGTGACTGGGTGAGTGTGTGAAATTGTCCACAGTGTGAGTGACTGGGTGAGTGTGTGAATGACTGGGTGTGTGTGAGAGTGACTGGGTGAATGTGTGAAATTGTCCACAGTGTGAGTGGCTGGATGAGTGTGTGAATGACTGGGTGAGTGTGTGAGTGACTGAGTAAGTTTGTGAAATTGTCCACAGTGTGAGTGACTGAGGGAATGTGTGAAACTATCCACAGTGTGAGTGTGTGAAACTGTTCATAGGTGTGAGTGTGTGAAACTGTTCATAGGTGTGAGTGTGTGAAACTGTTCATAGGTGTGAGTGTGTGAAACTGTTCATAGGTGTGAGTGTGTGAGTGACTGGGTGAGTGTGTGAAATTGTCCACAGTGTGATTGACTGGGTGAGTGTGTGAAACTGTTCATAGGTGTGAGTGACTGGGTGAGTGTGTGAAAGTGTCCACAGGTGTGAATGTGTGAGTGACTGGGTGAAACTGTCCACAGGTGTGAGTGTGTGAGTGACTGGGTGAAACTGTCCACAGGTGTGAGTGTGTGAGTGACTGGGTGAAACTGTCGACAGGTGTGAGTGTGTGAGTGACAGGGTGACTGTGTAAAAGTGTCCACAGGTGTGAATGTGTGAGTGACTGGGTGAAACTGTCCACAGGTGTGAGTGTGTGAGTGACTGGGTGAAACTGTCCACAGGTGTGAGTGTGTGAGTGACTGGGTGAAACTGTCGACAGTTGTGAGTGTGTGAGTGACAGGGTGACTGTGTAAAAGTGTCCACAGGTGTGAATGTGTGAGTGACTGGGTGAAACTGTCGACAGGTGTGAGTGACAGGGTGAGTGTGTAACACTGTTCACAATGTGAGTGAGTGGGTGCACATGTCAATCTTTTTCTGACGTTTTCTGACAGAGTCCCAGAAGTCTCACAACAGCTGCTGGAAAGTGACCATAACATTATGAAGACTGTGAAGAAACCTTCAGGATCTACTACCTAGAGATTAGAGATCCTGAGCATGCTCTTCTTCCAGAGACCCACTCATCTCTAGGACACACATCCAGTTTCCAAGGCAAGGGCAAGCAGAAGATGCCTACTTCACGCATGGGCTGGAGCAAAGCTGAGCCCTCACCACACGGATGTGGTAAGGAGGAGTCATGCTGCTGCGGGCACATCTCTGAGGCTTACTGTAACGACGTGGGTAGACTTGTCTGGCTCTCTGTCATTATATGTTTAAAAGAACGCTGGTGTTTAGTGGTGTTTTGGATATGGTTTCTTAAGAAACATATACATGGCCTGGAAGTGACAAAGTCTGTGTACATGGAACCAGGAGAGCATGGATGGAAATGAGAGACTGATGGATTTCAAACATGGGGTTATGGAATTCAGCATGGAACTAACACACTGAATTAGCGGTTTAGTAGGTACCAGCAATGCTTTATGCTACATCCAGTTAAGAATAGTACAAACCCGATTTACCAACTCTCAACAACCAGCGCATGCTGCTGCTCTGGGGGGCTTTCTCACCTCATCCTGGGGTCCATCAGCACCTTAAAATCTATGAGGTTCCATTTCTCAGCATCGGAAACTTGTGAAATATAAGAAAATGTCAGAATAGTTTCACATCTCATTCTGCTGCCCAACCCTCCACTTAGATTCAAGGGGTACACAGACCCCTGGTTTGAATGTCTCTATGAATGTAGTGGAACTGGACGCATTTAGACCCCAGAATCACTTACGTACCTCATAGCGCATGTAGCATGTAGCTTATACATTCACAAGTTCTATGCCTCTGGTCTATGCCTTTGAATCCCAGTTTGAAATCCCTAACACTAACCCTAACCCTAACTCTGAAGTACAGTAAGAGCAAAGTGAGTGCCATCTTGGGATTCTTTCTCAGCACAATATCTGCATAGAAAAAGTCTTCATCATGAGCTTCATTGGACCAAGAGTACAAAGCTAATGGACATCCTGAAGGTGGAGGAGAAACCTCTTTCCAGCTGTCCTCTTGTCCCCAGCATGTGAGATACATTAAATCAGCAGCAGAAGTCCACGACCGGTGCAGACAGACACCGCATCCCAGCCTGTGGAATCCAGTCTGTCTTCTCTGAAGAAAAATGTGATGATATCAAATGCTGAACACCGCTCTTAACTTCATTATGTAGCTCACCTACATCATCCCTCACCGGCTACAGATAAAAACATTGGAGATATCAGGCATGAGGCGGCCTGGTAAAATAATTACCTAGGCAACGAGGCCCTTCAGTCGCCTTATAACCAGAGTCTGCTAATGCACACATGCTGTGGCTACCTGACACTGAAAGCATCCAAAGGATCTGGAGAAATAGGAAAGCAAATCTGGAGTTTCAACCATGCATTAGTGTCTTGGCTCCCACTAGCCTGTGGGACTGCATACTGATTAAATAATCTGGTTTGTAAATAGAGCTTATTTTTTAACGTGCCCCTGTTTTCCATGTCTGGATCTTATTGGGATTTCGCCTGATACCTTTTCCAGGTCTCGGCTCGCCCATCCCCTGCTCCATGAAACTCTTTCATATCCCACAAAGCTCTGGGTTTGTTGTGTTGTGAAAGGCCACAAGAACATCTCTGCAGTTTAAAGAAGGAATTGAATCGACTGAAGAATGTCCAACGTGGAAAGTGGCTACCAAAAAGTTCTCCGTCCATCGTGTCCCATCACGTAGCGACTGAACCAATGCTGCGATAAATCTCAAGCTTTTTTTGGCCTCCAGCTGAAGAAGGCCTTCATAGCTTGACCTGGTCGTAATGCCTTAAGCATGTTTTCTTGAAGGGGTCACAGCGGGACTGATGCAAGCTTTGGCCATTGTCTCTGTCCCTCAGAGTCGCAGAGGACAAGCTGACGTTTAAAATGGAGGACGCTTGCCAGAGAAGGGAAAATGAGATGTGGTTCTGCTTTACTCATACAGTAGCAGGGGCTCTTGAAAAAAGCAGCGCATGTTCACTCAGCCTGTTCCTGCCCGCTGATGGCCTTTATCATCTTTGGGCCAGAAGCAGACGCCCAGTCTGGGGCTATTAATGTGGCATGAATTAACATGAATGCTCAAACCAGATCGGTGTAAATCTAAAACTAATGGCCCTAGCCTTGAATAAACATTACGTGCGCAGTAAAGTAGAAGCAGTGGCAAAAGTATCTTGAGATGTATGATAGGAGAGATGGTTATGCAATAATTTCCACAGTTCTAAAGTTTAATGCCCGTAGAGATTATAAAACTAATGTAATTACTCATTTTTAATGTTAGTAAAATGATTTCTTAACATTTTATATTTTTTTGTAGTGGTTCAGGCTCAAGCAAGGCAGCTCACTGTTTATATGCTATTTTAGCCTAGAAAAAAACAGCTCTTATATTATCACCTTCAGCAGACTGCACTGGACAGTGCTCACATTTTGATGAATCAATGAGCAGCAAACTAACAAAAGCAAGAGAATGTGTAATGTTCCAGATCCTCAGCTGTAAGACGAATCTATGCTATATGTGTGACAGCAACATTGCAAGACTACAATCATGAACCCTGCATTCATTCATTCGTTCATTCAATTTCTGTAGCTCCTTCATTCGGATCAGGGTTGCTGTGCATCCGAAGCCCATCCGGAATCATTGGGCGCAAAGCAGGGACACACCCTGGACATGGCGCCAGTTCATAAGTGAGTTGCAATGTCTTCTTGTGATCTGTTCTTAATCACATTTGTTTTGCTTTGAACAGACTCAGAGGCCACAGCCACATGTATCTGAATATATTCCTCCATTAAAAAAAAAAAGGATTCATCCTCAGTATCAGAGTTGTTGAAAGCGCAAGGCAAGCATCTAGTCTCTTCTTAGTCATGAACTTGATGAAGCCTTTACAGAAGGTACATATTATAAGTGCAATATTATGTCTTAAAATAACTTTCAGTTTAGAAGCAGTTTAACATATAAATGGGAGAGAATGTGATGTAACACTGAAATAAACTCCTCACCAATGTGTATTCCACTTATGGCCCCGTAGTCTGTGTCTTCTTCTGATGTGATGGACGGACAGAGCAAGACAAATAAAATAAAGATAAACACAAGCAAAGAAGATGGCAATGTAAAAGTATACAGTGCAAAGGGAAGGAGTGGGAATTGCAGGTAATATTTTTTACATGATGTAAACACTTAAGTCTAAAATTTGAGTGGGAAAAATAGAGATGTGGAACAGAACATTTGAATGAAATGAAATAACGACCAATGAAATATTACCTTCCTCGTCTGTTCAGAGAGAGAGAGAGAGAGAGAGAGAGAGAGAGAGAGAGAAGGAAATAAACAGTTAGGCACCTGTAAGGCAATACTATCCTAATTACAATCACAAAAACATACAAGAACCTTTGCAAAGCTTGTGGATTTCACATAAAAGTGGACTGACCCACTACATGCATTGATCATACACAGATGAATCAACATTACAGATTCAAGAATATACAGAATTAAACTTTGTCCATTTGCTGTCATTGGGCAGTTCAACAAGTTTGCTGGAGAATACATCCTCAGAGACGCCCATATGTGTTAATAACGGAGGAAAGGAAGGGCCATCTGACCCACCCAGACAGAGTGAGTTAAGATAGACACCAGCCTGCTGATGGCAGTGGTCTTTCTAGGGATTGAACTTGTGACCTACGTGTAACAGTCGAAAACACTGACAGAGTTTGTACAGTGTCGCCTGCGTTATCTGTTATAGCAAAAACACAGGAACAGCCACATGCCATGCACCTCATCAATCAGCCTGGCTGTATAATCAGAGCTGGTGGTGGCAGGTTTAAAGTCTATATCTGGAACATCACAGAGAATGAACACACGACTGCACACAGCTAGACACCTCTCGCCATCGCTGCTCTGTCATTTCACTGCCCTTCTGGACGTCAACACTGTAATGATGGTAGGGTTCAGGAGGGATGTGCCGTAAAAGACGGAAAGACTAGAAGAAGCCAGAGTATTTTGGATGAGGAAGAACATGCTTTTATGTCACAAACAGAAGAAGCAGGGAAAGTGGATAGTGGAAGGCCAAAGCTCACTGTGTGTGTGTTTGTGTGTGTGTGTGTGTGTGGCCTCGGTCAAGGACGGATTCACAAAACGAGACCAGACCATCAACATTCCTGCTGGCAAAAAGCAAAAACAGTGGCCTTTGGAAACGGTCAGCTCTCTATGCTCTACTTGTCCTGGCCAGGTTTTTGACCTGGAGTTTAGGAAGGCATGCTGCGGTCCACTGTGTTTGGAGGACAGTTAAAGTGGTAAAGCAGAGGTTCAGCTTTAATAGGTGATGTGTTTTTGACCTTGTGTTTTGTCCCAAGTTGGAGTGTTTGGGTTTGTGAGGGTGTACCAGGAATACATCACACTGTGTGGACTTAAAACTGGGGTTAGGCTTAGGGTAGGGGGAAAGGAATGGTTAAAGTTAGGGTAAGTGGGAGTTTAAGGGTTAAGGTTGAGGATTTGAGTTTTGGTAAGGGATAGGGTTCGTATATTGTTAGGGTAAGTCTCAACAAAATGAATGATAGCCTAGGCAATGACCCCACAATGCATGAAAACAAAAGTGAGTTTGTGTTATTTTACGTTTGTTTTTGTACGTTTTTAGGACAATTTCCAATCACAACTGTGCCTCAAAATAAGCTGCCCATAAATATTCTCTGCAATAAGGTCTTTTACATTAATGGCTGGTCTATGACTTTTGCACAATGCTGTGGCCACATCAAATGCTGCTGTGTGACCCCTCCCCCCACGTCCCAGTAGGGTACAAAACCAAGCTCTGAATGTGTGTCCTCTGCAATCATCAGTGTGAGAAGGTCCAGAGATACAGGGCAGCTGTCACTCTCGCCACAGCCAGCACAGATGGGCTTTTATAGGATGGATCATCACTTTCTGCAGATGTGGGATGACTTTTCAAGACGAGGTGTTGAGAATATTCCAGATAAGACTACATCCCTGCATCAGCTGGACTGGTCATTATATAGTGAGCCACAATAACACTGACCTATTCAACTGAAATACAGTTGTTAGGTTTTGGTTATGAATGGTGATAAATTTGGAATTATTATTCAAAATTCAGGATCTGTTTTATTCAGCATTGCAATGTATATTAAAGCAGTTTGGGAGCAGATAGATGTATGATATTTTGAAACAATGCTGGAACTCTCCCCACTTTACTGGATTCAAAATTATTTTTGGGGAATGTGAAAGACAATCCAGAAAGTGTCTAGAGTGATGAACAGAGCTGGACGTCATTCGGAATCTGTAATGAATGTGAGACTTACATAACCTTAATAATGAGCTTATAATAAAACGAACATAGAGGGCGCCCCACTTTTGAGATATGGAGTGGATGGCTACAGTATTAACTTACAGTACATCGTTTATTTACAGAACCTTATTTAATATTCAAAAACTTCTTCATTTCCCAAGGAAACATATTAAACAACTTTGTCCACAAGGAAACATGGTTCTGCGTCTTAATGACACGTTATTGACCTGCTTTCCTCAAAATACCACAAAGGTCAACTCCCAGCAGTGTTTCCCTTTCTAAGCAGCCCTGTTTAGAACTGCCATTTTCCTTTAAATGCTAAGCACCACTTAATGGACCTCCTCTAAAGTATTTCACATTATTTTAGTTACTGACATATATAAGTATGAATTAAAATGAAAATAGCAGCTTAATTTTCTTTAAAACTGACAATTTAGTTGGCGGAAAAACACCGTTATGACTGACTGTTATGACAGTATCTAGCTAAATAACCAACATTATTCATGACAATAGCCTAGCAATAAACTAAACTCAAAGTTAGAGGTACCGTTATTCTTGTAAATGTGATCGAAGTCGAACTCGAATTCATCCGACACTATAAACCTCCGTAATGCAGCTACGTAGCCGAGTATAATCTGAGCCACCGAGTTTAGCAAGTCAAGCTAACGTTAACTAACACCAACTAAAACAGGCGAAGTGAGTGTACTCACCCTGTTTACCTCCATGTTACAGAGGCTCTTGAACACCTTTCGTTGGTGTCCTTACATGCCCATATTGTTGGAAAAGCGCCAGTGAAATGAGCTACAGATAACGGAGTGAGCCGATGGTCCTTTACAAAGTGCCCATTTAAAGTTGACAAATATAGTAAATTTTCTGGATATTTTGGGATCTTTGGGCCATTTGTGCACAGATGTCCCACTGTACATTGAATGATTGCAGCCAAAAACAACACACCTTTTCGTCAATTTGCATTAAATTAAGTGCAACTTCTAGAGTTGTTGTCCACCATCTACGTCACAGGCAAGACGCCTATTAGAGTTTTCGAACACCATTGGGCGGGGACCAATGGTCTTTTAAACCTTATTCCTTGAATTAGTAAGAAATAACAGGTTTTATTTTGAGTTAGGAACTCAAATTCCACTGAATTTATTTGTTTGACACTTTCATATAGCTGGGTCTTAGCCTTTAAATGATAATGAGCCACTCGCTGTTCATCCTGACCTGAGTACTCAGCAGTGGGGAGTGAGTAGCAGAAGCTCTGGTCTTTAGCCGTTTTCGCTCATTTCTCTTACTTTTCTGTTTTTGTTTTCTCTGTGTTTACTCAGTGCTCATACTTCTCTGCACTCTTTGTGTTTGTTTCACTCTGTTTAACCGTGTCTTTGCCTGTTAAATATAAGACTTTTTCGAAATTTAAGACATTCCCAGGTGTCCGGTGTCATGTAGAGTGATAATTGTAATCAAATTATCTTTATATGTCTAGATTAGAATATTTCATCCCAAACTATGTGTTTTTATATAAACAAACCATTAATCATAAGGGACCCAAAATCTTTGAACAGTTGATTGCATACTTAATGTGTCCAGTATAATATCTTAAAAAAACATACGATTCATCCCTGGCTGGGAAATGCCACAGTGCCCTGCATTGTTCAGCGAAGGCATGCAGAAGTCTTTAACCGTAAAAAACGCCACTCAGGACGGGGGTGTGTGTAAAGTAACTGCAATCCCTGACCCTGAGCGCGGATCTTTCCGGTCTCTAAGGGTGGATGCGTTGTTCACACACAGTAAAACACTTTTTAAAGTGTCCAGCAAAGCCGCAGGGATTTACAGCAGTTCCATGAGCGCTATCGTGTTTGTTCATCCCACTCACCGCCCAGGCTCAGAAACACCCCATCTATCTCCTTCTGTCTTCATTTCTCAGGCACAGTCACTCGATATCTTAGCCACTCCACTCTCCCAAAGTGTTGGGTCCTTTGCTGGTATGTCATCAAACAAAATAAGGACATCTCAAACCTAAAGAGAATGTTTTTGGATGAAGATTTCCCTTTGAGAAATGGACCTCATGTCAGAGATTTAGCGCAGGCATTAGCCAAGTATCCAGAAGGAAACATCTAGAAATGACTTATTTTCAGGGAGTTTTGGATAAAGTGAGAGGGGGAGGAATGTACAGAAGGTGAATAAACCATTTAATCAACAACAAGGGCAAAGACGCGAACACAGAGTTTAACAAAAACACTGAAAATGAACTGCAAGCACAGACTACACACTCAGTCCTGAAATAAACAGAAACAATAGGATGCACCTGTGAGCTCAGTCACATTATTAATGTGTCACGTGTGGGGCGTGGCTAAGGGAAACAAAAGCGGAAAAAAGGCACAAGAAAAACATAGAACAAAACAGGAATGAAACCTGACATTAGTCTCAATTATGCAGCGCAAAAGAGATTCATGTATGTGGCCTTTACATATTGTCAGGGAGAGTATAGAAATTGAGAATAAAATATTGGTTCTGAAAAATAACAAAATGGTGTCACTCCTCAACAATAGGAAATCAAAATGGCTCTTAAGTGCTTCAGCAGTGTAAGCGGTAACTGCTTCAATCCCTGGTTCAACCTCTGTTGGTGCCACAGCTGTCTGAGACCTCTGGGTGGATGGGTCCGCCCTTCTCTGTCCTTATCACTCACTAGCATGTTACCAACCCACCTCCAAAAGTTACACAGTCCAGTTTCTGCAGTCCTGAGCCTGGAGTAGCAACAACAAAGGCTCTGTTCTCCGTATTACAGGTCAGTGGATCATCACAATCATTTGGATGCTGTAATTTTAAGGTAATAATACTACCTAGTGTTGCTTTAATGATGGACTGGAGATTCTATTTCAGTCTGTATAGGACACAACATGGTTAGCTGTTAGTGTTCTCCTCTGAAAGTGTTGAACTTTACAATGACATTGCATTAGCATGAGTTTGAATAGATGTGAAAGAGTTTACATCTCAGTGATTTAGTATTTTATTTGGAACAAATCACAGCACAGAACTTCAATGCAGGCGAATGGTGAACGTGATCGTTGCTGGTGGCCACTGTACTGTTCACTGTCAAGCAGCACTGCTCTTATCTGTTCAATTTGGACTGTCCTTAGCTGGCCCTTGATACAGATCTGGTCATAATCACAGATGAATGAGCTTACCGGCGCTTGGCTTTGGCACTCTCGCTGCGTGAAAGAGGGCTTCAGGCCTCTGCAAAGCGACTCTCCTGCACAGAGAGAGCACAGGAGCTAATCTGAAACCATCACTTTCACAGTCCACGACCTTCTCTTTTAAAGCAGAGTACACCCGCCACACTTCTCTCGCCCAAACCCAAAACACAAAGGCTTCGATTCACAGCCTGCTGAATACCTCCGCTTCCAGAATCACAGAGAACTGCCAAGAAAGTGCTACTGGACTCGAAATCTGTGATACACATCATCGGCTTTGAGCGCCGCACGATTTTCCATCCGCTCCGTGTCCAAAGCGCATCAGCACCTGTGCCATTATTTTGCGTGATTACTTGATCTGGGCAGATGCACTAATAGAGAACTGAGCAGCTGTCGAACAAATTCCCGTCATTGTTTGGAAGCCAGTACATACCTGTCTGGACGTAATAAATGGGGCTCTGAAAATGTGGATGAGGATGCTTTGTGGCTCTCGTGAGACGTGTGTTTTTGACTGATAGACTGAGGCCTTTGCCTGTCTGCCACTGACCATGTCTCATCTCCTTGGACGGCATGATGAGAGGAGCAGGAGGAGCTTGGCTTTGATTGATACAGTTTGAATGGGAGCTTGACAATGGAGAATACTGTCGTTGTGGCTTTAGTATCACAGTTAATGGTTGTCGTTTATATGTCTGAGGTAACTACATTTAAAAAAGAAACTGCCCAAGGACTCTTATTGGTTGTGCAGGGCTCCTGCCTAAGCTAGGAATCAAACCGTAGTTTGCTCAGTGGAGTTTAGTGGTGTTTGATGCCACACTACACCAGCTACCTGTTGGTAAATCATTTGATAAAGTCACACATACCCATTCATGTATTCATTCATTCATTCATCCATCCATCCACATTCTGTATGTCAGAGTGGGTCCAGAACCTACCTGAAATCACTGGGCACCATCTGGACAGAGCACCAGTCCATCACAAGACACCACACACTAACCCAGTCACTCACACTCTTACACTTCTAGACACGTTTAGACAGTGGGAGGACACTGAAGCACCCTGAGGAAACCCATGTAGACACAGGGAGAACACAGCACACTCCTCACAGACAGTGATCCAAGGTGAGGGTGAAATCTAAGACCCCAAACCCCGAGGTGTGTGGCAGCGAATCTACCTGCTGCTACACTGAGTTGTTCCTGATGTACGCACATGAATTAAGTCATTTCACTGCCTTATTTTTACTCCGTATACATTTGGACTTGGTAAGCTTTGCGTGTGGTGTCCCTCACCTTTCCTGAAGCTGCCTGGAGGGGATGAGTCCTGCTCTAAGGTTGGCATCCCCATGCCTTCTGGCCTGCCACCAAGTGTCATCTTCCTGGCTTACAATCTGTAGCACATCCCCTCGCCTGAACTCCAGGCCTGCGTCCTTACATGGAATGGCAGGATCCTCTTTCGGATTGTAGTCGAAAAATGTCCGGACAAAAATCTACAAGAATCCACAAACACTCTTTGATGTTGTCTGTTTTTCTCCCCTGCATTTGGTCTCGATTATCTGGTGGTGCAAATCGAATGATAGAAAGCATGCGCCTTACAAACACTGGATTTGTGATAAAGAGGCACACGTTACCTTGGTGTCTTCAGCTTCCAGCTCTTTATTGGTGCCTGGGATCACTTTGAAAGTAACTGCCCCTTCTGACTTCGCCTGGAAGAATGAAAGCAGTTCCGAAAATATGGATTTGGAGCATCACATCGAGTTGCACAAGAGAATAAATAAAAACCAGAGGCATGGGCCACAGAGAAAATCCTCAGAAACAAATAACATACTCTATTCTTAAATTAAGAGCCACGTACCAGTATGGGAACAATCTCCTCTGGTCTCTTGTTCTCCACTGGAACTCCATTGACCTCGCTGAGCTTGTCCCCCTCATGGATTAAACCTAATTCAATAAAAACGCAAGACAGAAAGATACTAACTGAGCTAAAAGTAGCAGTTATGTTGTTTTGATTTTGACTAATGTCTGTTAGAACTGTTTTTATTAAAAAATAATAAAAATCTTGAGTTGTTACTTAAAAAATAATAGAATTTTAAAATCTCCACCGCTCACCGCTTCGGTCCGCAGCTCCTCCTCTCATTATCCGGGCTACCACAATGCCACCCGAAAGCTCCTTTTTGATGGTGGCTCCCTACAACACAGAATATCTGTTAGTTATAACAACATATGGCAGTTAGCCTTCTCCTCCAAGTGTGCTTAGCCATCCAATAACATGTTTCGTGGATGGCTTTAAAAGCAAAGTTCATGATTGTAATTAAAAAACACTTTTGAAGAAAATTCAGAAGATGTTTCCTCGCCATTTCGTCCTCTCCTGTCTAATGTGTTTACGAAGTCCCAATGTCTATGAATGAGTAAAAAAAAAAAATGGTCTCAGTCCAGAATGCTAGGCTTTCTCTGTCTTTCTCTCTGCTCATGGCAGAGGCATCTGGAGTTTTTTAGACAATGGAGATAACTTCAAACGTTGAAAAGCATGAACTGAAATGAGGATATTGCTCTATTCCTGATCCATAGGTGGGTAATATTGAATTATTTTTGCTGTTTCAGATCACTTAAGGTGGAAATGTCTCCAAATTCAGGAGAAGACTAACTGCATTATTGAAAGTGCTAAAAAAACGAAACAACTTGATTTAGAAACGAGTTTCTGTGGTAATTTAAACAGTGAATAAAAACTTACAGATAAGTTCAACTTCAGTCACTTACAAACGACAGTTGTTATTTCCCCTCAAACATACCGTTCCACCTTAAAAGACGTGAAGCTTAGAGTTGTGTTTCCCCACACAATCAATGTTCCCTTTAAGGCAGGGTTGGGGAACCCTTTTCCACATTATTATTTACAGACCACAGGCCACAACAAAGACACACAGAGACATCTAACCACACACTTGCCTCTCTCGCACTGTCCAGACCCTGTTTAGATCACTGGAAAGAAGTTAACTTTGTGGTCAGATTATTCCTGAGCACCTTCCTTTCTTCAATTCTGCATTTCTTGGGAATGGCAAGGGTTTCTCCACACATGAATCCCACTGGCTTTCCTTTCACTTCATCACTTCAGCCAAAAAAGCAGTGCATTGTCAGTTTGTGCTAAAAGACAAGACACTTGCTATCCACTTTCCTTCACTTAGGGATTCATGTACACTAGACCTTATTGACACCAGAGACGTGGTTATTGGCTGAAGGTGTAGTCACGGTTCTTGTGGTAAATTGAATAGATTACACAGTGCTCATTTTATTTTCATAACAACCAATCACTATTGTAGAACATATCCAATAAAAATGTAGGACATATCTGGGGGGCCATGTACTGTACATTTGAACTTCTATGCAGTGTTCATTGTGGGCTTCACTGTGGGAGAGGTGTGGAGTCAGATGCAAAGTAGTCCTCAGGACATTTAATGATGATCTGTGGTTGGCCAATGTTCTAATGCACCAGATGACATTCACTAGAAAGTGTGGTGACACTTTCAACCCTGATTTGAGAGTTCAGAGTAATCAAACTGAAACACATCTGTAAAAATCTGATAAGAATCAGATTTCAATCCAGATGTGGTTTGGATCTGATTTGCTGTGTTTTTTTTTTTGTTGTATATTAGACTGTTGATTAGGATATTAAAGAGTAGATTAAAGGGCAGTAAAATAATAATAATAATAATACATCAGTTTTATATAGCGCTTTTCATACAACTCAAACACGTTTTACAGAAAATAAAACACATACAACAAAACAAACAATAACAGAACAGAGGGATGTTAGTGAAGACTGAAGCCTCTTTGATCGTTGTTGCGAGATTCTAAAAATGTCAATGTATTTTACATTGGGAATATAAGGCCAAATGCTATGGACCTAAAAGAAAGCGTGTACTTAATGAGTGAAAAACTGGTCCCGGGGGCTCAAATGCAGACAAGGAAACTTTGTTCGAATCCTTCAGTTTGTTGACATTAGAAGTCAAACATTTGATTCACGTCTTTAAAGCCACATTATAAGAAAATCAGCACCCGAATGACGAATCATGCCCATTCGGTCCGTACCTTGAGTTTTTATTGGCCTTGATGCCTTTCTGTGTTTTGCCTCAGTTCTACATCCATTAACATGATCTCATGTCACTTCACCTTACACCTACTTCAAGCAATAAGCTCTCAAAACACGACTGTAAGAAGTACCTCGTGCACTTCTACTCCCAGCGCTGCCAGCGGGCGAACTGCTATGAACACGGCCTCTTAAACCACAATTGTTTAGGTTAAGCCCTCAAACACATGTCAACAACTAGGCAAGCTCCTAAAATAAACTCCTGTCCAAACTGTGTGGAAAGACAGCCATTCAGGCTACGAAGGGCCCCTCTGAGAAACTCCTCCCGCAGCCTCATGGCCCCACATGGCCTCCAACAGAAGAGCAAATAATAAGAGATACTGGTGGCCAGTTTAACCAGGCAGAATTGCTGGAAGGAGCACCCCAAGAAGCTCCCTGACCACAGGAGCAGCCAACATGGCCGCCACTTTCTAATCATAGTGCCACAGTGATGAGCTTTTCGTTTCTGGAGAAGCTTCTGTGGTCTCATCATGAGGTGTTCCCACTTCTACCACTTTAATTGTGAGAAAGAAAAGCATCAGGTTCTGCTTTTTTACTCTGCTCTGTACTATTTTCCCTCCCTCTGTTAACACAGCCATCACTTTACTGTGACACGTTAAACTGATTTTTGTCTTGGTTTGTGTTACAAAGTAGCATAAATTAATAAAACATACACCAATCAGCCATAACATTAAAATGATTCAAATTTTTCTACACACTTTGCCCACTGTATCAGCTCCACTGACCATACAGGAGCACTTTGTAGTTCTATAAGTACAGCATGAAGTCCATCTCCATCACCATGTGCTTCAATAGTCAGGACCCCCACAAGACCACCACAGAGCAGGTATGATTTGGGCAGTGGATCAAATGATGAAATTACGAAACACAGTGGAAATTAAAAACACAAAAAGAAGGTGACAGTCATCTTCCTTTCTCCTGTCTCTGACAGTCACTCGTCATCCTTGGTCAAGTGGTCAACTACAGCAGACAACTACAGCAATCTAACAATAAAAGAAGCATGGAGCCCCTTTTACATAGTGATAGACAATGTGACAGGGTACTACTTTAAAATAAGACTACATTGATAAAGGTCTATAAATGGTTTAAAAATCTATTTATTACATGGTTATTAATTAGGTTGTAAACAGCTTAAATGTTATTAATAGATAATAAGAGCAACCGTGATTATGTTTTTGTCTAATTCTGAAAGTGTCTGATAACTTACTAAAAATGTCAAAGTGAAGAATAAGCTACAACCTGAGAATGTGCATTTAGTCATTTTCTTATATTAAGGTACACACCATATTATAATTGGTGGTTAATTGATTAAATGTGCTGCTTAAATGGTTACAATTATTAACAAACGTGTTGAAGCTGGAAGGGTTCATATCGACTGGTGGATAAGAAAAACTAAGGGCAGTATTTTGCAAGATCTGAAATTTAACATTAATATGGGTTCACTATTTGGCAAATAACAGATTATTGTTTCCCTTTGTATCTATGTAAAATAAATCTTTTAAAATTACTTTTTAATGTATTTACCAGCTAATGAATAACTATTAATAAAAAGATTGTAAACCATTTATAAACCTTTTTAAGTGTAGTGCTATTCTAAATTGGTACCCTAAAGACATACCACATGTTTATCCATTTTACTAACAGGGACAATTCCAGGGGCAACTTTTAATCAGTAAAAAAAGGGAATATCATCCAGCATTCTGAAAATATCACCAACAATAAGTTAGGTAATAAAGGGTTAAACCCAGACTGGAGCGCAGGGGCCCACTGTTTACTGCCGGCTCGCCATAGTGTGGAGAAAATAGCCACTTACTGAATGGAGGTTCTCTGAAAATGACAAGTTTGGAAGGTGAACAATCAGAGTGAAGGGAGGGGTTTTTGTATCCCCATGGCTGTCCAATTACTCATCATCAGTAAGATGACCCAGCGTCTGCATGATCAGATCTGATGGACTCCATATGTCCGCGAGGGTCTGACAGTCAGCACTGCACTATAGACATTTCTTTAACGCTTAATCATCCCTGGCAGTTACTGGAGACCCAAGGGGCACAGGCAAAAGCTGGTGCAGAGAAGTGGAACCATATTTGTTGGTATCACATTGTCAGGCTGCTACTGAATAGATGACAGAGCACTGATTATATGTTATAGTTGATGTATTCAGCAGCTCGAAACAGACCTATCAACACTCGAAAGGTTATTATTATTTACACTGAACTCTTACTTGATTGGACACATTTTTTCAATAGGATTGAATTGTGGACGTCTGTGGCTGAAAGTGTGTCTCATCATGGCACATGCACACTGGCCATGATAAAGTGCACATATGGGATACCATAGGGATCCTAGTAACCACCTGGGATACCCTAGAAACCACCTAGCAAGCACAACCTGTAACATAGTGTTGCTATGTTAAAGTAACACCGTGTCAACCTCCTTGGATATGTTTGCAGCTACTTTGTAACACTTTATCCTGGACTCCCCGATCTCCTGATAATAGAGTCAATGCATAGACAACTAGGAGACAGTCCAGTGCATATTTCTCTGACTTATTCAAAACAAACATAAAAGCATTCCCTCGTTTTTATTTCATTTTCTTCCTGTAACCGCTTCATAAGGGTCTCAGTGGGTATTGAGTCGACCCAGAATTAGGCTCCAGTCAGGAACACACCCTGGCCAGTGTGCCACTTCATCACAGAGCATCACACACTCACTCAGTCACTGACACACTCAAACCCATGGACAATTTCACTCTAGGCCAATCCACCTACCAACATGTGTGCTTGGATTATGGGAGGAAACTGAAGCACCTGGAAGAAACCCATACAGACACAGGGAGAACACACCACACGCCTCACAGGCAGTGACCTGAGGCAGGGCTCCAACGCACAACACTGGAGCTGTGTGACAGTGACACTACCAGTTGCACCTCCGTGCTGCTCATAAAAAACACAACCTCTCTCTAAAATGTAACATTATTGCCGGCCTTTAATGTCATAATTGCGGCAGAAATAAGGAGGAAAGTGAAACACGCAGTAGAGCGTGGAGATAGCACTCTGGGACTCTAACTGAAGTGATGATAAATTTTCCATTACTGACTCTGGACTTCATAAAAAAGCTCCATTCATAAATGACAAGTTCCCTTCAGTGTTATTCACCAGATGTTAGAAGATATGGAAGAGGTAACAATGTTAAAATATAAAACATTTTATTAGTTACACATCATCGGGACGGACGCCATGTCATGCGTCAGGAAGAGAACGATGGTCTGTGTTAGAAATAGAAAGACGAAGCTTGTTGTGAGGTGTGCGTGTTAAACTCTGGTGCTGTTTAATGTTCCCTATTTGTAAGTGCAGTGCTATATCTAGGAAACATGAACGGAGCCTCAGTGCAGATGGAGCTTTGGGGAAATGGAAAAACTGATTGTTGAGGTTCTGCAGAGGGCAGGGGCTCGCTTCTGATCTTCTCCATTATTGTAGCCTGCATCCATCTTTGTGGCTTCATAATATCGTGATCTCTTTCATAAAATGGCCAGAGAGCTTGTAGCTCTCATTTTAAGCGCACACTCAAAGTCTGTCCTACAGGGCCATGTTAGATATGGTCCACTGAGAGCTTTAAAATGAATCTTTAAAGGGGAGAAAAAAAAACAACCTTAAACCAATGTTTATCACGAGACCTACGAGTGATTATTTTATTTACGCTTTGTCTGAAATACGTTACGTATAAGGTTTTGTGTTTATAGAGTTTGAGCCTCTTAGCTTTACACTAGATTTCACCGGGTATTTCATGACCCTCACAGAGGCACGGTGGACATCTTCCTCAATCCTGCAGGATCTCAGGGTCCTGGGTTCAATGCCCACCTCGGGTCACTGTCTATGATGGGTTTGATGTGTTCTCACTGTGTCTGAGTGGGTTTCCTTCTGGTGTAAATGTCCAAAAACATGTTCTGATAGATGGAGTCACCTCATCAAGAGATGTGAGTGTGTGAGTCACTGGCAGAGTGTGTGAAATTGTGGCGCCCTGTGATCGACTGGTGCTCTGTCCTGCTTTGCACCCAATAGATTCTGTATCAGATCTGGACCCAGCACAGCCCAGACCAGGATAAAACAGTGACAGACAATGAATAAATGAATGCACCCACTTACACCTACAGTACAATATTCTCAATATACATTCATTCATTATCTGTAAGCGCTTATCCAGTTCAGGGTCATGGTGGGTCCAGAGCCTACCTGGAATCATTGGGCGCAAGGCGGGAATACACCCTGGAGGGGGCGCCAGTCCTTCACAGGGCAACACAGACACACACACACAGACACTTTTGAGTCGCCAATCCACCTACCAACGTGTGTTTTTGGACTGTGGGAGGAAACCGGAGCACCCGGAGGAAACTCACGCAGACACAGGGAGAACACACCAACTCCTCACAGACAGTCACCTGGAGCAGGAAACGAACCCACAACCTCCAGGTCCCTGGAGCTGTGTGACTGCGACACCTACCTGCTGCACCACCGTGCCTCCCTCTCAATATACAATAACTCTTTAATCATTTAAAAATATATCTTAAGTTCTTTTAAGCATTTAATCATTTAATTAATTACATTATTGACATTATTCCATCTTGTTACAAGCTGGTGTTTATTTATTGATCAGGGCAATGAGGTAGAATTCCTGTGTAATACATATATAATATCTTTTATACACGAAAGACAGGTTTCTTAGAGATAAAAAGTACTCGCATTAACCCAGAGAGACTGACCAGTGGCTCCTTGCTTTTGACCAGCCGAATAATTCTGACAGAGTCTTCCACATCCTCATCCTCAGTAGCTGGCAGAGGCTGCAGTGGGGGGAGTTTGGGGGCGTAATCCTTCAGCGCCACAGCATCATGCACTGAGAGAAGGTCCTGAGGAAATGAGGAACATGCTCTTATATCTGGTTTGGTGATCAGGAAATGCATAATAAAAATATTAATCATTATAACCGTAGTAAAGTTGTTGTTTTTAATCATTAGATTTAATATTGAAACAACTAAGCAGTTTTTAAAAAATGTCAAAAGTGACTGTGCATCCTCAAGTCCTGAGTACAAAAAAGGATGTACGTAGAGCACACACAAGGACCGTCCCACATCTAGATGCCACTGCTTACCTGAAAATGTGGTTTGGAAAGCACATGTAGTAACTCCACACTCTCTGGAGTGGCTTCTAAAGTACGCAGCTCCTCAGCTAACTGCAGAAAAGATGGCAATGTTGGGAGGTTAGGGACATGTGCAACACTTACTTGTGAGTCTGTTTAACTGCGTGGCAAAAGAGGTCCATAAAGCTGTAAAAAAAATCATTGCAGTTTAACTAGTCACTGTTTGTGCTGCCAGCGCTGCTTCAGTTTTGCTTTCTCTGTCCTGAACATTATGAATTAGACTCATTTGTGTTCACACTGGAGGTTTCAAACCACAGCAGTCCAAGCCGGGGGATATTCCGGGATATTCCAAAGCAGGATTTCAAATATAGCTGGATGCCTTAAGCCCAACCTGTGAGGAAACTTTCCTGGTCAGACTTGATTATGGGCTAAGGTTATCTGGTTAAAGGCAATGTAAACGATTCGGGAGAACTACTGCTCTCACAGCAAAACAAACTCCTCTCTCCTGTTTGGGTTCATTCAGGAGCTCCGCATCTTTTAATGTGGAACAAACAGTATGTTTGAATTACCACAGAATTTTATTTTGAACTCAAGCTGTTTGTAGCACTTTCTGTCTACTTTCAGGAATAGAATAGGAACCGAGCAACATCTTTGTCTCTTTTCATGCTTTTCAATGATCGGATGCCTCTCCACCACTTTTATGGCTGAGAGAGAGAACGACAGTTCAGATAAACACTTTCTTTTTCCAATTTCCAATTTACAGAGCCAGGCCTGTGTACAAACACTGGACCTTTTTCCAGTTCACAAACAAACAAGAAAGTTAGCAAAAGGTGAGGAACCATTCTCAGAATAATATATAAAATGCATATTGGATTAAAATCATGAACACTGCCTTTAAGAGAGGTCCCCTACTTTATGGATGACCCCCTGGGCTTTTAATGTGAGTTTAATGTCAGTGTTTGGATTGCAGGCCAAAAAGCCATAAGCCTGATGATCTCAGAGAAAGCACAGATTCTGCTGCAGTTTGGCAGACCTCAGAGCAGTTCTGAATGTCACTGGATCTGACGTTAAACATACATTAAACGGCAACAATTGAAACATAACACTGAGCGGCGACATAGGGGAAATGCCTTTAGCAGCTCAGTGCTACGAAACGTCCTCGTAGCCTTCGCGCGGCGGGGAAAACGGAAAGTGATATCACTTCAAAACGGCCTTGAGCTTTAATGAAATACAGTGAGCGATCGTGGCCGAGAGATAATCTTCTGTTTCGACAATCACTACCCATTTGAACCCATACCAGCTGGAGCCCACTGTGGGGATAATGGTTTCTGCAAGATTCACAGATGAGACAATTATTAGTGCGCTCATAGTCGAGTTTCATATCAAGTAATATCTGAGGTGGGGTTGATATTCCTTCAGGGACCAAATCCGAGACCAGGGCAGATACGCAAAGTTCGCTGCAGGATTTTGTAGCTTGTACATTTATTGCTGAAAAGATTAGGAGCTGGATAATGTATGTAACATGCTGTACTGCTCCAGTGTAGTCCACTTGAGAGAAGAAAGACCTAATAAAGTGGTGTGTTGATGGACTTTTGAGTAAGTCTGGTCCTGATCCAGTTCTGCAACACATTTGCCAAACCACTGTAGCAATCAAAAGACTGAGACCATTGTGTGTAATCTGTGTGTGTGTTTCTCTCTCTCTCTCTCCGTGTGTGTGTGTGTGTGTGTAACACAGTGTCTTACTGTTATTTTTTGGTCCTGACTGGTGCTTATTCTCAGTATACCTCACACCGACAGCCAAAGGCAGGAGGCCTCAGTAGAAAAACTCCACCCAGCTCCTGGTGCTCTGTCTCTCTTCTCGTAGCTCTTATTGACCGGCAGACACTGACCTTCCTCAGGGAGCACTCACCTCTTGGGCCAGACCTTCAGCGTTGTCCTGGAACGGAGCGGGCCTCTGAGCCGCAAACCTCTGCAGTCTGTCGTGGAGCTGTGAGAGGAGAGGACTTTAGTTAGAGACTGAGAATGTGACAGAGATTGGGAATTATGTAAGGACATGTTTAGACTTGCAGCTTAAATCTGATTAAAAATCTCAATAGCTGCATTAAAGGGGGCGTTTCCTCCCTCATTTCCACAGTCCTGGGGTGTCAATGGAATGTCTGTGACCTGCTTTGGGTAAAACACCATGTGGATCAAGTCTCACAGCAGCGTTCTCCCCCTGTCTAAACAGCACCGTTGAGAACGGCCTGTACCTTTATATGATAATGAGCCGCTTGCTGTTCACCCAAACCCCGAGTGCACAGCACTGAAGAGTGGACTTCTTTGCATTCTCATATAAAAAACTCTACAATCCACCGCTGTGATTGGAGAGACTCGGGCGAGGGGGAGGGGCAATTATAATGTCTCTGGACTTGATGTTTAAAAGCAGGCTTAAGATCACAATGAACTCGCTGAATGGTCTTGTTTCACAGTGTGTGAGTTGGTGGGCACCGGATCCACACATTCATTTGCACATGCACTGAACATGTGATTTTTTTTTCATTATACATCTGCTTTAAAAAAGGACAGCAGCCTTATTTGTAGGTGGATTGAAATCAGATTCAGATCTGATATCTGACCTTGTGATTGGGTTTGACCAGACAGATTGAATTTGACGTAGCGTCTCTGTAATTAGTTTATGTTTTGTCCTCAGCATGCTCACGTCTGTGCTGTTCTTTTGAAAAATAAACATTGCTACACAAATAAATCAATCTACAATCTCAATGTACGAACTGGATTCGGTCCTATTGCAATGTGGTCGATCTAGAAACCAGATTTAAAAAGCAAGACAAATTTGCCCAGCTTTGTGAACACAGTCTCAGTGAATTGGGGCACCAAACGTGTCTTGGCTGACCAGTCACATCTGAGGTAAAGAGAAAATTCCATGAGTTTGATTTATTGCTAAACCTTTTTTAAATCTGGGCTGGGGCACGGCTGCCCAAACCGAACAGCCCACAACTGCCCTTTGTGTCCAACAAATCTGTCTGTCCGAGGAGTTCAGTTTTACACTGGGCCAAGGCTGATGATGTGTTAAACAGAGCTTGAGCTAAATCCCTTATTGAATAACAAGCAGAAGGTCTCGGGGCGTTCGTCTGTTTGGGTGCTCGTCTGTCTGTCTGACTGTCCGTCTCCCTGTCTATCAACACCCTGTCAGTCACAGCAATGTCTATCTGTCTCTGTCCTGCAGAAGGCAGAAGGAAAAACTACTGTACAATTGCCCAAGAAAGATGTAATCATATTTACAACCCACACACAGCTAAGAGCTCTCATATAAAAAGGACATGTTTTATAACAGCTGGATTAAGTAAAACAATGTCAGCGTTGCTTTTTTTCCCTCATAGACGATACTGGACGCCAAGCGCAGCCACATGCAGGCTGTGGGTCTGGGCAGATTGTGACCCTAGAGACTGGATTTTTGAACAGAGCCTACATAACTTGCACATAAAACCCTCCCCTGCATACATCATGTCCCTCGCTCAGCACTCGCCGATCCTGCCAAATCTCACACCTCATATACGGATGGGCCAAAATATTTTGTCCGATTTCAAGAGAGTTCTGAAAAAAAATGTATTGTGGTCCTCTTGGTGGAGGCAGGATGGTCTTGGTGGACTGACATAAGAAAGGATTGAACTTTGAGCAAGGGAAGTAAGAGGGGATGAGGCGTCTAGACTGAAAACTGGAGAAAAACTCACAAATCTATTATTTTCAAAACATGAAATGAAATGTAGCTGTAAAGTACAACATGTCACCTGGCTAATTTCTTGATTTCCTTTTCCTTGTATTAGTAAATCATCTGCAAAACAACAACAACATCACCCTGATGAAGCATCAAAAGCTATTTGCTAAAGGCGCCCCCTTGTGGAATTGTTTCCATCCTGCTAAACGTGAGTGAATGAGTGAATAAAAATGTAAAATGTAAACTAATTTTCATCTTTCAAGATACGCTGTTTTTCACATTGAGTTGGCAGTTTTTGTTATCTATGACACATTATCAGAACTAATTTTATGTAAATAGTGAACCATTTGTTCTGATCCTAGCTGATTATCAGGATGTATTACTGTAATATCTACAACAATAGAGGATGAAAGCACTCTCTTATCATTTTACGTAGTAAGTCATGCTACTTGATTCCAGCTGGTTAGCATGCTAATATAGCTATTTGACTGTTAAAGGTGCCCCCTTGTGGATGTTTTTCAACCTGCTATATGTGATAAAAGAGTGAATGATATAAAAGCAAGTTAAAACATAAAAAAACTTATTTTAGATCCCTGTTGATTGTGGGGATAAGCTACATTTCTGTTAACAGATGCTGCATTACTGAAAAATCACCTAAACAATAAAAAACAGAACTTCTCACTTTTTACAGACATATAGTAATTAATGTTTCCAGATTCTGCTGCTGAGAATTCTATTGAATGTTTTTGAAAGGGGGTGTTCCGTGTAAACTTGCCTGTAGAAACTTACCCCCATTACAATCACATAGCAGCGGGTTTGCGGAGGAAAGACTTCTCGCAGCGTAATCTTTTAGCAGTGTGTTTGTGTTCTCAGCTGAGATGAGTTCGGGGTATGTCTGGAACACGGCCTGGGCCCTGAGACTCCGTATATCAACTTTATATATTTCGACTTCATGCTGAAGTGTTTAGGCCGTAAATAATGTCCCAGCTTATCTCCTGAGAGCCTTTCACCAATGCAGCACTTGTTCTCTGACGGGGTGCTGCAGCAGGTGTGTGTGAGTGTTTGTGTGTGTGACTATGTGAGTGTGTGTTTGTCTCTTGCAACAGCTTTTAGGCCAATGCACACACTCTGGGGAGAATTTCAGGTGGCGTTGACATTGAGTAGATAAGTTTCATGACCTCATTAAGCTCCACTCCACTAACAGCGGGAGCAAGTGTTAAAAATGTGAGTAAATCTCAGGCTTCTTTTGCAGATTCACTTAGGGGTTGGCAATGTTATGATATGAGGACGTTATTGTGATGAACTGTGTCTGGAACTGTTTGATTCATTTTATTTGTATTGTGATTGTGCTATGCGTCCACAGTAAAAACAATATTTACGGTTGTAATATCTGAGCACATCAAATTACATTACAGACCCAGCACCAGAGTGCAAGGACTTATTATATGTAGCCACACTGAATAATATAGTGTGCTCACATGAACAGGCACATGAATCCCGCTCTCCAGAGTGGGAACTTAATTTAACTACAAAACTGTTCTGCACTTTACTACTAGTCGGTAAAAACACATTGAACATGGCCTCTCAAACCCAATGAATTCAAATCCCAACCCCCAACGCTGTGTGTGTTGACTTTAGCATTTGTCCAGGACATTTACTGTGTATTATTAACTGCTTAAAATACAATTACAGCAGCACATATGAATAGAACATGAGTTCCAGCACTGGGTTTCTCTCCTTATCCAGGGGTCAGTCAGACTCTAAACTCAATAATGCTACATTCCTCACCCCTCACAAATGTTGATACTTATTTATTTTTTTAGCTACCATAGTAGAACATCTGAAAAATTCAAAGTATAACAAAAAAACGTGTTTTTTTTTTTGTTTGTTTGTTTTTATAATATTTATGTTTTGCAATTTCATCTCTCACCCAGTGCTGCTTGTGTGCCCCATGCCCAGTTTTGGTACTTCTGCAATGAAGGGTGCTGTCTCTAAAATGTCTGAAGCCCTATTGGCTAATGTCCAGCCACCTTGGCTTACAACTTTACACCACCATTTACATTCAGTTAGCACCAACCTTTGAACAACTAACAGCATAACACTCTTTTTTAATTTATTTTTTTGCCAGACCGCCTACCGGGCCGGACTAGAAGTGGCAACACCCTGGAGGGGGCGCCAGTCCTTCACAGGGCGACACACACTCACTCACTAACACCTACGGACACTTTTGAGTCGCCAATCCACCTACCAACGTGTGTTTTTGGACTGTGGGAGGAAACCGGAGCACCTGGAGGAAACCCACGCGGACACGGGGAGAACACACCAACTCCTCACAGACAGTCACCCGGAGCGGGAATCGAATCCACAACCTCCAGGTCCCTGGAGCAGTGTGACTGTGACACTACCTGCTGCACCACCATGCTGCCCCCACATTGAATAAACAGTCATTGTAATTCTTAAAATAAACAAAACATTCTTGGTAGTAGATCATCTAGTATTCATCTTTAAATAAAACGAACAAGAAAAACACCAGTGCCAGTGTTAAATATTATGAACAAATCTTTGTGCTTCTTTTTTCATTTCTGCATGTATAGTCCTGCCCTCCAGATTTTCTGTACAACACAATCACATAATAAATACCAAAGACACTGGTATGAAGCACCAAAGCTTCTCAAGACATTCCAATGACAAGAGTACATTTAAAAATCGATTCTATAACTTAAATGTATTATTTCAGTCTAGATATGTCATTGTTATTCATTGGATTTTTGGATGTCTTTGAGAAGCACAGTCCTTTTTATATTTTTTATGTATTTTGTTGTTAGTGATATTTTTCCTGAAAACATCCCATAATGTCCTGTATCCTCAGATGCTTATCAACAAATCGGTATTGTCTCATATCGTTGAATGCTGAACATCCCTGAAGTAACATTTAAATGAATGTGATGAACCCAAAGCCTCACATTGATTTTTCATGCACATTGAGCCCACTCCTCTCTGTACTCACCTTCCTCCCTCTCTCTTTCTCAGTGTCGCAGACAGCATGTGCTGGACTCATTAGAGGCATCTGCCAGCAGATGATGCTACTGGGCGTGCACTAACTGCAGTATTTTAGGAACTATTTTACCCTCCGCTGTTACAGGCAAAGAGTGGTCTTACCGTGTTCTTACCGTCTATTCCATTGAAAATTGTGTGAGTATCTGTGTGTGTGTGTGTGTGTGTGTGGATGGGAGAGGGAAAATGCTGTATTAAATTATACACCATTTGTACATTGATGAATCATGTTTAAAATGATATTAAGCATTAATAAGTGGTTAAGCAAAGTCTGAATTATTCACTAATAATAGTAATTGTTATATACATTAAACTATATCTTGTAAGCAATTAATACAATAATTCATATTACTCTGGGACATTCAATAAAAATTATTTAAGACAGTAATAATAATAATAACTAATTAATACACCCTCATTAATACAAACTCAATCATAAAAAAAAACAGTGCCATATTTTGACAGTCCACTGTTGATGCTTCACAGAGGGTCACTTACTACTGAACTTAAAACAAATCCCAGAACTGAGCTGATGAGATGAGCTATATGATGTAGATGTTATCAGTCTGAGTGTAGTTATTATAAAGTAATGCAGGGGGTGATATGACAGACTGTGTTAACCTTGATTAGGACATGTAGGGTGTTTCCCATAAGCAGGTCCTGTAGGAAACGGCTGTCCTCTGTAGCGTCCATATAAGACTCCAGTCCGTAAAGCAGGGTGACCAGCAGCCTACAGGCACCTGGAGAATTGGAGATGAGAAAGTGAGATGGGAATTCAAATCACAAACACACTTACACTTGTATTAATATCTTTATGGGCTGTTCCACTGAAACACCCAGTTTCTTTGCCTCTTTATCATTGGGAATATCCTCATATTCCCAACATCATCTCAGATTTTTTGCATCTTACAATCTGTTACCTCCGTAATTTAGAAAGTTTGTCTGAACAAATAAATTAAAAGGAGGTTATCGGTGTAATGTACATCAAATGTGTTAAATTGTACATGCCGTCTGTTGGCTGCATGTTTTTTTTTTTTTTTAATATACTATGTGTCCTGCTCTTTCCCAAAATAAATTCCCAGGAGTATCAGAAAAATGTTTTCCTTCATTTTGTAGGAACATTTGGTTCTTAAATTAGCACGCACACACACTCAAGACAGTTTTCTTGCATTGTGCTGCAATTACGTAGACAACCATACAATTGTGTGTGTGCATAGATCCACACAAGTTTTATTTTCCATGCATTGTGGGGACATTTCATTGACTTATATTAATTTGTGGTGATTTACCCAAATCTTAACCATAACTACTACTTGCGTAATCCTAACAATTACCCTAACCTTAACCCTAGGCTTAGCCCTAGCTTTAAATATGTTTTGTAAAAATGTATTATTCACATTATAATTCACATTATACCCACAAAGAAGTCACACCCCCTCAAAATGTTGGTGTGTAAGTTGGTTTAGGTCTCTACAATGTGAGTGAAACCAGACACCCACCCACACACACACACACACACAGAAAGAGAGAGAGAGAGAGAGAGAGAGAGAGAGAGAGAGAGAGAGCGGGAGAGCATTCAAATATTTTTCTAGCAAGATCTTTCAAACAGCACCCTCAGATGGTTCTGCATATAACTACATAAACCAAACAGTGCCCCGTAACTGAACAAAAAATCAAAATGATTGTGCTCCACTCCTTGATCCTTGCTGCAGTGACCGAGGCTGAGGAAGTGTCCCGAACGCCTGTCACCACCTTTCAGAAAAGTTTACAGTTCCAGGAGCATGTGGTGCACTGGCTGAGGCAAAGGAAAACCGGACTTTTCTTCATTATCACAACCCGAGAGGGGATTGTTCAAAGTGCGAAATAAAATGATTACATGTGGCTGCCAGTGATTTCTCAGACCGCATCATTAAACTTAATTTGAAGAGAAGAGCAGCAGAGCGGCCGCATTAGGGGAAGCAGGGGAGGCAGGAGGAACTCTGCAGGGGATAACAAACTAGCCAGACAGCCACAAAGCGTCCAAACCCAACAAACCTCCCCAATAACTTTGCTGGTAAAAAGAGTGTCGGATAAACAGGCCGCATAGAGGGATCTGGACAACAGATACTCTTCTGAAAGCCCAGGTGTGCTTACACAGACCTACAGAGCTAGATTTACAGCTTTAGTTACTGAAGTGTTTGATGAAGCTGGTTAACTCCCTACAACGAAGCTATTTCTTACTCCCTCATGCAGGTCTATATCATGCATGGTCATGCTTAGCCTGACCCAGCTGCAGTCCACCTGCTCCTGGGCAACTCCTACTTGACTGGCTGAAAAAGGGCCAGCATCATGGAAAGCTGACTATTCCTCACTCTTTGAAATGAAACAGTTTACAACAGTTATGCGACTGAAGTTTCTAAACCACACCTCCCTCCCCACGTCCATAAATGGAAATTGAGCCCCAGCCTTCATTTATTTATTGACTTATAATTTTTATCTATTTATTTAGAGATGTCCCGAAAAGCAGTGCACTGACATATATTTGCCTTTGCAGCCTATAGCTATTTATGCTGAAGTTCTAGAGTGATTCCACCCAAGTTGCGCAATAGAAGGCAGCCAATCGCAACAGAGTCTATTTACTTACATCCGTCCTATATACCTGGAGTAACCAGAAAGTATAAAAGGAGCTTGAGAACTGCCAGGTAAACCCACGGAAATATGCTTTAAAATGATTTTCACTAAAGAAAATAATGAATATATTCAAAACTCATGCATGCCTGAGGTAAAACTTACTGCCAGGATTTGAAGACGGACACAACATCTCTTTAAGACTTCAAAACAGAGTTCAGAAATCCACAGCAGGTCACTGAGATTGTGCCAGCAACTCACTAGGCTTTCTGGGTGAGAGAAAAATGGTACACACATAGTGTTGTGTCATTCACACATACAGTCTCAGTCAAAAAGTATCCAGACACCTCCTAATAATGTGGGTCCAGCACCCAGTATTTTTAGAATGAGCTGGAGAAGTGGTTGTGATTCAAAAAATATCTAAAATCCATATATGACCTCACTAATATTCTTGGGGCTGAAGGCAATCAAATTCTCACAACAAAGGCCTAAATGTCAAAGGTTTTTAGAAGGAGAATTAATTGTGCATTTATTTCAGATCAGCAAGTGACACACTGTTTAGTTTGGAACTATATAAGCAACAAATTAATGATCTGCTAGCGGTTTGTGGACTGTGTTCATGTCCTTAAATTATATATATATATATATGTGTGTGTGTGTGTGTAGTGTCTTAGTGCTAACATACGTTTAATTTACTTGGAAATATATCTAATCATAAGCTGCAAGTGCGGACTTTGGGTCTGCGTCGTCAAAAACCACACTACTTCACTAGGTCCATCTGATACATCAGATATTTAGTGAAGTAATATGTGGTTTTGACGTAAACTTGTAGAGGCCAGCTTACTTCCCGTTTTAATACTGACCCCATACTGCCACCTGTTGGAGAATAAGTGCAGTCTCAAGCTAAAAACGAAGGAAACGGCACGTAAACTCTGTTATATTACATACTGTACGTTAGAATGTATCATCCAAACGATGTTTAATACCAAGACAAGAGTCAGCAGCTTTTGTGAAATGACACCCATCATTGGTCATTTATTTATGCAGCATGTGAATCCAGTTCACACCTGGTGCATTCGCTGTAAATGACTAAATGATTTATATAATAAATATATATAAGCCTTTATTTTCAAAAGTATTTTTTTCAGCCAATAACATAAACTATAGTTGAAGCAGTTTATACATACATCATTCTCTGTATCAAGTATTTCTGAGCAATTCAAAATAAATTAGTCATAAATAAAATGCTGCAGCTCTCTGTCATTGTATAAGAAAATCACTTTTGTAAAACAGGTCTACGAATATTAATTTCATTACAACATCCTTCTAATTACCTGAAGCTCTATTCATCTTGTTGGATACATCTCTTTTTCTACAGTCTCCTAGCACACGTATAACCAAAACAAAGGTACAAGATCGGAATATTAATGTCATTTTAAAGGTTTACCTGCAGCATAGCTTGTTTTATATAATGGTAAACATGGCTGACACATGTAGATCTAGTTTAGCCACACTGGAAATCAGCAGTGACAAATTCAGAATATATGACAACAATATAAGACTTACCAAAATACTGTCCGAGAAGAGCATGAATCAGTTTGCAACTGATCAACAAGATAGTGATCAATACTGACCTAAATGTACCAGGGTTCAGTTCAGTGAGATTTTCCATTCCCTGTTTCCACTGCCAATAAATACACCATCATCTACTGTGTGTGGGTATATTCACACACACTGAGCAACAATTGTCCCTCCTCTCACACAACACAGAACCACTTTGTAAATCTACAATTACAGACATTTTGCCCCCCTTTACTCTGTTTTTCAATGGTTACCCAGTAAACAATTAGCCGTTGATTCAACGTTGAAATAACGTAATGACTGCCGTCTAATCAACGTTCTCTTAAGGTTGGAAATGAAAGTTGAAAAGACGTCCAAACACAGACATTGAAAAGACGACTATTAGACGTATTTTGGACGTCCATTGACGTTATTAATTGGTCCCGAAATAATTTACTTGTATAAAACGCGTTTTGGACGTCCACTGACGTTATCGATTGGTCACCAATTAACTAACTCATTAAGATGGATTTTGGACGTCCATTGACGTTTAAAATATGTCCTTGACGGACAGACTACTTTTAGACCTATTTTGAACGTCCAGGGAAGTTCCTTGTTTACTGGGTAGGAGCCCACAATGCAGGTAGACTATTATCTGTGTGTTGGATCACACTTGGCGCTGCAGTGACACTGACATGATGCTGGTGCTGGTGTGTCAGTGTGTGTTGCACTGGTACAGGTGGATCTGTCACAGCAGACACCGCTGGACTGTTCTCAGGAACCAAAAATATCCAGCCAACAGTGTCCTGAGGGCAGCACTCTCTGTCCACTGATGAAGACCAACACAAACTGTACAGCAACAGATGAACTACTGTCTTTGACTTTACATCTACAAGGTGGACTAGCGAGGTAGGAGTGTCTAACAGAGTGGAGAGTGTGTGGACACCTTAAAATCTCCAGCACTGCTGTGTCTGATCTGCAACACACACTAACACACCATCACAAAGTCATTGGTCTTACATGAAATAGTTTTTCTTTCTTTCTTTATTTTTTAATGTGTCGTGTTATAGCTTAAGGTGGTATAACTATCGATTTGGTATCTCAATATGATTTTCGAGGTTGAGAAATGTTAATGAAGTGCTGTATGAGAGAAATGTGTTGAAGGTGGTGTAGGGGGCGCCATTCTGAAATCCTTGAGCGATGGACCGGCGGCTTTCTGCCCCAGAAAAGAGAAGCAAAACCAGCAAAAAAACAGCACATTACACATCCTTATAACTTTATTTAGACTGTTAAGACTACGGGTAAAACGTATCAGAAGCGTGGTGCACTTTTCGATTTTATTTTGTATTATTTTTAGTTTAATTTCTCAGTGTTTTGGGGCGAGTGTCCACATCCGCAGCTGAAGCGTTAATGGTAATGTACGCGCGGAAACAACCAAGACTAGCTGATGGGTAAAAACAACCACAAAATTTATGTTTATTTTGACATTTTATAACACCTTTACACACTTTAAACTAACATTAAAGACTTTAAACATGCCCACGGTTAGCCTCGTTTCTGTTGCAGTTCGTTTAAGGGCCGAGTAGCTTTAGCTTAGCTTTACGTTAGCATCTAAACATCAAATTAAAGTTAACGCACTGACTTTCATTGTTCCTAACTTTACTAACTTTCCCTCTCCTTCTTTTTTATAGCTGCAGTGACCGAAGGGATTATCAGTCTTATCAGGTAAGTTAAAGTCCACGTAGAAAATAAAATAAAATCTCTATTTTAGCTGCGAAGAAATCTAGATAAGCAAAGCTGAATTTAGCTTCCTATTCGAATTTTTCCGTTCCACCTTAAATGCTGCAGCGGTTCCATTCCAGCTCCATAGGCTGCCGCAAAATTTAAGGTGGAACTGTGAATTTCAATGATAAACTAACAATAAACGTAGGGGAGTTGACTATTGTCGACAGCTTAAAATCTTTACTAGACTTACGTCATTTTAACTGCGTACAAACTGTAGGTTAAATATCGAACTGAAAACCATTTTATCAAATATAAGGTTTCAGGTTTAACTGATTTGTAGGCAGACTGCTTCAGGCCTGGGGCATTATGTATCCAAATGTCTGTAGACCCCTCTTGTACTGGGTGATATCTGCTATTTTAAAGTGCACCCATTGCTGACACAGACATTCAATAACATTATAAAGATATTATCGCCATAGAAAATATTTGCATATACGCCTAATGTGACCATAACCAATATCAAGGTATGAATCTCCCAGTATTGGAGTGTAGTATAGTGAACTTGTTCTCTGAAGTGATGTAGCACCATTCTGTATCCTTGGAGTGGGTTTCATTGGAATTAATTATTCATAGCACATCATATATGCATTGCATCACTTCACTAATGTCCTGGATGCAACCAAATCCTCAGAGCCACTTTTAAACATCTAGTGCAAATATGGGGCATCTTAGTAAACTACAAAGTAATAAGTTTGAGTTCCAAAAATGTATATAGTACAGTTTAGTATAGCATCGACAGGGTGGGTGTTTATAGGTGTGTGTATGTGTATATGAGGACTGTTCTCAGTCCATCAGTGACACTGAAGGGTTTAAAAACTTAAGCAGCTCTGCTGTATCTGATCCAGTCATAATAGGGCAACACATACAAACACCCACCACCACATCAGTGTCACTGCAGCGCTGAGAATGATCCACCACCCACTGTGGTGGTTTTAAGCATTGTAGAGCAACAAGTGGACTACACTGTGTAATTTTAGAGCTACAACGTTCACCTCTATAGGCAGCAGAGCTGGGAGAATGGACTATGAATGTGGAAACAAGGAGGTGGTAATCATATAATGGCTTATTAATGTGTGTACTTATATAGTCAATGAGATCTTACACTTGCGCATGCCATTTTGTAAATATTTTTCCGCTAGTACTGAGTGAGAGGGGTCTGATACTAAAGAGTTAAGCCACTAGTGAGGCAGTGATCAAATAAATATTGAACAGTTCCTTACATCTCACAGTGATGTCAAATAAAACAATGTTTAGGAGAAGTAAATGATTTTAAGATAAGGTCTTATTCAGATTATTTACATCCTATGGGATATTACGTTACCTCAGACCAACTAACAGACTGCCCTGCAGCAGTTTATTACATACATTTTCTGACATTCAGAATAGATCAGAGAAGTTCTAATATTAACTCTTCTACATCAGTGTAATTGTTAGGAAGGAAATCTGTTGTGTGGTCTGTTTCTTTTTCAGGCTTAGTTTTTGATTCCTTTTTTTGGTTTGTAGTTTTTCTCTCTTGCACCTGGATTGCTTGTAATACTTAGTTTAACTTAAATTTGTCATCCAAGTAAACATATTGTGCTAATAAGTTTCAGCAGTGTGAAGGATGTTGTTGGGCTTGAATCCCCATCTCCTATCTTCCTGCCTTTAGTTTTTCATCCTTTACTTTGCAGAACTTCAAATACCAATCTAAAAGTCACGCAACAAATGACCACCGTCATGAAAAGGTCCACAACTCGTCTGACCAAACTCCACCCAATAAAATGCTACGCCGCTCAGACAGCCCAGACAACAAGCAAAGTGATGGCTCCGGACACGGCCACACAAGAGCGCTCCACATGCTTCGACCTAAAGAGAGCAGTAAGTTCAAACAGTATAGATTAAGGTTTTCTGTAATGGGAAACCCAGAAGACAATGTTTCTGCTTGTTCATGTATAATATGTACACAACTCTGGTAGTACTCCATATAGACTATTGTTTTTCAAAGGTCACCTTTTATAGGATTGGTCAGCAGCTACATTTTTGATATTGTTTGCTGATATGATTATAATTTGGAGAAGAGAAGAATTAGAACACAGCTTTTTTTAAATAAAAATCTGTTGGGAAATAATGATAGTAATAATAATGGTGGTAATTTGGCGCTCAGAACAAATGCGCATAGGTCAGAATGAACTCAAAGCCCTTGAATCAAGTCCAGAAGCATCTCTCTCTACCTCCTTTGGGTGACACAGTTCCAGACAGGGCATGGTGTTTTTATTTTTTAGAGATTTGTATGATTACATAGTTTCACTTTGGAACTAAAGCTTTAAAAACAAGCGGAAAAGGCTTTACTGCTGTGACAGCTTGTGATGAGGCTTGAATTATTCTTTGGTCAGTGAAAAAAAAACAAAAAACTGGTACATCTCTGGAAAATGTCAGAAAGTTTAGCTTCGGTGTTGTATGCCATTGGTCCAAATCGGTAGGTCAGTGGAAAACGCGGCTCACCCTATCCTGACACCACTGTTTCCACAGTTTGAGCTGTGGCACATGTCTCCATTTAACAGCAGTGTAGCATGTAAAACATTTCAAATGAAGTCTTGACTCATTACAGTGAGTTTAGACAACTAAAGCATTTCCACACTGTGCAGCCTGTCAGCCAAAGACTTGTTAAAATACAAAAATGGGTTTAGGTGGGCATTTGAATTTTGTATATCTTTTTTTCAGGCACCAGTTCTTCACCACAAGAGAACTCCGTCAATCATGGCCATCACGGCTCCAACTCTCACTCCCTTCCTAACAAATGTCCTGAAATGGTAAGTGTGTAGTTATCTGTTCTCTGTTGAAAAATTGCAGGGTACCCTCTACGTTCACTACAGACCTGAGATGATGAATTGATAATTTGGGACAAAATTAAAAATACGATTTGTATGAATTTTACAGTACAACTCGATGCACCACACTGGCTTAAATCTAAATGGAAGTATTAAAATGTACTTGCCAAGAAGTGGCCTACTCTCTAGTTTTTAAATTTCCATGTTATTTCACTGACTGTATCTCAATAACAAAGTCCAGCGTTATGGGATTTTCAACTTATTAAATAAGCCAAGGTTTGTAGACTTCTTCAAATTGTGGAAATTTCCACAAAGCGTTCACCAGCAGCAGCAGCATGTAGGCCACTCATTGTGTTATCTTTTGCCCCACATTTTTGTCAACTTGTGTTAAATTTGCATGGTGCAAGTTTGGTTACTTCCTTTGTATTTTCCCCTGTTTGAGAAAAGTCAGTTATGCATGAGATTGGACCTATTTGATTTTTGGGTACGCAACCATTTGACTAAACAGCCTGATGTTCTTTTTTATGGCATACTGTCACATTCTCTGTCAGTGGTTTTGGTTTTCATGAATTATTCTTGTTTCCCTTTTTTTATTTTTTTCCTCTCAGCCACGTGAGCTGGCTGATGACTGGTCAGAACACATTAGCTCTTCAGGCAAGAAGTACTATTACAACTGCAGAACAGAGGTGTCTCAGTGGGAGAAGCCCAAGGAGTGGCTGGAGAGGTGGGTGTTTTGTGAGTTTATGTGTAATACAGCAATTTAACCAAACAAACTCCAGCCCTTAAACCTCTTTTCTCTTTTTGTAGGGAGCAGCGACAGAAGGAAGCTTCTAAGGCTGTTGTGGTCAACAGTTTCCCCAAAGATAGAGACTACAGACAAGAGGCCATGCAGGCCGCCTCTGCCAGTGCGGTCACTGGTATGAGTAAGTACAGGGTTGTAGGGCTTTTGTGATGTTGTAATAGCTGGATGATCTAAAGGTTAGAAATGTATATTAGTGTCATTGCAAATGACAGATGAACCCTCAAATTAAACACTATATTAACCAGATAAATTAGCTACCTTTTCAAATAATGAAGGGCAAGTTACATTATCCATCCTTTAATGTGTTTCTGTGTAGTATGATGTGTCATATTGGGTAGCAATAAAATTGCACAAGATTTATAAATTACAGAAATTGGGAATAGAGCTTCCTGGATTAACATAACAGAGAATTACCTCTTTATTATTTCTTTGTTCATCCATCTTAATCATAGTACTAATATTTTGTGTATATGCAGCAGTCCTTATGTGCCTTGCAGTGCTTCTCCTGCTCAAACATTTGCTCTATCTTTAGAGCCCACTTCAGCTGACAAGCCCTCATCACATACCAGCTTCTCTCAGGCGTCTGCCAGTTCCTCTGTGGGTCTGCACGTTTCAGCCCCTTCCAGTTCGTCGACTTCTTCAGTCACAGTGTCTCCTGCCCTGCAGTCCCACACTTCCACTCTTCTGCAAGACCCGGCTCTCCTCAGGCAGCTGCTCCCTGCTTTACAGGCCACCCTGCAGATCAACAACTCCAGCGTGGACATGAGCAAGATCAATGAGGGTAAGCGCTCACAAGAGTGGTCTCTACTTCTTTTACTTCAAGCTTTCTGCATGTCACGTGGGGCCCTGATGCTGTATTAACAGTGTGACTAATACTCTCACTTCCTCTGTGAAAATTCTCTTGTCTAGGGCTGTCACCTTTGTATGGCTGAACATGGTTACTCAGTTTAAACAAGATAACACACCCATTTATACGTATTTATACCAAATTAATATTTACATAAAATTTTTTCCAATGTTTTTCATTGTCTTCTTCAAGGACTCTTTGTTAGTCTTGTTCTAGTAAGAGGTTTTGGAGGCTTTGGAAAATAATGCATGGTTTGTAATTGTTATGTTTATGAAGTTAAATAATAATTACTCAGTCATCAAAATAATCAGTAGATACCACATTTCTAGTGTAGCTTATAGTGACAGCCCTGTTGATAATCAGAGCAATTACATTTTCTTTTTCTAGCTTTTCTGTGTTGTGCTTCTCGTGAAAACGTTTAGCTTTTTTCAGTGTTTTACAGAGCATTGCATGTCGGAAGCTTATTGAGAGTATGCATGATTTTAATATTCTTTGAGAACAAGTCATCTTCTCTTAATCCTGAGTGTGACCTGTCAAGCAAACCTGATTCTCCTTGAAGGGCTTTAAGAGCAATGAAGATTACCTTTATTTGTTGTACTAGGTGATCGTGATGTCACAAGAACCAATTCTTCGGTACCACGTCGATACCAATATACGGAAAACGATACGGTTCTTGTTTCCTGTGGTACCAGAGGTACCGAAGGCTTCACTGATGGTCTCAATAATAAGCCTACGATACGTTGAGAAAGCTAAAACAACAACAACAACATGAGGAATGGCGTCGGCAGGAGAAGCAAAAAAAAAAATAAAAAATTACGTACGGAAATTTTGTGTTTGAGTCTGACGACCAAACAAGAATGCTCCATCACAAAGCCTGAAGAACCCACAAGCACTCACCCACAAAGCTTACCTTACTTTAGGCTGTTCCCTTCAAAACGAGACCAAATTTGAGTCTTTTTGTCAAAACTTTCATTAGCAATCCTCACGTTTGTGTAAAGAGCACTGGCAAAAAGTTTACAAAGTACAAAAAAAAGCTCTCAGCAAACCTGTAGACCAATCAGGAGCCAAGTTATGGCAATGCACAACCAAGGAGGTGGGACAAACTCAGAGAGCATTCAGTTTCCCTGCCTAAAGGACCCACGCAGATACGACTCACAAGCTGAACAAACAACAATCAACACAATGAATGTGTTTTCAAAGCTTAGATTTCTTTCACTAGGGGCCTTTCTCCAACTGAGACAGTTAAAATACAGGAGTAGTCTGAGAGAGTTTGCCTTGCTCTACAGCCAGTCAGGGTGAAGCTCCCAACTTCCAACACGTTTGGCATTTAAAGGGTAGAGAACTGGGTTAGAAACAAATGTAAGCAAAAAATAAATAAATAAATAAATTATTAACTAAACTGCTCCCTTTTTTTGCTGAAAAGGGACTTTTTATATAAAAGCATTTATGTTGACCTGCATTTGTTTTATTGTTTTAGTTTTTGTTGTGGTATCGAAATTGGTATCGAGAATTATAGTGATTTTGGTATCGTGACTAGGTGGCATGACCTGCTTTACCTTTTTGAAGTTTTGCTCTGCCATGAATATTTGTTTTCAATAAAATGTTGTGTAGTTTTAGTCAGATTCATCTATTTTCTGTTTGCCTCAGGTCTTCCTATCTGCAGCTAACTGCTTGTGTTTCTCATGTTCTGCTTCAGGTTAGATTAAGTCTGAACAAACAAACATAAGCCTTAGTCCACAGGGGCTACTAATGACATCCAGTGTACGGGGTGGATGACATTGGTAAATTATTTCATGATACTTAGACTACTTGTCTGGGATTTAGTCATTATGTGTCATATTGTGTTGCACTGGTGTCAAGCTTGTTAGCCTGTGGATAACATGGGGTTAACATATACTTGTGACTAGAACATTAAATCAAGACACAAAATTACCGATTTATTTAAATAGTTTTAATATTTTACTTTGTCACGCACAAGTTCAGCCACTCCTGTTTACTGCCGTATAGAAAAACGCACCAGACTGAGATCATTCAAAACACGGACATCCCCTGTACACTCTGAAAAGCTGATCATGATGTGATAATACTTTGATTTTCTAACAGTCTCCATTCCAGCTCTACAGTCTACTGTGTTTCGTGTAGTCCTATGTTGTCTCTGTGCAGTGGCTTTCAGTTTGTAATCCTGCTTTGACTCTGTGTTTGCGTCTCTTTCTCTCTGTGTTTCCCTCTCCAAGTCCTTACAGCTGCTGTCACCCAAGCTTCCTTACAGTCTATGCTTCATAAACTTCTCAATGCTGGACCGTCTGCTTTCAACATCACTACTCTGCTTTCCCAAGCTGCTCAGTTATCCACTCAAGGTATGCTCACAGTTCCAGGCACTCTGGACACGTCATATGTCACGTAACCACAAATGGCCACTGAAAAGTATATAGCAAAAGTGCAGTTTCTGTTCTGTTCATGCTTTGATTTTTATATATTATTCAACCTTATAATTAAACAGACTGCGTTGCCCTTAAAACTAATGTATGGGCTCTGTTTTTGTCAGTTGCGTTGTGCTGTATCATATACCCAAAATAGGATTTCTCAGTTAGAGACACAACTTAAGACCAGGGATCAGGGTGGTCCTATAGGAATATACCTTATCTCTATTCCCATTGACTGTGGGCTTACGTTATCTGTCTAAACTGAGAAATCCTTTGTGGAACAACCCACTGCCCTCAAAGACTCCCATCATTTCAGTGTGAATGAGTTTGGGCTAAAGTAATTGAAAAGTTTGTGTGTTGTTTTTGACACTACTAAATAAATGATTCAAAACAGAGTAGTTTTCATGTTTGGACTTGGACCCAGTACTTGGATGTTAAATATCTTTGCTAGGTATTATTAATGCTGTGTAAATAGACCTTATGTATAACATAAAACATTAAATAGTGCAGTTGCTGTAGCTGTTTGCAAGATGTTTAAAGTGTGTCCTGTTGTAAAATGCTATGTCATTTAGCGTTTATATGGTTATTTGTAACACATTTCTAATTCCAATCCTCAGCTCAGCAGTCTGGGCAGTCGCCTATGTCTGTAACGCCAGATGCCTCATCGCCAAGGTCTTACGTGTCACCCATAGTGAGCACACCTCAGAACAACACAGCCACCCCAAAGTCCCTCCACAGTGCTGGACCACTCCCTGCTCAACAAAAAGTAAACATCAGCCACAAACCACGCACCACTTATTTTAACATGTAAAAACCTTTTCCATAACATGTCACGTGTCGTTTTCTCCATCTGTGACCTGACAGTTTATTATCAAACACTCCTCTTGTTTCTCCACTCTGCAAATACCTTCTTGCGGGCAGCAGTTCTATGCTGGGTGAAGTGTCTGCTTTAAGAAAGAAACAAAGGGTCTTTCTTCTTTCAGGTTAGCGAGTCAGTGATGAAATCGGGGTCAGCGCTCCAGCACTCCTCCAGCAGCACGGACAAAGTGACTGAACTTGAGGACCCACGGCTTCAAAGGCAAAAGTAATACTGTCTTCTATGCTTCATTGGGGTTCCTTTATATTTTTGACCTCAAATATATTGTTGCATTTTATTCTGTACGTTTTCACTATTTGCTGAGTGTTTGGTAGTTTTGTTTGCTTATGGCTCCCTCTTCTGGTAACATGTGATATTGCAGTATGAGTTATTATCTCATACTCATACGCCCTCTGTCAATTTCATTACAGTAGCCAAGGATCTGCACTTTCAGGGCCAAACGGCTGTGTTGTGACCAACATTGGCAGTGCCCCGACATGCCCTCCAACCACCTTCACTCCTTCCCTAGCATTGCACTTCAATGAGAATCTCATCAGACATGTTCAGAACTGGCCTACGGATCACGTAGAGAAGCAGGTGTGACCCTGTGTGCTTTAGCATGTGTTTTTCTGGATGTGTAAAGACCCTTATGCTGATGTTTTTAAATCTGTTTCAACGCAGGCTTCAAGGTCACGCGAGGAGGTGCACATCATGGGTAGCATCAACATGTCTGAGATCTGCACAGAGCTGAAAAAGCTCCGGTCCTTGGTGCGAGTTTGTGAGATACAAGCTACTCTCAGAGAGCAAAGGTAACATAAATTATAATAGCGTAAATACGCTCTAAACTTGATTATTCACAACGGTTCCTTATTAAAGGTTATGTTCACAGCGAATTGGCAGTGGATGCTTTGTATGACCATGAAGTGTATTATAAATTAAATGATCTTGTTTAGGACATGGACATTTATATACATTTCCCATCGCACAGTATTACTTTTACTTTTAATCACTTCTTTTCATTTATTAGACTCAGAAAGAAATAAACAAACATGTAAATGAACACACCCTTTGTGCAAGCTTTACACTATGTGACTGTCTAGTTTTTGCAGCTACTGCTGTTCTAACTTTAAAGGTGAATCTCATTTCTTAGCTTTTTCTCTACCCAGTATTTTCAAGTGTCATCTTTGAAACAAAGTAAATGTAGTTAAAACCTTCTCCTACTAAACAAAATTGACTATTGCAACGCCCTCCTGACAGGTCTTCCGGCCTGTGCTGTGAGACCGCTACAGATGATCCAGAATGCTGCAGCACGCCTGGTTTTCAACCAGCCTAAAAGAGCACATGTCACGCCCCTATTAGTTGAGCTGCATTGGCTACCCTTAGCTGCTCGCATCAGATTTAAATCACTAATGATGGCCTTCAGAGTATTCACTGGCTCTGCTCCCATCTACCTCAATAGACACTTAAAACCATCCGTTAGCGCCCGCCCTCTCCGTTTCTCAAAGGAGCGCCAACTAACACGGCCAACCCCCCGTACAGGTCAGTCGAGGCTATTCTCATCTCTGGTACCACGCTGGTGGAACGAGCTTCCAAGCACCATCAGAGCAACAGGAACCCTCTACGCATTCAAGAAATCCTTATAGACCCAGCTCTTCTGAGAGTATCTCTTGCACTGAAAGTCTTTCTTTAATGCACTTATGACTTCCTGGCATATTGCACTCTTTTATCGCTTTGGATAAAAGCGTCTGCCAAATGCATAAATGTAAATAAATGTAAAATGAACCTACAAGAGCACAATAGGTTATGAACACACACAAAGAAAAAAAAAGCAGGGTACTAGCGGTGCTCTTAAAGTAGTTGTGCATCAGTCTGCAGAGATATCAGTAGACTGCAGGACTTTAAGTAAATTTAAGGCGTCATGGGCCTTCAGACGTTTTTAACAGTCCTATATCATCACCCACTGCTAACTCTTCTGTGATATGAAGCTGATTTCCAGTTCCACCTTAAATGTTGCAGGTGCTAAATGTAATTGGTTTACCATTTAAGGTGGAACTGGATATTAACTAGCTACTTAGGGCCAAACACATTAAAACTACATTGAACTAAGATAATATAATTATCATAGTTTATAAAGGAGAAAATACTGACCATTGTGGGTTTGTGGGTCACCCTAGTTCTGAAAACTGTTAATAGTGGGGTCAGGAAAAATGGGCCAACATCAGTTTATATTTCACTTTATAACGTAGTAAACTCAGTGAACAAAATGTAGGTCGCTTAAAAAGTTTGAAAAAACCTGCTTTAATTTATTCTAATTGAATCTTTCTCCCCTTAGGGTACTCTTCCTGAGACAGCAGATCAAGGAATTAGAGAAACTAAAAAATCAGAATTCCTTCATGGTTTGAGAAGACATCAGTACTTGGTCCCTCAGAAGGAACCCAGCAGCTGGCTGCCTTTTCTCACTGCTCCTGGAGGCTGTGGACCTAAAGGCTGGTCTGTCCCCCAGCTGAACAGGACCGGGCTCTTCTCCCAGACAGGGGATCCAAACAAAAAAAAAATAATAATAAAAGCTTAACAAGGGTCATGCTGTTTCTGCTACCTAAAGCCCAGAGAGCCCCGTAGATTCATTCGAGTTTCCTTGATGTACATACACTTCTCTATCATAAAAGCAGTTACCATTCATATGTCATTCACAAAGATCACCACTGACAGATTAATAGGGCATGCGGTAGAGTCTGACTAAAGAGAAGAGTCGAACAGAAAGGGCTGGATGCTTGGAGCTAGATGAAAGTAACTGGACCAGGACTGAACGGAAAAGGACAAAATGAACCGTCAGTCAGGACTTGGCCAGAGAGGCCTAAGAGACGTGGTGATTTTCTAGAAGGCTCTGTCACTTTGGCTTCACTCACAGGCTAGAATCATGTAGGATCTTCCAACAGCCGTGACTGTTTCGTGAAGGAATCCTGAGTGTGCGTCCATAGTGGAGATGTAGACCAGCTGTCTCTCTCCTAAATAAACAAAGCTGTGTATTGGATCAGAAGAGATCCTGGCTGTCTGCTTTCTGACCACTGCTGAAAGATGTTTTTTTCGTGGCCATTTTTTGTTACTTTGTCATGCTTTGTGAATAGCCCGATTTCACCCAGTGCTGCCTCACCTTCTGTTTTGTCACCTGTTTTGTTTGTTTTTAGTTGGCCATCTCAGTGCAGACGTTTTCATTCCTTGCACAGGGTTACTAAGATTCAAGAGTAACATCTGTATGCAGAATCCACACTGAGGACAGAGGAGATGATATTCTGATTTTTGACCAACGTCACCCAGCTCTTCAGTAGACGTTTCACCATTTGCACTAACTGCCTTCAGTAATAACTTTATCTTGGTCTTTGGTCTTTTTGTTCTTATTCTGCACCCAGCTTAGTGGTTGTGAGTACTTGGTGAGGATGTGTTTATGCCATTCTGTGCCTCCAGTGAGGAGTCTGTAATCTGAAAGTCTGCAGAACCAGTGCTCCAGGTGGAGTCCAGTCTGGGAAGAAAGGACTTGGTGTGGTGTCTAGCTTTGTACATTTCTTAAAAATATATATGAATTAAAAATATCTACTAAGTAATGTTCTGCTGCTTAATTCCTGGCACCTTGTTTCTTTTGACTGGTCATTCACACTTAATATTCATATGTAAAAATATAACAAACGTTTATATTTGGAGAACTGGGACATTGATTATTACCTAGAAATAATGAGTTTTTAGATATACATTAATATATATATATACAAACATGTAGTGCCACTGGTCAAAAGAGCAACTAAAGGCAATGTGAGACTGACAATAGTTTTTTATAGATGTTATTTTCCATGAAAGGCTTGTGTAGGTATCTCGTAGTCTAACGACATACTGTAAAGTGTTCCTGGATCCCCCCCCCCCCTTGAATTTTAAGAGGCTTTGGCTTAAGTGGGGAAAAAATTGTCTACTACATTAAAACCCTATTTTTTATGTTAGATGAGTTAATGTATCAGTCAAATAAAGACAGTAGAGATGGAGGAAAACGTCTCACAGATGGTAGACTAGAGAAGCCTAATCCAGGACCCCCAACCCTGCCTTTTTCATTTAAACTTCTATGTTATAAACCAAGGAAATTAAATGGAAAATGCATTCTTGAACAAGAGGATGATCACATGGGCTATCTCTCATCTCTACACGCAGGACAGGGTTGATTTTGGGCTTTTGTCACTAAAAGAAAATACCATCATTTGAATTGTCCCCACATTTAATCATTATCATTTATTTTCTTACATTTCAGTGCATTTATATTTTTACCATTCACAATATTTTTTGTCCTATATCATGAGCTTTTTAGACTGTGCTACATTTGTGTGCTAACGTTTAAACCCAGCTGGTCAAATTGTTGTGTTGATATGCAGCAAATTTAAATATGGTATTTTAAAGAATATGACGTGTACCAGAATATGTCTGTGTTGCTGCATGGTTGGTATTGGTTGTCCTCTCGCCCTTCATCAGTGGATACAGAGTTTGAAAACGTTCTCAGTCCAGCAGTGAAACAGGTTTTTACAATCTCCAGCAACACAGCTGTGTCTGATCCACTTTTTCCAGTTCAACACCATGTCACTGCATCGCTGTGAATGATCCGCCATCCAATTAATACATGGTCTGTGGTGGTCCACTGAAGAACAAGGTAAAAGGGTGCTAAATAGTGTGTGTGTGTGTATTTATAAAACCATTAATGATAACTAACAGAACATGTAATCTGACACAGCGTTGGCATTTGACTATTTTATCAATGGGCAAGAGGCGGGGCCTTACTGCAGGCGTCTTATGTAAATAAGGAGGGAATGAGCCAATGCGAATAGTTATGGGCGGGGCTTGTCGCGGCTGTGATTGTGCAGTCTGAGCTGGTCGAGTTTAATGCTGGAGGTCTTCAGTGAAGTTACAGCAGCGAGGAGTTGGGCAGGGTTCCTGTGGATTTATGCTTAGATTTCCAGAGTTTAAACTCCAGGAAACTACTAATATGGAATTTCTAGATCTACATTGATGAGTCAGACTCCCGAAGTCACACGTATCGGGTGTTTTTCTTGTCCATTTTGGGCAGAATTCCTCAGTTAAACCTCTCTGACACCTCGGTGTGAGTCTCCGAGGAGATGCAGACGGATGTGGAGGACAGAAGAAATCTCTCGGGTTGTGGTCAACTCTCTCTGTTGTGGAAGAGCTAAAAGAGTGGAGGAAAGTAAAAGCCCGGGAAGGAGAGACAGAAATGGAGCGACACTCGAGTCTGGTTCACATTTGGCTTCAGCTGGAGCTGTGTGCTATGGCCGTGCTTCTGACCAGAGGTGAGGCGAATGGAGAGGGAATGAGGAGAAACTAAGTTCTCCTCTACAGCTGCATAGAAATATATGTAAAGATATGTGAGCATATACTGTCTAATACACACGGATACCATGCATACACTCGTACATATAAATATGTACTAATCTACCAGTAATATAGGCTACTAATATGAAATATATGAACCTCTGGTCAACTGCTGAGAAAGTGAACCCTGGTTACACTCATATATAGATGCATTTAGCAAATTCCAAAGAATAATCTGCAGATATCCATGCCTTATTCTCATGACTGATTGCTGTAGTTAATATAAATATATTCTTCTTTGCTGCGAGGAAAGCTCCGTTACCCTGGTCACTTACTTTTACTCGGCTTGTTTCCTTCTGTAGGTGAAATCCGATGTTACTGTGATGCCCCCCACTGTGTGGCGACTGGTTACATGTGTAAGTCGGAGCAGAATGTCTGTTTCACACGGATCCTGGACCTTCAGAGCTCCAGGTCTCTGCTCTCTCACGGCTGCTACGAGTCCATGACACCGGACAGTGTGTGCCACTCAGGAGCTGGTGTGCTGGACTGCTGTCATGAAGATATGTGCAACTACAGAGGGCTACAGGAACTCACACACAGAGGAGAGAACACTGGTGAGAGATTCATGGGTCTCTGGAATCATTTAAATACCTTTTAAAAGACCATAGAAATATATATTTCTGTTAGTCTCAGTGAAACAGACCTTAGTCCTTCTGTTTGTCAGTGCTCAGGACACTCACATGACCACCCCATAGCAGGCATTATTTGGTTGATGTGTGTGTTGCACTGGTTAAGAGGCTCAGACACAGCAGTGCTGCTGGAGTTTCTAAACCTGGTGTCCACTCACTGTCCGCTTTGTTAGACACTTCTACCTTGCTGGTCCACTTTGAAGATGTAAAGTCAGAGACAGTAGCTCACAGTTTGTGATGGTCATCCTCTAGGCCCTCATCAGTGGACGCAGGACGCTGTCGGCTGGATATTTTTGGTTAATGGGCTATTCTCAGTTCAGTACAAACTCCCGCAGCAATGCTGTGTCTGATCCACTTATAACACACCACCATCACGTCAGTGTCATTGCAGCACTGAGTATGATCTGCCACCCAAATCATACCTGCTTCCGTGGTGGTCCTGTATGGGTCCTGATCATTGAAGAACAGGGTTGATGGTGTCTAGCGATAGAAAAACCCTCTGTAATTGAAAGACTACAAAGTGCTTCTGTATGATCACTGCATTTCAAGATTTTTTGTGGAAGGTTCACAGCTGAATGTCTGTCCATTGTGTACTCCCTGCTGACCTTCTCCTCTCATTTCTCCACAGACCGTAGGGGTCGTCCGCAAGCCGAAAGTGGCCATCACCTTGTGGCACGAGTCCAAGAAATTCCCTCCGCAAAAGAGGTGTGGTTCCGGGCGGCAGTCATTGCCGTGCCCATTGCCGGTGGTCTCATTCTGGTCCTCTTGGTGATGCTTGCGGTGAGGATGTTACGCAGTGAAAGCAGACGGCTAAAGCAGCAGCGCAGCGAGATGTTGACCCGTCTGCACTACAGCCTGCACAGGCAGCAACTGGCTAAAAACCGAGGAGCCTCCAAACTGGACCTGGAGTGCATGGTGCCTCTGGGAGGCCACGAGAACTGCTGCCTGACCTGTGACAAGTTCCGGCAGCCAGACCTAAGCAGCCAGAGACTTCTATCCCTCGTCCACTGGGGACGGTACAGTGGTAGGGGCAAGCTGGAGTTTGTCTGATGGGCTTTTGGATTTCTTTACTCGTGGACTCATTTGACTGTGGTTATTTTTGCCTTCTAAAGGACAAACTGCAGGAATAAAGAGACTCATCTTGTTGCTGCTGTAGAAGCACTTTACTTGAATTAAAAGCTAGCGGAGGAGGACTTTCAATCATCCGGGGGGACATCCTGGTACTGTGTAATAACCGAAGGATTTCAAAAAACAAAAACAAGAAATGTTTTGTACCAATTTGCACTTCCGCATAAAGACCGATTTGGTTGAATTGCTATAATGTTTTCTTTTCTATACAAGGACATTTCTACAAAGGGGCACGGAGGTCTTCTTGGCAAACGGACAGTTCAGAATCATTCATCCTTTATCAAAGTGATGAAAGTTGATTAATTCCCTGTAAAAATGTCTTCATGTAAATATTACATGTCTGAAAAGGAAACAGTCTGCTGTCTGTTCATTACGTCATAAATAGTGGGTTGTATTTTTATAGTTAAGCTGAAGAAGTTGAAAAGATTCCTCATTTTATTAATATCAGCAATATGCACCAATCAGTTAGGAATCTGTAGTTAGCCTCTCTATTTTGGCATGAAAGCTACAAGGCTGTTGCTAATAAGGAACGGAAATGTACATATGTTAAGTAACTTGTAAACAGTGAGTAATGTCATTAATACTGACTTTATTGTTGACTAGTGACGTGTCTTGGGACACGTCATAAGGGGGAGCAGTGAAGCACCATAGTTGTCAAAAAAAAAGTTTTATATATATATATATATGTGGAACATAATGCAGTTTTAGTACAGTACGATTCAAATAAATTGTATTTATTTTGAGAATGATTAATATTGAGAAATAGAAATGTGCTAGTTTTGCTCATAAATAATCAGCCACTGTATTAGCCAGTTTGGATTATTTTATAATTGCTGCTCTTTAGCTTGTTAGCTACATTAACATTTTAGCTTCAGTAAAAAGTAAAAAAAAGTACACTTCAGACACTTGTTAAGATTATGTCCTGGTTAAGGATATTGTTAAGCTTTTAACTGAATTAGCACTTTAAGGCTCATATTATTCAGAAAAGCTTATTTAGCCACACAATGTTTTGGTTTGTCAACATGGGTGAACACGGCTAGAGGGAAAGACTGGAGATATTAGCAGTAGCTTAGCAGTTAGCGGTGTGAGCTGTCAGGTATGTTTTACAGAAACACAGCTTCTGAGCTGACTGTTTCACACGGATCCTGGACCTCCAGAGCTCCAGGTCTCTGCTCTCTCACGGCTGCTACGAGTCCATGACACCGGACAGTGTGTGCCACTCAGGAGCTGGTGTGCTGGACTGCTGTCATGAAGATATGTGCAACTACAGAGGGCTACAGGAACTCACACACAGAGGAGAGAACACTGGTGAGAGATTCATGGGTCTCTGGAATCATTTAAATACCTTTTAAAAGACCATAGAAATATATATTTCTGTTAGTCTCAGTGAAACAGACCTTAGTCCTTCTGTTTGTCAGTGCTCAGGACACTCACATGACCACCCCATAGCAGGCATTATTTGGTTGATGTGTGTGTTGCACTGGTTAGGAGGCTCAGACACAGCAGTGCTGCTGGAGTTTCTAAACCTGGTGTCCACTCACTGTCCGCTTTGTTAGACACTTCTACCTTGCTGGTCCACTTTGAAGATGTAAAGTCAGAGACAGTAGCTCACAGTTTGTGATGGTCATCCTCTAGGCCCTCATCAGTGGACGCAGGACGCTGTCGGCTGGATATTTTTGGTTAATGGGCTATTCTCAGTTCAGTACAAACTCCCGCAGCAATGCTGTGTCTGATCCACTTATAACACACCACCATCACGTCAGTGTCATTGCAGCACTGAGTATGATCTGCCACCCAAATCATACCTGCTTCCGTGGTGGTCCTGTATGGGTCCTGATCATTGAAGAACAGGGTTGATGGTGTCTAGCGATAGAAAAACCCTCTGTAATTGAAAGACTACAAAGTGCTTCTGTATGATCACTGCATTTCAAGATTTTTTGTGGAAGGTTCACAGCTGAATGTCTGTCCATTGTGTACTCCCTGCTGACCTTCTCCTCTCATTTCTCCACAGACCGTAGGGGTCGTCCGCAAGCCGAAAGTGGCCATCACCTTGTGGCACGAGTCCAAGAAACACAGCTTCTGAGCTGACTCAGAATGGAAATTCTTAGCCACAAATAGTTAGCTAGCTCTCTCTCTCTGGACTTTCATTCTCTTTATATTCTTTATTGCTCATGGTCTCTTTCTGTGTCTCTCTTGTATCTTTATGCTTTCTTTCACTCTCCTCTTATGATATTTCTCTATCTCTCTCTCTCTTTAATCCTTCTACTCATTTTTGTTTTAAGAGTGCACCAAACACCTTTCATTATTTTTCCTTACATTGTCTCCCCCCCCCCGGTTCCATTCGCTGGCTGTAGTCTCCAGCACATTGTGTTGTGTTAGTGGTTTCTGGTCACAGCCGAGAGAGAAACGGGACAGCGGACATTTTCTCCTGACACTAATAACAGGGCCCACCTTCTGGAGCCTTACAGATATTTTAGGCAATGGGTTTGGAAGGTTTAACTCTCCAATGTCCCAGTTACTGCTAGCAATATTGAAAGCATGTTGTAGATTACAGCTCATGTACTGAAACAAGGAATCTGGATAAGGGCAGATACACACTAAGCCTTGACCAGAGTTAAGCAGAAGATCTGAATGTTCTGTGTAAAGCTTTGTCTTGTGGGGAAAACCCCCACATTGAATTCTAGCGATGATATAACTGCAGCTTCATACTACATCATTTGAATCCACACCTCTGTTTGGAGAGCAGAAACAGCCGTAATATAAAAGGTGCCAAAATTGAGTTTGGCGGGATTCTGACATGGGATCAAGAAGGGAAAAGCATGTTCTGTCCCAGCACTCAGAAGTCCCTGTTCTCCACATGGAAGCGTAGGTTCAAATCCCACTTCTGACAAATTTTGGATGAAGCAGCATTAATAATGTAGCTAGAATTGAAAGTTTGGTTTTGTATTCCACACAGGAGACTCTAGTCCTCTGTTGGTATGGTGAAACATTCTGCCTGCTCCAACATGTCGGATAATATCAAAGAGTCCTAAATGAGAGACTACAGAGCTGGACGAAATCCAGTCCAACTGAAGACAAAGAAAAGGTGCAAGGAGGAGAAAAAGGAGAGGAGAAATGCATTCCCAAACCCACCTATGTTTTTTTGCCTCAATTATGAAGATCCCATTAGTCTGTCTAACACCAGCACGCCCCAAAACACACACCTCCCCCTCAGCCATTATCTCCATTTCAACAGGTCATGTGAGAACAGAGCCTCTCAGGGGTGTGTATGTATGTGTGTTTGTGTCACTAAGTGTGTTTGTGTGTGTTCGGTGGGGGAGTCCGATTTGGGGGCTTTTTAGGGAGGGCCATCCTTCACTGAAGCTCAAATCCTTAGCTTGAGCAGAGTCTGATCAACAGAGCGAGTGTGCACTTTGAACTTGGAGTGCAAGGAATGTGGATTAATGCAGGAGCGCATTGGGGGGTGGTGGAGGGTGGGTAATGGAGGGGTTTGATGGGCAGTCTTCCAACCACCAGCAACTAAGCCACCAACACTGAAGGTTTAGGCTGTTATGCATGGACGTGATGGGTTTATTTAAGTGCAAAAAAAATGACTGGGAGCATAACATCACAGACAAATCAGAAATGCAAGAAAGGAAATCTTTCTAGACCTTAAAAGAGCAATTAGTCATTTAAAAAAAAAACTGCAAATATATTGAGTGTTTAACATTCCTGACATTTTTCTATAAACTGCAACTCACATGAAATAAACCAGATTATGCTCCATAGAGTGGGTTCCCCTACATAGGTTGGTTTAATGTTAAAAATATGAAAAATTTGAACTCACGAGTAGGAAATGTCAACTGGGACGCACCCACCAGTTCGATTTCCTACTCGAAAAGTCAGGAGAGCCTCACTTATCCCAAGTTCAGATTTCAAGATGGCTGCCTGCATATAAACACTCTGTAAGAGCAGTGGTGTATTAGCAGTACTATCTATTTGTGTGTAATTAAATCAATCGTACACACAGTATATTGTCCAAAGGCCTAAAGTGTATGTGTATAGTGTTTGGTTGCATAAAATGTGCTGTTGTCAACGGATACTGCTAACAATGCTAACCAGGGTCAAGCTAACAACGATAACCTGGGGCATACAGCTTTCTGAATGTTTCACTAGAAAGCGGTCAGCTCAAGGTAAATGGAAAGCAGAATAAGTATAGTAACTGATTCATCCAGGTCAGTGTAATTTCACAATGTAGTGTATAAAACAGGGCATTGTGCTTTTTAATAGTTAGTTATTTAAGTTCACTCTTTTCAGAACTTTTCTTTTGGTTCATCCACCTTTTAAAGAGCAGCTGTTGTTGTCTAATTTTGTCAAAAGATGCAATACAACCAAATGCTCTGAGACCAATGAGAGTAAAACCATAGGCAGCTTTAGGAACCGGTAGAAACCTGGGGGCAGGGATAATGCTGAGCTGCTCTAATATGGCAGTAAAGCATTTCGCGGCATCCCCCACCCCTGCCCAATGTCCTGATCTTTACACAAACCTTGCTGACAGACAGGAAGCACTTAGTTGCCTGCTGCTCAGTCCCCCAACCGCGGACACATGATACTCATTCAAAGACCCGGGCTTTGCAAAGAGTTGTGTTCATGTTTTTCCTGCTATAATTTCACAGACATGATGAATGGATATAATATAAAGCATTCACATACTCTCCTGCTCATTTAGCTCTGGAAAGACAGTTTTCCTGGGTTAAATGCTTCAGTAAATCATATCCTTGGGGGATGAGCGCTTCAATGCGAGGCCAGTGTGGCTAACGGTCAGTTTATCGAAGCTAGGAGCAGAACTGAAACAGGAAAGCTTCTCTATGTTCAGAAAATATTTTAGTAACACACTATTAGTAAGTTTCTTTTCTAACATTGTGTGAATATTTTCTGAAGATATTTTGGTTATTTTACAAATGAGGCTCTTATTTTCCAGGAATATTGTTGGAACTTTCATAAACATGATATTAACGAGTTCCCCAGACATATATAAAGCTTGAAAGATTTTGACAATTTAGCAAATGTTGTAACATTTAAGGTTACATATCATAATCATACACAAGATAAGATGTAAAATATCCTGTGCTAATCCATTACAGCTTCACATAGGGCCCACCACACTCTCTTCCTACCTGCAGCCACATCATTTCTATTGTTCCATTCCTACATCTACACCCCAAGGTTGCTGTGGCCGTTTATGATCCGATCTGCAACCAGCTAAACTTAACTTATACGGTTTCTCACTGAGCCCATCACATGAGAACCCAAACCACCCACTGCATCACTAGCTCTTCACAGGGGTCGTCAGGTAGGCACCTCCCCTCGTCAGTGTTAAGCTGAATTAAGCTCACGTAACATCCAGAAGGCTCACCAGTGAAGTCTGGTGTCCCAGACCCACCCCCCTCCAAGTCAGCTTTACAGTCCTACCTTACCCTTAAGTATGAACAACCATAAATTGACACTGGCCTCCCTGGTGACTAAGGCTGTACCTAGCCCCACTGGCACCATTAATGCATGCTCAGTGCCACCAGTTCCATCAGATCTTTACGTGCTACATCACCAACCACCACAACAGCACCTCTACAGTGCATTTCCCCAACTAGTCTGTATTCTCCTTATCAGCTGTTTCTGATAACTCCTTCATAGCTGCCCTTATTTTCTGGCCCCTGATGCCGAACTGCACAAGCAGGGATGTGGCAGACTACAAATCCCCTAACACCTATCTCCACCGGACTAACATGTGCCTGCCACCCACTTTCCCTCACCTCAGCTGCCAAGTCTGTGTACTTCAGCTTCTTCCTTTATATAAATCAAAGGTAAAAAAAAAAAGTTCAGAACATATGCACAATCATTTGGGTTTCCCCTCACTGCTCACTGCTGTGCACTGGGGTTGGGGTGAACAGCGAGTGGCTCATTATCATTTAAAGGAACAGGTGCTGAACCCGGCCGTTCTGAACAGGACTGTTTAGACAGCAGAAGAAAGCTGCTGTGGGCGGCACGGTGGCGCAGCAGGTAGTGTCGCAGTCACACAGCTCCAGGGAACTGGAGGTTGTGGGTTTGATTCCCGCTCTGGGTGACTGTCTGTGAGGAGTTGTTGTGTTCTCCCCGTGTTCGCGTGGGTTTCCTCCGGGTGCTCCGGTTTCTTCCCACAGTCCAAAAACACATGCTGGTAGGTGGATTGGCGATTCAAAAGTGTCTGTGTTGCCCTGTGAAGGACTGGCGCCCCCTCCAGGGTGTATTCCCGCCTTGCGCCCAATGATTCCAGGTAGGACCTGGACCCACCGCGACCCTGAATTGGATAAGGGTTACAGATAATGAATGAATGAATGAAGAAAGTTGCTGTGGTGTTGGAGCCTTGTGGTGTTTTGACCAGAGAATGACACAGATGTTTAATTGAGACCTCAGAACTGTGTTCACTTGTTTGGGAGAATATGTCTCATTTAAGAAAACATTCATCTCACCAAACAGCAAAGCTTTAACTCCATAGGATTCAGGGATGTGGTCTTTCAGTCGCTCCACTGTAGCACTTCAGTCATAAATGTAATTATGGAAACTTAAGTATAATTCACTCATTTTATTTAATAGTTCTGCATAAATATTCTGACCATGTCAAAGCGAAGGCATTGTGAAGGCCTTCTACTTGTATCAGTAAATCTGAAGCACTTTTGGGCTGGACCAACTGCCATCCACTCTACAAGGGTGAGTAAATGTGTATACTGTGAAATCCAAACCATTTCGAATGCAGAACAATGCAGAATGAGCTTATTTCATACCACTCATCCAAAACATTGATTTCACTGTGTCCAGAAACACAGGCCTGAGGTTTTACAACGTCCCACGCACCTCCAGTGTTTATCTCAGATGTATCAGCAGCACTCACAAAAACGTCATGGTCAGACTGTAAAATCAAAGGGAAAATGCTTGCCCATATCTGGTAAGATCTGGGCCCTAACCCCTAGCTGCTTTTAACCCTCACCCCGCTGTTGTCTGTGGATAATAAACAGTCTGAGGGCTGCTTTAGCGAGGCCGGTTATTTTCTGCCCTCTGTTTAAGACAAGGGAGTCATTTCCATAACTGTAATTTTCAGGACGATGATTAAAGTTTTGGAAAATGACAGAGAGATCTCCACAGAGCCGCGTCGCAAAGAGCTGAATAACCACGTTCCAGTTTGTCAGGGGCTAACTGCTAAGCGCTAACTGCTAAATGGCAGTGGGCTAGCCACAAAAGTAGGGCTCTGATTGTAATGGCATCCTGAGTATGGACTACGTGTCAGAGAAGCCTCTCATTTAGAGGAACATTGTGTATAAAAACAGCTCTGCCCTTCCCCCTCAAGGCCTCAGCTGTAGGCCTCAAACTGAGCTCTATGTACAGGCAGGATATACACAAATCAGCCGCAACATTAAAACCACTTTCTAGTTTCATCATTAACTGTCTGTTTCAATAGCTCCACTTACAATACAGGTGTCTGCTAGAGTTTTTAAGTGTCTCTGCTGGACTGAGAACAGTCCAGGAAACAATAATAACAGCACTGCTGTGTCTAATCCACTCACGCCGGGGGTGGGCAAAATATACAGAGCAACAGAAGGACACAGTCTGTAATTGTAGAAATATGAAGTGCACCTATATAACCTGTTGAACTGAAAAAGCAATGAGTGAATACATCACTCAGCATCAGTACTTCCTGTTGTCATGGCCGAATGCAATTTAATCCTCACCAAAATTTCTCACCTCAATTTTAAAGCTGTATGAGAAGAGATGTTTCTTGATAACTGATACCATTCATCAAGAAAATATAGAAATATATGGCAGTATGGATGTATGGACTCTGACATTACAGGTGACTGAGAGAGGTGTGGTGAACTGGAGATCAAAGCAAAACCCCGCCCCTTTTGCGGCTTCCACAGACTGACTCCATCATGTCCTGTCACGCTCTTACCACAAACTGTCTACCTTAAAACCAGGCTCTCACACAACATCATAACACTCTCTCTCTCTTTCTTTCTCTCTCTCTCTCTCTCTCTCTCTCTCTCTCTCTCTCTCTCTATCTCTCTCTCTCTCTCTCTCTCTCTCTCTCTCTCAATATCCTTAAAAGTGCCTGAGATGTAAAACCTTTGCCTTCATTCAGTATGTGTAGATCTATGAATATGCAATTGGTCTCCGCCTTTGTGTTTACCCTCTCTTCCACTGTTTGCCTACAGTTCAAAAGCCTTGCCCTGCAATTTGACAGGATTGGTTGCTTAGATTAATGATGTATGAAACCCTGGCTGTCTCAGTCCACTCACAATAATACCTCTTCTAATTTATAAACAACTCCACACACACACTAACAAAGGTGAATAACACCACACACACATATGACTGAACACTTTTCATGAGCATTTTGGAAGTGGATGCAGTTCTATACACTGCTGAAGACTATGGAGGTAATGGCTGCAATTCAACTTTCCCAAAACAACATCAAAGCCAGCTTCATAATTCTCTCAAACTGGGAATGTGTTTTGGCTCAGTGTGCTGCTCCAGGAGAAGCACAGTGCTCAGATGGAAGGGAAGTTGTTTGGTTCCATTTGGTTCGAGTTAGCTGTAGCAGCACTAAGATCTAAGCTTTAGCATGTTAGCTAGCTTGATATGTTTTTCTTCCTTGTTGATTATATGTTCAGCGAGTAATTTGATCAAAAGGGGGTCAGGCCAGACTTCAGCTGGTTTTCCTACGCTTTGAGTGTGATAAATAAAGAGAGAGAGAGAGAGAGAGAGAGAGAGAGAGAGAGAGAGAGAGAGAGAGAGGGGTAGGCTGTATTTGGTTGTGCTGATGAAGATCAGGTAACTATGGTGACCCTGTAGCGTGGTCACTGAAAGGGCAGCTGGATTGCATGAAGCTGCCTTTGAGAAACAGGAAGAGATGTAATCTGTCCACTGACGAGATTAAGTGGCTCTAGGAGGGAGTGTATAGAGCAAATGGAGAGGTTTGATGGGGGAGTGGAGTGTATGGAGCGTATGGGGTGGTGGATTGTTTGCCAGGATGGAGTGCATGGGGTATTTGGGGAAGTATAGTGTATGGGGTGGTGGATTGTATGCTAGTATGGAGTGTATTGGGTATTTGGGGGAGTATAGTGTATGGGGTGGTGAACTGTGTGGTAGGATGGAGTGTATTGGGTATTTGGGGTAGTATAGTGTATGGGGTGGTGGATTGTATGGTAGGATGGAGTGTATTGGGTATTTGGGGTAGTATAGTGTATGGGGTGGTGAACTGTGTGGTAGGATGGAGTGTATTGTGTATTTGGGGGAGTATAGTGTATGGGGTGGTTGATTGTATGATGGGATGGAGTGTATTGGGTATTTGGGGAGTATAGTGTATGGGGGGTGAACTGTGTGGTAGGATGGAGTGTATTGGGTGTTTGGGGTAGTATAGTGTATGGGGTGGTGGATTGTATGCTAGGATGGAGTGTATTGGGTATTTGGGGGAGTATAGTGTATGGGGTGGTGGATTGTATGCTAGGATGGAATGTATTGGGTATTTGGGGGAGTATAGTGTATGGGGTGGTGGATTGTATGGTAGGATGGAGTGTATTGGGTATTTGGGGGAGTATAGTGTATGGGGTGGTGGATTGTATGGTAGGATGGAGTGTATGGGGTATTTGGGGGAGTATAGTGTATGGGGTGGTGGATTGTATGGTAGGATGGAGTGTATTGGGTATTTGGGGGAGTATAGTGTATGGGGTGGTGGATTGTATGGTGGGATGGAGTGTATTGGCCATTGGGGGAGTATAGTGTATGGGGTGGTGGATTGTATGGTGGGATGGAGTGTATTGGCCATTGGGGGAGAGGAGTGTATGGAGCATATAGGGGGTGGATTGTATGGTGGGACGGGGTATTTGGGGGAGTGGATAGTGTGGAGCGTATGGGGGAGTGGATTGTATGGTAGGATGGAGTGTATGGGGTATTTGGGGGAATGGAGTGTATGGAGCCTATTGGGTGGTGAACTGTATGGTAGGATGGAGTGTATGGGGTATTTGGGTTGTGGAGTGTATGGGGTGGTGGACTGTATGGTAGGATGGAGTGTATTGGGTATTTGGGGGAGTATAGTGTATAGGGTGGTGGGTTGTATGCTAGGATGGAGTGTATAGGGTATTTGGGGGAGTATAGTGTATGGGGTGGTGGATTGTATGGTAGGATGGAGTGTATTGGGTATTTGGGGGAGTATAGTGTATTGGGTGGTGGGTTGTATGCTAGGATGGAGTGTATGGGGTATTTGGGGGAGTATAGTGTATGGGGTGGTGGGTTGTACGGTGGGATGGAGTGTATTGGCCATTGGGGGAGAGGAGTGTATGGAGCATATAGGGGGTGGATTGTATGGTGGGACGGGGTATTTGGGGGAGTGGATAGTGTGGAGCATATGGGGGAGTGGATTGTATGGTAGGATGGAGTGTATGGGGTATTTGGGGGAGTATAGCATATGGGGTGGTGGATTGTATGGTAGGATGGAGTGTATGGGGTATTTGGGGGAGTAGAGTGTATGGGGTGGTGGATTGTATGGTAGGATGGAGTGTATTGGGTATTTGGGGGAGTATAGCATATGGGGTGGTGGATTGTATGGTAGGATGGAGTGTATGGGGTATTTGGGGGAGTATAGCATATGGGGTGGTGGATTGTATGGTAGGATGGAGTGTATGGGGTATTTGGGGGAGTATAGCATATGGGGTGGTGGATTGTATGGTAGGATGGAGTGTATGGGGTATTTGGGGGAGTATAGTGTATGGGGTGGTGGATTGTATGGTAGGATGGAGTGTATGGGGTATTTGGGGGAGTATAGCATATGGGGTGGTGGATTGTATGGTAGGATGGAGTGTATGGGGTATTTGGGGGAGTATAGCATATGGGGTGGTGGATTGTATGGTAGGATGGAGTGTATGGGGTATTTGGGGGAGTATAGCATATGGGGTGGTGGATTGTATGGTAGGATGGAGTGTATTGGGCATTTGGGGGAGTATAGTGTATGGGGTGGTGGATTGTATGGTTGGATGGAGTGTATGGGGTATTTGGGGGAGTATAGTGTATGGGGTGGTGGATTGTATGGTAGGATGGAGTGTATGGGGTATTTGGGGGAGTATAGTGTATGGGGTGGTGAACTGTGTGGTAGGTTGGAGTGTATTGGGTATTTGGGGGAGTATAGTGTATGGGGTGGTGGATTGTATGCTAGGATGGAGTGTATTGGGTATTTGGGGGAGTATAGCATATGGGGTGGTGGATTGTATGGTAGGATGGAGTGTATGGGGTATTTGGGGGACTATAGTGTATGGGGTGGTGGATTGTACGGTGGGATGGAGTGTATTGGCCATTGGGGGAGAGGAGTGTATGGAGCACATAGGGGGTGGATTGTATGGTGGGTCGGGGTATTTGGGGGAGTGGATAGTGTGGTAGGATGGTTGTTGTTGACCACCTGAAAGCCGTCAGTGAGCAGGCGATTTATTCAGCAGTGGATTTGTAAATTTAGCAGTAATATTTTTTTAGTTTGACCTGTTATGGCCATCAAGCACTGCAGAACAGTCAGGACTTCTAGGCTCTTCACAGTGGTCTCCCTTTAGAACCATTCTGATTGGACAGAGGATACACATGACTCAGCAGAAGCCGGGGGAGAGTTATAATTTTCTTCTTCAAACTTTTTCAAAATAGGGCCTTGTTCACCCTGCCACTGCATGCCATCCCTCAGTGCTTCTCTCTCTCTTTCTCAACCTCCCACTCCCCCCAGCCCGCTCTTCTAATTATGGGTCCGCAAGATTGCAGGGTTTGGAGTCATCTCTCAGCTCCATCTGTGACTGCACTGGAGATCCGCTGGAGACATAGCTAGATGCTAAAGCTCTCCCTTTCTCTCACTTTAAAAAATTACTAGTACAAATATTTTCCTGCTGTCTTCCGTTGAGATGATGCTACATAGCTGTACAGTGAGGTGTGGACAGAAGAATGAATTTATTAACAGCCGTTTGGCGACCATGAAGAACTCTTACAGTTAAAAAACGTGTGTAAATACTGGAGGTAAACGGAGGGAGTATTTCAGTTTCAGTGAAACTGTGGCTAATGACAGTGTGTATGTGGATATTTTCTGGCGCCACAAGGTACACACATTTCAATCATAACAGTAATGTATGCGTTCACTTCTTGTTTTGCTGCATTTTAAGTGAACTAATTACACTCTGCAAAACAGAGGAACAGCTCCCACTATAATTTCTGAGGAAGATGAATGTCTCAGTGACAAAGAAAGTAAAAACACTTCATCATCCACCTGACTTCCTGAACTGCCAAGTGTCAGACTTGAACTTTAACATCAACATGTGCCGTTTCCATCTGAAGCTCTAGGAGAAAACTTCCTTTTTACTGTTGTTTTTCAGTTAAAAGGCCCATATTTTGAAAAATAGGTTATTTTTCAAAATAAGAGTCAGATGGCGTCTGTAAACAGAAGCTGTGAAAAACAGCCCATTGGGAATCCTGTATTTGTAATATCACCAAAATATAAAAACACACTTCCACAAGTCCATACTGCTCTGAGAGTGAACCACAATGCAGAGCAGCCAATCAGAACAGAGACTATTTACATAACATCACTGTCCAAAGAAAAACATGTATCTCCATTTTTGTGGTTCATCTTTAGTTCATCAGTTGAACACCAGCAAAATGTCACGGTGAAGGGACCAGTAGAAATGATCCAAGATGGATAGGATTCCTTTTACATTGACTTCCATTGAAAAATAATATGGCATCTCCTGTAAATTCACTGTTTTGGAGATATGTTTTTCACTGGACAGCGATGATATATTGGTTTTAACAAAGTGACAAATGTAATACGAAGACATTAAAAAAGTTTAAAAGAGTCAAATAATAATGAATGTGATCCCTGATATATATCACAAGGGGAAACAGTACAATGGATGTACTAGAGTCACTAATGTATACATATGGAACATTCAATCATTCATTCATTGTCTGAAACCACTTATACAGTTCAGGGTCGTGGTGGGGTCCGGAGCCCATCCAGAAACCCAGAGATGGCACCAGTCCTTCACAGGGTGCTATAGAACATTGTTTAGTTCAAAATAAAACAGGTTTGTATGAAATAGGTTGCAGCAACTGTTAACATGTGACCATTTTACTGTCCCTGTGCTTCTCTTGAATTCTAAACTGGGTGGAGTGTGTGTGGAGTGTGTTATCAGTCGGGACTCCTGCTGGGTCCTGTGCTGCCTTTCCAGAACTCGCCCCACATTTAATGTCCTCCTCTGTAATTATACATGAGCCAAGCTGTCTACAGCGAGAGAGAGAGAGAGAGAGAGAGAGAGAGAGAGAGAGAGAGAGAGAGAGAGAGAGAGAGAGAGAGAGAGAGAGAGACCAACACACACACACACACACACACACACCCCACACACATACACAGCTGCTAATCCTGCCTTGCGCCCAATGATCCCAGGTCGGACCTCTGGATAATGAATGAATGAATGAATGACCTTTTCCCCAAACAAATGTGGTTCTTTTTTTTTATAACAATTGATTTGGTTTAATTTGATTGCTGTTTGTTTTAATTATTTATAATACTATTAATAATTAAATGAACATATTTTTCCAATTCTGCAGTGTTCTTAATCATCTGGCAGGCTGTATTTATGATTTGGAAATCCTATGTATGAATACTGTCATATTCTTATGGATCCTCATTACAAAGCACACTGTTAAAAAGAGAGTTCCACTTTGGCGTTGCTTTTGTTAGTTTGCTGCTCATTGAAATATCCATAGGGTCACTGCATGAAATATTTTCACCTTATCCAGTCATATGAATAAATAAAGAAAGAAAGGAATAGGTCTTACAACTTGAACACACTCTTATTACTCCATTTTATATTTTGTTAATGTATTCAAAGACCGGAACCGGACGTACACAAGCACATAACTATAGCAGAGACTGTCAAACATGAGACATGATATGAGATGCTTGCTTTGGAACACATTTATCTGTTGTGTTTGATATACTATCCTCCTTACAAACGCGGAGGAGCCGACCCATGATGCAGTATGTGGAAATCCTGTGTGCAGAAAGAGGAGCAGAGATACAGTTCCAGCAGAGCTCAGCTCCTGCCAGTAGTTTGTTTGTATTAATAGGCTCTTCAAACAGCTCGGCGGCTCTGAGGAAGGCTTGCGGTTATCCCACAAACGAATATTACTTTCCATCCCAAATAATTCCCTAAAGGCCTCCGGATGTGAAAACAAATGTGTGCTTCAGTAAACTGACATCTGTTTGTGGTTTTGGACTTCCCTCCCAAACTCTGAGTGGGCCTTATTTCCAGCGCTCAGCGATCGGAACGCTTTAACAATGATCTTCAACAACATGCACTCTGACTGACGCTTGTTAATTCAGCTAATGGCCCAGTTGCTGGGTCTTTGACAGGTTGGAAATTGTTGCTGTCAAACCAAATGCACTTTAAGCTCACTGGGTGGAGGACTGTAATGTTTGGAACTTGTTAAATGTTCAAAATGCAACATGTTTGTGCTGGATTTATAAACAAATAATAGTTAAACTTAGACAGCATTTTATAAAGCCTCACAAAGTGCTTTATATTCTTTGGGACATTGGGGAGTTGCCTCAACCACCACCAACAAGCAACATCCACCTGGACGATGTAATGGCAGCCGATCACCACCCATCAGCTATGAGGTACACTCTCAGAAATAAAGGTACAGTAGAGGTACATTACTGGTCACTAAAGGTACAACATTGTTTAAAAATCCAGTTTTGTTCATTAAAGGTACATTACATTCTCTTCTCCAGAAGGAGAGATGAAGATTTGGGATGATTATGAGGCCAGAATTGACCACAGCAGCTGATTTAGCTGAGCTAGCCGGCTAACCTAAGCCCATAGTTGAGTACTGTCCAATTGGGATGTTCCTCAGATGTTCCTCCAATTTCAATCCAAAACTTTCCTACCATGTGCTAGCTCTCTGGTCTGTTTGTGCACTGGAAAAAGGTTCAGTGTTTGTACACTGCCATAAGCTTGGTAAATAGGAGTCAAAATAATTGTCTCAGTCCAAAATGGCTCAGGCATCCTTTTTGTGTGTCGCTGGCTGAGCCACAGCAGAGAAACACCATCGGGAGGCTTTTGGATGGTGGAGAGACCTCAGAACATTGAAAAGCATGAAACGGCTTGAGGATGTTACTCTATTCCTTTTATACAGTGAATAAAAACTTACAGACAAGTTAAACTTCAACCACCAACAAGCTACAGTTAGCTTCTTACTCAAACATGCTCCACTTTACAAGATGTGGAACTTCTGAATGAACACAAACAGAAAGGGAGGTTGTTTTGCTGTGGAAACAGTAGTTCCCCAGAGCTGTCTATGTTGCCTTTACGTGATCTGAGAACACCATCTTGGAGATCCTAATATGGGCATAACACTGACTTCAGAATAATATCGTAGATTCAGAGATCTGTTGATATTTAAATAAAGTTTTGAAAGCATGGTTTAAATGTCACTTTATATTCGTAATTCGATTCTGATGTCATATTCAGCTGACCAATCAAATTACATGGCACTTTACAGATTATATGGTTATTATTGACCAGGTCCAGTTGGTAAAATGTCCTCCCAGTGCAGGTCCAAACCTCAGGATCTGTGCTTGGTCTCACTGCTGCGCTGCACATGTGGCTCATGATTAACGCCACTCTTTGGGACCCTGTAAGAACCACTGGATTAGAACCGGCTGCAGGATGAATGACCACAACCTGCTCCATATGTCCATCTTTTCTGCATCATCTTTCCTTACTCTGGAGCAGGACACACTGTCCTCACACTCACATCCCTCTGGCTCTCTCTAGTGCACAAGCCATGCAGAGTAAACAATCAATTTGATTGGCATTATTGCTGTATTAACTGGATTAGCTGTGCATGTTCAGGAACGTTATTATTTATGCTCAGTAAATAATTACAAATCACTCGGTTCAGGTCCAAACCAAGGTCCATGCAGTTGTTTGTTATTCTAGAGGTACTCATGACACAGTTGATAGGGCTAGTCTCTTTCTTATTGGTTTCTGAGCCTTAGCATCTTTGTTTTTTTTTTGTGTGTGTGTTTTTACATGGAGGAAACATTGTTAAAGTGAACAGAAGCTGCGAGCGCTTTTGGGGGCTTCAGGAGGCTGAAATGAAAGAGAAGAAGTCAGGACAAACCCCATGAAAGAAATCTGTCCGACAGTGCGACTCTCTATAAAGTGGCTCAGAGAGGGCCCCTTTTTATTTGGTTCAAACAGGAGGTTTGTGTTAACGCCATGAGCAACTGTACACAGGAGAGCGACCGGCCCCTTTACTGACCGCCTGGACTTCATTAAGCCCCTGGCAGGAGCCGAGGGAGGAGGACCGGGGGCAGGACTCCACATACAGGGCCACGACCATCAAACACACAGCAACAACACACCTGTTAACAGAGGAAACCACACAGTAGAATGATGAAGGAAAGCTGAATGAACCAATGTGCACATTTTACAACTGATATATGTATCTCTCTCTCTCTCTCTCTCTCTCTGATTAGCCGTCTTGTTTTGTGCCTCATTCTGGAAACACTGCTTAGAACTTCATTTCTCTTCTGGAGAGCTGATGTCATTGAGATCAAGCACTAATAGTCTTCTTTTGTGTCTATTTCTTTTCCTCATTTCTTGATATTTCAGACTCATAGCATTGAGTAAAGACTATTTTTCAGATCTGGAGTTGCACCTTCAGTACCACAGTGATCTTTTACCCACATGCCCCTACTTTGCTTTACCCCCTCCTCTTTTTCAGTGGGCTACATTCCTGCATTTCACAGCCATAAACAACTATTAAGCTAATGGGTAGAAAAATCATTATTGGGGGAACATATGTGGACCCCAAGAAACCTGCTTTAAAAAAAAGCTAGGAAGTAGTGCACACTAGTAAAGCATCCTCTGATTGGTCAGATGCTCTTTAAGCTCCTCCCACTGACATACCTTGTTTTGCTGGTTTAAGTGACTAGGAAGTGAAGACAGAAGGAATGAATGAAAGCAAGAGAGGGGGGAAATAGACCAAGAGTCAAATTAAAATAAACAGATGGAAACATTTACCCTCTTACTGGTAGCTATGATGTCGAAAACTCATTTTAAACTTTTGTCCCAATGTCTCCTCAGTTAATTCCCCATGAATGAAGCCAGGACTGGATTTAAAGATGTCGCTGAAAACCGAGACGGGTGAATTGTCAAGGAGAAACGGAGGAGCAAAAATGAAAAAAAAGAGCTTTTCTGGTTATAAATCACATAATTATAGGCCCTAGCCAGGAACAGAGACATTTTAAAAAATGATTCTTACTTCCCACTTCAGTAACTCAGCTCAGGAGACCCTGGAGCAGAACAGTGTGTTCAGATTCACTTCACCAGGCCAAACAAGAGTGGGACACAGAGGGACCAAAGCAGCGAGATAATATGAAATCGACACCTAAAGAAGCAGAGGAGTTGACAGATGGCTAGGAATGCTACTCAGATAAGCAACAGAGTTTGGTCTGTGAGGAGCACAGCAATTAACAAATTCAGAAAGTACTTCACTCTATTTACTGCTAACTCCATTTGTACTCTATCAGCCATTTCATGTTAGGTGTTTTAAAGTTTCGTTCTCTGGTTTTGCACTGGAGCTCTGAGGCTAATGTAGCTAACAAACAATGGACACTTAAAGCTTCAGCATTGTGTCTGATTTTGCATACTTGACTCAGTAATCACAAGCAGACTTGCATGTGGTTTCTGTTTGGTGCATTGTTTTAATAGATGAAATGGTCTAAATTTAGCAGCCATTTGAAACCTAAATATTTCTCTATACATTTTTCCATTTCTTATAGAAGTCAGTCAGCGGTGAACAGAGACTACTGGGGGTGTTTGTGTGGGCCATAAATGTCAAACCTCTAGTCAAAACCCTACGTGACATGAGCATATTTTCTGACCAAGTCTGACACTAAGAATTTGTTGGATGATTGACTATGTTTAAGGAAAATCTCATAGTTTGAAGCAAACATTACATCCAAAATAAAATTAGCATGAAAACAGCTAATGTTCCCACTAAGCTCTGTATAAACCTACAGGAAGGCTGCGCAATTTTGTCTAAATACCATGAAACATTCTGCATTTAAAAAACATTGTTTCTCCATTATATGAACAAATTTAAAAACAATTATTTTACTTTTAAAGCTAGTGTTTTGTGGCAGCATTTATTGCCCTTTCCTTCATAAGGTCACATGAATATTAATGACCCACGTTTTTTCCACTTATTTGTGCAACATCCGATCTGTTTACCTAACATTTAATTTATTAAAGTTTTCTCTTTGGTGTGCTAATATTATTTTTCAGGTTTAGAACCTGATGAACTTTTGGCCACATCCAAAGGAATTTGGTAAGGAAATGTATTTCGTTATGGATATTTTGTGTAAAATGCTAATTTAAAATGCTTATTTTTGTCTTATCACTGCAGCCAACACTGTGTAATTTGGTGGAATTCCAGCATCTATGTAATAGTTTAAGAAAAGTCAGATGCCAGCACATGAACATGAGCTGGACCTTTAAATAATCAGACAGGCATATCTGATGTGGTTAAAGAGCTTTTAAAGCTGAATCCTGAGGCAAAATCAAAAGCTACTTGCAAGGTTTGACTTGTTCCAGTGACTGTTGAACTACACTAGCATTCTGCAGTTTGCTACAGTTATTAATGATAAAAAGATAATTGAGAAGACAATGGAAATAAGTTTTTGTTCTAAAATGTTTTATTAGTTCATACTTGTACTCAAACCAGAAATGAAATTTTCTTTTAGGTTAGGCCTTTTTTAAATCTCTGTTGTCTTCCTTCTACATCCTGCTGCATTGGTGTAACAAATTGTTCTAGATATCAGTATGTAATCTATATCACAAAAAAACTTGAAAATCCTCCATAACTTTGAATGGAAGCTAAGGGAACACATTCATGTTCTAATATTGGACGATTGGTTTATCATGTATTTTTTCAAACAATGTAATGGGCAGCTGGTGTTTTTAAGTCATATGACAAAAATATTGGCAAAACTTGATCATTTGTTGCACCAGAGAAGAAATGTAAGTGTGAACCAACTACAACTACATTTAAAACAGTAATATTATGTAGAAAGCAGAGTCAATATTTTAAAGGCCATTGTTACAAATTTACTCCAGTTTGGATTGTGAATTACCTGTTACAAATATGGGTGAATACAATAATAGATAATAGACAATAATAGATTTATGCTATCCAAAATAGTAATGTAATCCTGCTAGGAAGGTTTTTATAAGGTGTCTGTTGTCTGAAATGTTAGCTTTTTTGTTGTTGTTGTCTTTAATTGTAGTTTTTAATACAAGCAGCGACATGAATTTGTCCCTGCACAAGTCTAGAAAGTGCAGAGTGTTCCCTAATTCAAAGTCCAAATCAAATTCTGCTTGTGTACTTAAGCATAAGTAATTATGCCCTTTTCACTGCCAAAGGCTAAGCTAAAGCTAAAGCTAGACTGTAGCTGCTAGTGTTGCTATAGCTATGTGCTTCTTTCTCACTCTCTTTTGTCTGGACACAGTGGCATTTTTTCCCCAACCACACTGGAGCTGTAAGTGAACTAAATACCCCTGAGAGGACCTCCAACCAGCCCCCATAAAAACCATCCTCTAGCAGAACCTACAATTTCAGTCTTTTTTTTCCCCTCCCTCTCTCTCTCTCTCTCTCTCTCTCTCTCTCTCTCTCCTGCCTCCCCTCTTTCTCTCACTTCCTTCACTCTTTTTTGTCATGGGCATGGAGGCATGAAAATGGTCTCCCAAATGGGGATAATTAGAGAGGAACGGCCCTGCCCTGTCTGCCTAATCAACTCACACAACAATCGTGGGATTGTTCCGGAAGGCTGGTGACACAAAACCTTGTCCTGCAACATTTGAGCTGTAATTAGCAAGCACTTACTGTCATGCATGTCAGATGTGGTTTATGGTGAGAAGTGGATTGGAACGGTGCGTATACAGAGGTGTGTGCACACTCTCAAAAACACAAATAGTGCATTCACACAAACTTACTATGAAAAATCAACCTGGCAAAGGGGATCGTTTTAAATGGAACCCATATATGTAAAGCTGCCAGTCAGTGTCTAAACATTTATGCTAGTTAAAAGTCATTGGGAATTTTATACATCTACCTCAGTTGTGAACTCATATCTGAGTTTGAACATTGTTCCTGTGCAAAACACACAGAAATCATGCAGTGTGTATAATGTAATTTATTAACTGTAAAGGAAATAGCTTTCTGAGGGGTTAAATTATTTGGTGCCTGTTTCCAGAAGTAGAAGAATGCTTCAAATCATTTAAATCATTGTTGTATTGTGTACACTTACCCTGCCAGGACCTTGCACACTACATTTCACAGACTCAAGTAGTTTGGAGAGTGGAATAGAAGTGTCCAGAGATGGTCCACTCTTAACCACGTCTCCGTTGCTCTCACTTTGGCACCAAAACCCAGAAAGTAATTCTCCAAATCCTCTCCCCATCCAACACAAATAGGTCTCTTGTTGATTTATTTACCTCTTTGAACCATATTCTTTGTGAATTAATTGCTACCACACTGATTATGGGCGCAGTTCTAGCCCAAACCCGTACAAACACATAAATATCTCTCAGTGCTGACCCCTTCCTGACCTGAAGTTCAGCTGTAAGAGTTTGTCTCTGCTGGGCTCTCTGATGCTTCTCCTTTTGAAAATTTCCCAAAAACGTTCACACATCAAGCAATGGCTCCAGTGCTCAGCTCTCAAAAAAACAAAAATAACAACAATATTTTAATTTTGAAATCTGCAAGAATATGCTTATTGTCATCTCCAGAGTGTCGTCTTCTACATTTGAGTGAATGCTAGATACTATTAAGCTGATCTAATAGTAGCAGGTGCTCACTGAAAAATTTCTGGTACATACATTCCTAAAAAAAGAGCATGAGGAAAATAGTGTGGCCCATTTTGTTGGTTAATCCCAATAGAATTTAAATGGAGATCCACTTCTGGAATCATCTCTCCAATCTAAAATCGTTCTTGACTGTCCATGTGTCAGTTTTATCACTTCTAGTGCTTCTTTGTCTGGGGCTTAAAAACAATGGGCTATACCCTCAACATTTATTTAGAAAGTGATTTCCTAATCTAAACCTACATTGGCTTGGATTACCTCTGAGAAAATAAACTTTTTCTTTAGGGTTATGAACCTAGTTAAATAAATTAAACACCTGTTGGGTTCAAATATAATTCAAATGTAAATATCTGTCCAATGTGTGAAACTACTGAAGCAAAATTTACACATGAATCATGCCTTGGCTTATTCATTACATTTAGGTTTAATGCGAAATTGTGAATATTTTGTGTTAATTAAAAACTCTTAATTTCTTAAACAACTCAAACAACTAGCTAGTGTTAGCAGGAAAGCAGCAAATGCAGTTTGCACAATGATAAACTTGCTTTTAAAGTGGAATAAACTTTATTGCTCTAGAGCTAAATGTGGATCAAAAGACATGATCAATACACCAAACATATTTTGACTCCTGAATTAAATTTGGATTGGGGCAAATTGGGGAAGTTTAGTAAAGAAATTTAAGAAACTTTAACTAATATTAAGAAAATTAGCTTAATAGCTCCAGGGCTAAACTAAGAGCGAAAGTCAAAATTTAGATAACAAACATCTTTGTGAATGAATTCAATTTGGATTAAATGGAAAATTGTGTCCATTTTGTTTGAGAAGTAACAAGAAACAGGAATATGCCATAAGTCTTAGCTAATCAGTTAAATTTGTGCTGAGGGGAAAATTGTGTCATTTTGTCTGAGAAAAACTCTGTGGTAAATTTCAAAGCTAAAATATAATCCTAACGCTAATGTCTACTGCTGACTCAACTCTCAGCAGGAATATCATTAAAATCATTAAAACATTCATCTTTAAAGAGGCCGACGCCTGCCCCAGACAGAGGTAAAAAGCCTGTCTCCTGCTCTAAACACAATCAAAGATCTCAACTTTTTCCACTTGCAGCAGCTCAAAGAAAACAAAGTCTTGTGTCAGCCAAACAGATTCAGATTAACACCAACATTCCTGTAGGGATCAAATGTCCTTCATTTTATGATGGATTACCACATCAACTGAAAAATCAACCTTACGAATTTGTTTATAAAGTTTTAATTTGTCTTAAAGTTTAACTAACCTTGTCAGGCTAATTGAACCCCATAATTAATATTAATAAAAATGTAAGCAAAGCATTTTTTGAATGATAGTTTTTATTTACCTATGTATCTAAAGTCGCTATGTGTTAGCTAGGCAAGACTTTTATGTAATGCATGTAATGTGTTTAGCTAGGTTGCCAGCTCCCGCACGAGTTATGAGGTACGTCACTTCCGGCTGACTACTCGCGTGCTTGATTTGAAATTGTTTGCTGTTTGTCGCTGTTTTAGTCCTCTAGACGTTTATTTACAATCTCTATTGCATATTCTTTGGCATTGCTTATCCTAGTGTGCTGTCTTCATCATTCCTAACCCACCGTGCTTCTTAACTTCATTTTTTTCGTACATATTATTTCTCATTGTTTATTTTTCTCTCTTCATGGCGCCTGCCGAGGAACGAGCCCTTTCTGAGCTCGGCGCGGAGCTCGAGCAGCTCGGTCGCCGGATTCAGCGTCTCTTGGAGAAGCAGACGGAGCTCCAGCGGGAGAAGACGAGACTCGAGGCAGCCCGCGACGCCTCCTACGTGGCCGTCGCCTCTCCGGCTCCTCTGCCGCGGCGGTTTGCGGGGGTACCCATCTACACGCCTGCACCGGGATGGGAGCGCCAGCGTGGGCGTGGGAAGCCGAGGCCGTCCCCCCCTCCACCGCAGCCAGTCTTCACTTCTGCCAACCGGTTTGAGGTGCTCAGCTCCTGGCCTTCACCTGCTCCAGCGCCGAAGACTAAACAGGACGGTGTTCTTATTATTGGTGATTCAATAGTTAGACATTTAAAAGTGCCGGGGATAAAGAGTAATGCAACCGTGTCTTGTCTCCCAGGCGCACGTGTCCTGGACGTTGCCAGGCGTCTTCCGTCGGCGCTTCGGCAGCGCGAGGACTTCGGCACCGTCGTTCTCCACGTGGGAACGAACGACATCTCCGCCCGCCGCAGCGAGGTCCTGAAGGAGCACTACCGTTCGCTTCTGGATACCGCTCGGAAGAAGACGGATGCTAGGATCATCGTCTCTGGCCCCCTGCCCACCTACCGTCGAGGATGCGAGGCGTTTAGCAGGCTCTTCGGGCTCCACTCCTGGCTCCTGGATTGGTGCGGCACTGTCGGCGTGGACTACGTCGACAACTGGGAGTGCTTTCGTGAGCGTCCGGCCCTGTATCGTTGGGATGGGCTTCATCCGAGCCGTCTAGGATCCGCAGTTCTCTCTGAGAACATTGAGGTGGTTCTGCGCCGGAACTGACTGGTCATTCCCAGTCACATCAGTCAGGTAGGTGGAATGGATAGCGAGCAGGTAAGTAATATTAAAATTCCTAATGTTCCTCCTGACCATCTCTCTACTGCTAGTATGATGAGTAGCATGTCCATGTCACCCACTCTGATTAACGCTAATAAATTTTTCAGCATTGAGACTGTGTCGGTTCCCCGCAAAGCTTGTTATCACAAACGCCCAAAAATCAGTTTTAACAACCTAATTAGAATTAACACCAAGGCACTGCAGCGAACGCAATATTTCAGCACTTCCAGCATTAAATTAGGGCTTTTAAATATACGATCTCTAACATCCAAAGCACTCACTGTCTGTGATATTATTACTGATAACAAACTCTATGCATTATGTCTCTGCGAAACATGGGCTAAAGCCAATGAATACATTGCCCTAAATGAGTCCACTCCCCCTGGCTTCAGCTATTACAGTTGCCCACGAACATCTGGTCGTGGTGGTGGTGTAGCCACAATTTATGACCCTACCATTGACACAACACAAAAATCTAGTTATGATACTAAATCCTTTGAAGTACTTACTCTTAAAGTCACTGCATCAAAAAGGCAGCACTCGTTTATGCTCATCACAATCTATCGTCCTCCTGGCCCTTATACAGAATTTCTTTGTGAATTTGCTGATTTCCTCTCAAGTGTAGTTATCGTATCAGAAAAGGCCTTAATTGTTGGTGATTTCAATATTCACTTTGAGAAGGACCATGATCCACTTAAAATTGCATTTGAATCAATTTTGGATGCGCTAGGGTTCACTCAGAATGTTACTGGGCCCACTCATCAATGCAAACACACATTGGACCTAGTGTTAACACGGGGCATTGAGATAAAGAATCTATCCAATCTCTCGCTACATGAGACCATCTCTGATCACCATCTAATCACATATGAAATTGCGTTAAACTTTGATATTTGTCCACAACCACGCTATATTAGAAAGCGCACTATAACATCCTCAACAGTTAGTGATTTTATCAACAACCTTCCAGACCTTACCACCATTTCTTTTCCAACTCACCCAAATGACCTGGAGCTCATTACAAACAACCTACACCACTTATTGTGTACAAACCTAGATAGTGTTGCACCAGTCAAGACCAAACAATTTAGAGAGAAAAGGCTTGCTCCATGGTACAGTGACAGCACGCGTGCATTAAAACTGGCTGCTCGTAACCATGAACGTAAATGGAGACACACAAAACTAGAATGTTTCCGAATTGCATGGCAGCACAGCCTCACCGACTACAAACATGCCTTATCTAAAGCCAAATCACAGTACATCTCTTCCCTTATAGAAAACAACAAAGACAACCCTAGATTCCTTTTTAGCACTGTATCAAATCTAATTGGAAACAAAAAGGAAATCAACCCCATTGTTCCCTCTGATTTCTGTAGCAATGACTTTATGAGGTTTTTTAATGATAAAATTGCTTGCATTCGCCTCAAAATCCAAAATCAGTCCAAAGTCACATCGGCTCTCGTAGATGAACCCCCTGCCAGCTCTGAGGTGCACTTAGACTACTTGAATTCTGTCGATGAAAATGACTTGCTTAGTTTAATTAGCTCATCTAAATCAACTACATGCTTACTGGATCCTGTACCAACACAATTATTTAAACAAATTTTACCTAAAGTCATTAGACCATTGCTCACAATAATAAACTCATCCCTCAACATTGGATATGTACCAAAACCTCTGAAACTAGCGGTAATCAAACCAATTATTAAAAAACCCAATCTTGACCCTCTTGTACTCGCAAACTACAGGCCAATATCAAACCTCCCTTTTATTGCTAAGATTCTAGAAAAAGTCGTGTCACAGCAGTTGTGCTCTTACCTACAAAACAATGACATTCATGACATTTTTCAATCTGGATTTAGACCAAATCACAGCACAGAAACGGCTCTAACAAGAGTAACTAATGACTTACTCCTTTCACATGATAAGGGCTATATCTCTATTCTGGTGCTGCTTGACCTTAGTGCAGCATTTGATACCATAGATCATGTGATGCTTCTTGATAGGCTGGAAAATCTGGTAGGAATAAAAGGATCTGCCCTCTCTTGGTTCAGATCTTATTTATCCGATCGTTACCAATTTGTTTATCTGAATAATAAATCCTCTAATCATACTTTAGTTAAATATGGTGTCCCACAAGGATCAGTGCTTGGCCCTGTATTGTTCACACTCTACATGCTGCCACTGGGTAGACTAATCCGTAAGCATGGGATTCAATTCCACTGTTATGCTGATGACACACAACTGTATATATCAGCCAAACCCAATGATGTTGCTTGTCTACGTAAAATAACAGAATGTCTAACTGAAATTAAAGACTGGATGATGCAAAACTTTCTCATGTTAAATTCTGATAAAACTGAGGTCTTGTTACTAGGTACAGATACTCAGATACATTCACTCAGAAATGCTGCTATTAATCTTGATAATTCAACAGTAAAACACAATGCCATCATTAAAAACTTAGGTGTAGCCTTTGATTCGACTCTCACATTTGATACCCACATATCCAATACAGTCAAAACCGCCTTCTTCCACCTACGCAATATTGCCAAAATTCGGCATATTTTATCATTAAAAGATGCAGAGAAACTAGTGCATGCTTTTATAACTTCACGTCTAGACTACTGCAATGCGCTCCTGGCAGGGAGCTCGTGCAAAGCGTTACACAAGCTTCAGTTAGTTCAAAATGCAGCAGCCAGGGTGCTCACTAGAGCTAGAAAATTTGAACATATCACCCCAGTTCTCTCGTCCCTACACTGGCTACCTGTAAAATTTCGCATTGACTATAAAATACTCCTCTTAGCTTATAAATCTCTAAACAGTTTAGGCCCGCAGTATCTTACTGAACTTCTCATACCTTATCGCCCGTCACGTACACTTCGTTCACAGGATGCCCATCTACTCTTTGTTCCTCGCATTAAGAAAAACACAGCAGGAGGAAGAGCCTTTTCTCACAAAGCTCCTCAACTCTGGAATAGCCTTCCGGTTACTGTTCGGGGCTCAGACACACTCTCAATCTTTAAATCTAGATTAAAAACCTACCTTTTCAAACAAGCTTTTGGTTAATCACTCACCTTCAGGTTACTCCTTCTCTATTGGTGTTCGGGCTGGTTTTCATATTATCACTGTTCTGTATTAATCCTGTCATATCACCATAGCTACAGCATTCTTAGTTAGCTTTGTAGTACCTGCCAACAACGCTGTCTGTCGCTGGGTTCTCTTGCCTGACCAGTGGAAGCTTTTTTCGCAGGACAAATTTCCCCGTTCTTTACCATGACCCTACTAACCTTTTGTATTTTTATTTGTTCCCTTTGTCTGGCTTTCTTTCTCCTGTCTCTCTCTCATGCTTTGAGATGTCCTGCTGCTCTCCAGGTTTTGCCCTGATCCAGCCCGTGTCCTGTACAAGATCCTGGCCTTGCTAAGACTCATACATCACTAATATCATCATCCTCACCATTTTCATTTCTACTTCTCCATCATCACTAATATACTACATTTATATTACTATAACCCCTTCACTTTTACTTCTGTTCTCTATTGTGTCTCCGGTGTCGACCCGAGGAGGATGGGTTCCCCGTATGAGTCTTGGTTCCTTCCAAGGTTTCTTCCTCGTGTGCTGAGGGAGTTTTTCCTTGCCACTGTTGCCCCTGGCTTGCTCATAGGAGGCTTGGACCCGGATCTCTGTAAAGCTGCTTTGTGACGACTTTTTGTTGTGAAAAGCGCTATATAAATAAAATCTGATTGATAATCTGATTGAGCTAGGCAAGTATTGCTAACAGCTAGTTAGCATTGTATTGTCAAAGGTGCGATCAGTAGCATGCGTTTAACACTTGCAAGTGGTCATTTGTAATGCATGTAATGTGTTTATCCAAAGTTTAAACACATTATATGTTTAACCAAGATTTTATTTGGAAACTTTTAGGACGCATAACTTACCTCAGGTCGACTAACAACAGGCTTCTTTTCAACTGGACACTGTTGACAAGCACAATGACCTTCAACTTTAAACTCAAGCTTAATAAAATATTGGATTGTTTTATACATTTATAACTCAATGTTTTTCCCCAGTCGAATGAGTCCTCAGCCACATTTAGCCCAAAAATGCTTTCTACACAGTAGTATTTTAGTTTTTTTTTTATTAATTACTTTTTTATGATGTTTATCTGACTGTTGCAGTAAGGAAGAGTCTTCCAAGCTTAACAACTGGGCAACTCCTGAAAAAGTAACACACTATAAGTCATCAGAGAGAGAGAGAGAGAGGGAGCGAGAGAGAGATGAAAGCCCTGAAAAGCTGAGGTCAGTCTGACGGTCACAGAGAGTGGTGGCCCCAGGAGAGTGAGGGTGTTATCTGACCTGAATGACCCTGAGGTGCCACTTCCCTGCCTGATTAGATCTCTGTGTGTAGGAATGTCTGTTTTGTGATGGTGGTCAGTGAGATGACAGGCTGAAGCATTCCTGTAGCTAATGAGTCACGTGGTCAGTCTGCTGGTCAGAACAAAAAGTAGTGAAACATGTCTAAAATTGGAGCAAAGTCGTTTAAAGTAAACACACGTTTTCATTAAACCTCTTCACATTGATCACCACAGAAATCAGTTTCGCTGCAAATCACCAAAAACCTGTTGACTCTAAATATAGTCAAGTCAAGAGACTTTTATTGTCAATTCTGCATATGTACAGGACATGCAAAGGATTGATATTACGTTACTCTCCTCTCCAAGATATAAACATATGTTTTGTATAATTGAAGCTTGTAGATAAATCAATGAGCAGCAGACTAACAAAAGCAACAGCAGACTAACACAGCACCACCACGCCACTGTCACTGCAGGGCTGAGAGCGGTCAACCACTCAAATCATATCAGCTCTTTGGGGGTCCTGACCATTGAAGAACAGGATGAAATGTGGGCAAAAGTATGCAGAGCAACAGATGATCTACAGTCTGTAATTGTAGAATTACAGTGTGCTCCTGTATGATCAGTGGAGCGGAGAGTATGGACAGAGAGTGCAGAAACAAGATGGTGGCCATAATGTTATTGTTGGTAGGTATATATAGAAACTAAACACAAGTTTGTACTGGATAAGTTCCTAAAGAGGATGAAATTGAACCGGACATTTAGGTAAACTATCAGGCTGACATCCATACAAATATAATATAATGAATATAACACATCAGCACTGGCTCCAGATCAGATTTGCTCTGCGACCGCAAGTAGCACAAACACACAGCTCCTTTGTTTAAAGCGTCCTTGCCTCTTTATACACTGTTATGAACACATGTTGAGGAGGCTTCGGGTAATTAACGTGGCTGCAAAAAGGCAACAGTAATGGAGATAAGATCCAGAGAAGGTGTGTGTTCCAATGTTTTTAAAAGCGAATTAACGGCAAACCACTGGAAACTCGGCTTCCTGATAATCCGGCGTAATTACAGACCTGGGTCGGAAAAAGGGCTCAATATGTGGCTGCGAATCAAAGCTCAGGGGCGGCTTAAAGGGCCCCAGGGCCGATTTCAGCAGGGGGAAAAAGAACCTTTTTCTTGCTGTGGTTTGCTAATTAAACACTTTTGTGGGAGCTAACTCTGAGCAGGCCTAGATGCTGTCGAGTTGGAGGACATGAATGAAATGTCAGGCCAGTCTCAGACAGAATTGAGCAAGAAAACAATTACGAGCACTTGGCCCAGCTGTCATTCATAAACCTCAATGTCTTCAGGACTAATGGTGCCCGCCTCGTGCATAACCAGACAGAAGATGATGCTTGTCCTGGAGTTTAAGCTTCTGGCTGTGGACCAGGGTGTGTTTATGCTTCGGTTTTTATGGGCACAGTGAAAAAATCTTCAGGTTTTTTTGGATGGCGTGATGGGAAAAAGAAGCTCATCTACGGAAACAACATTGGCTCATTCCCCTCTGTGCTCCCGGTTGAGAGCTGGGCTGCTTTTCCAATGCCGACGCCCCTGAAGCTTCTCAGCTGCCACTCTGAGGAGCAGTAGGCCTGGTGAGAGCTCATGTCTGTCTTTTTGGGGCGTTTCAGTGACAATAATCCCAAACCCGACCTCCTCATACTTGGTTTTATAAAAACTACAGTATTTTAGAGAGAGATTTTTCTTGTTGCAAGAAGCCAGCGTTCAAACGACTAAATGTTCCTGATTTCACTGCGCAGTAAAGAGGGGTTTTAATGGGGAACTCATTTAATTTCCACATCATGTTGTTTTGATGTGAAATGCTTCACTCTGGATTTAAGACCGTTCCCAGTAGTAATAGGAACCAGACGTCCAAAGCCTCTGAAAGCTCCACAAAGAGTGTTGTTATGCAAAATGGTTACAAATCCATTGCCTATAAATTTTGGGATAAAATATCTGATAATTTGTTTCAGATTTCCCGCAATTTTACCATTATAGAAAACTCGTGTAAGTTGAGGGTGCCATGGTGGTGCTGCAGATGGTGTCACGGAAGGGTCTCAGGGGTCCTGTGTTTACTTTAGGTCGCTGTTTGTATTGACTGAGGAGTGTAGTGTATTCAACCTGTGTCTGTGTGGGTTTCCTCCAGGTGCTCAGGTTTCTTCCCACTGTCCAAACACAAATATTGGTAGATGGAGGAGTGTGAAATTGTCCTCAGGTGTGAACATGTGTGTGTGTGACTGGATGATTCTGGGTAGGCTCTGGCCCCATTGTGACCCCAATCAGAATGAAGTGGTTGCAGATAAACGAACAGATTTAGGTTCACTGTATCTTTTTTTCCTTTTTTTTTCCTGTTCAACTGAGCAGTTGAGGTACACAGGTGTTTAAGGACGTTAAGCGTGCTCCTGTTATAATTGTGTTTCAGGAAGGGCTTCCTTTCTGTTTAATTCCCTGTTTACACTCATACCCAGTGTTATCGTTGTACGAGCTCAGAGAACCGGTCTTAACAGTTCAGCAATAAATCTGTCTTCCAGGAGCCCAGCCAGGCGTGTTTATCAGAATGGGGTTGCCTTTCTCTGCTTTCACTTCATCCCTGTCTCGTTCCTTATTTTCTTAAAGCTGAACCCTTTTAAAATTTAAATTTAAATTATCAGCAGCAGTTCAAAAAGAAGTGGTGGTTTGGCCTCATGTGTCTTAGAGCAAGCCCATGTTTAATAGACTCAGAAGATGGCAGTAATATGTTTCCTCAAACCCTCTTCGGATTGGAATAGCCTTTCAGGGGGATGTCTGTAATTACTTTCCTCCTCTGTGATAAATTGTGATAAAACTCTCGTATCCAAATGGAAATGAAATACTAGAAGATCAGTGAGTTTCTGAATTATATATTGTTTTGTCACAATGGTAATATAAGCTGCCATTATAATCATTCCTTTAATCAGGTGTCATCTCCATTTTCTCATTGATTTTATTTTTATTTTCATTCTTTTGATAACGCTCTCTCAGGTGAAGTCTGGAGAACCTTAAACCACTTTTGGTTCCATAAAGAGACATTTTTGCTAATACCTTTAAATGAGTGAAAATCGTAAAGATCGAGTGATAGTTTTAAAAAAAAAAATGTAAAAGGTTATTCACACTTACACATCCCTTAAACAAAAATGATTCTTATGGAACCAAAAGTGGTTTTCCATGGCACTGTTTAAAGAACTCTTTGCAGCACCTTTACTTTTAAGGGTATGCACCAATTAAATTGTTTAGTAACTCTTCCATTTTCTTATTCTTTTGCTGCTCTGAAAACATCTTCTGGGAGTATCAATGGAAATGTGCCCTCAGAGGCTAAATACGGTGTGCGGCAGTGCCCAATTACCTATTTGGTATTTATCCAACATAAAGCACAATCTGCCTGGTAAAATGTGGAGATTTTCATACAGATGGTATTAAAATTATCAGATGAATGCTGAGTTCAGTGAAAAACAGGAGGTAAATCAGCCTGCAATTTTCTCAGAGGACGTCGGGGAAAATCACAGACGTGGTTAATTCAAACTTAACTACAGAGGACCCCCTGCACAGGAGAGAATTACCCCAGGACTCCATGGAAATTTGATCTAATCTGGATAGGGCTATAGTTTGAAGCCTGTCTGAAGCTAATTCTAGTCTTACAAAGACATATAGAAAAAGAAAGAACATAAATAACCTGGGAGAGCAGACTGTAACTCCTTGTACATTTTAGTGCCCTGCCCCTTAGTTTGGTGCAGAAGAAGCAATCGCCCACTGGAAACAAAGGGCAGCTTGATGCGTCTTCCTGGTGCCGTTCAGTCTTAGCTTCTGGGCTGGTTTACCACAAATGTGCCTGAAGTGAAGAGTCAGTGGCCCAGTCACCAATCTGACACAAGGATTCGTCTATTGACTCACGGATGTGGTCAGGAAAAGCAGTGGGAGAATGGTTGCTTTCCAAGGAAACAGAAAACAGAAAGTTTGTTGGAGCAGCAGTATGGCCAATGACAGGTCAGCGTTTTAACGTGGGATAGTTCCAGAAAAGAGCTTGTTGGTCTCAATTGGGAAGGTAAAACCAATGGACAGTGGCCTAACTTAAACATAGAGCTGTTTGAGGATAGTCAACTACGTGTGTCGTGTCTGCAGTTGGCTGGTGTGTCCTTTAGGGATCATCAGGGACTTGTATGAACGCTGTATGAATTGTGTGAATAATATGTGCATCGCAGCAGTCGTCTCTCCTTGTTTCTCATCCCAGCGCTCAGTCTGTCTCACTCTCTAAGTGGAGCCCAACAAACTGCCAATGCAAGGTGTTACAAATATGTGTATGATGTGTTTTATTGTGTATAGTTTTAATTCAAACATTCTCACAATGTTTTGTCATTTTATATTAACTGCTGTATAATAAAAATTACATTTGTCATTTTATTCAACAAAGGGGCAGCACCAGAGTTCCTGGGGTTGTGGGTTTGAGCCTTGCACCGGGTGACTGTCTGTAAAGAGTTTGGTGTGTTCTCCTTGTGTCCGCGTGGGTTTCCTCCAGGTGTTCAGGTTTCCTCCCCCAGTTCCAAAACACACGTTGGTGTAAGGGGACACTCAAAAGTGTCCATAAGGTATGTTCCTACCTTGTGACCAAGGATTCCAGGTAGACCCCAGACCTACTGTGACCCTGAACTGGATAAGCGCTTACAGACAATGAAAAAATGAATGAATGAATTAATTTTATTAAATAAAAATAAAATATTGGGTTAAACTATTCTAACGTTTGAGTATTAATACACTACATTCATCTTTAACTCATCTGAACTACAGCAATATTATCGTGAAGAACAGAATAAATCTATTCACATGCTTTTGCCACACTTTTGAACTCATAATGATGCAGTGGAATTCCAGGCTGCCCTTTAATTATTTCTCCCTCTTTAAGACTGATGACTACATGTTGAATAGATGTACCAGAATAGCCACGTAACTCCTACATTTTTACCTCTTTCCAGGCTGGGGAGGGCAGGGAAATGGTACTACACACTTAGTCTTGATTGTACCACCCCCCACCTTTCTCTCTCTCTCTCTCTGATGTTGGCTGATGTGTCTGGGCCTGTAGAAAGAGAGAGAGAGAGAGAGAGAAAGAGCTGCAGTTACACTCGTTTATCGCAGCCTGTCATCAGGACCCTCTTGTCCCTCGCTGCCCCGCCTCCTCTTTGCTTGCCTGGTGGTCTGAAGGAAGACCGCTCTCTCCAGCTCTGTGAACAAAGGTCCGCTTGTGAACCTCTGAGACACTTTCATCAGCATCGGAATGACTGACGGACTCCTTGTGCAGCGTGTGGAGGTGGAGCCCTGAGGGCAGGTCATGCCTATTGTAAGTAGGACTGTAAAGATGTGGCTCCTGGCTTTACTTAAAATGGACATCTATTTTGCTTTTCATTTTATATATTTTTATTAAATATATAATATTTAATAAAATATATAATATATATAATATATTTTTATTTAAATTTGCAGGTGACATCACAGTGTACAGTGGCAGCCATGTTGGAGACCTACTCATTACTCAAACACACCACCCAAATAAAACTTTGATATCTATATAGTTTTATTGTTGCTCTCCACACTTTTAGTCCTCTTTCGGTCATTAAAATGACAGGAATATAAATATGGATCCCTAACTCATTTGTGCATGTCACATTTGTAAACAGAGCTCTGTTCCTATGTGAGTGCAGACACTGTTAATTTATGTCTGAAACTATGCGGGCGGCATGGTGGCGCAGCAGGTAGTGTCGCATTCACCTCACTCCCCGTGACCACGTGGGTTTCCTTCGGGTGCTCTGGTTTCCTCCCACAGTCCAAAAACACACGTTGGTAGGTGGATTGGCGACTCAAAAGTGTCCGTAGGTGTGAGTGTGTGAGTGAATGCGTGTGTGTGTCTGTGTTGCCCTGTGAAGGACTGGCGCCCCCTCCAGGGTGTATTCCCACCTTGCGCCCAATGATTCCAGGTAGGCTCTGGACCCACCGCGACCCTGAACTGGATAAGCGCTTACAGATAATGAATGAATGAATGAATGAACTATGCCCTACGAAGGTTGCAGAGAGACATTTTAGATTCAGCCTCAGTTTTGCTGCGGTGCAGGAACATCACTCACTGATCATACATTTTCAGACAAGCAGAACCATTTCACTCAACTTTAAGCCAAATTAGAGGAATCATTTAAACAGACAGTTGCAATAAAACATTATCCTCCAAGAATCTGTTCCACTCTCTGAGCTCAGGGACAGTGGGATCAGATTATTTACCTGTAAACAGGGGAAAAGACTGAGACAAAACAATTCTTGGTTTGCATCTGTAATCTCTTAGACTCTAAAACAAACATGAGTGAAATAACATGATTACTGAAGCTTGTATATGATCTGTGTATGAATAACTCATTCAGACAAAAGAGGAGAGTAGCGAGTTATACTTAGAGTGACCCGACATCCTCTTTTACCCGGACATGTCCTCTTTTTAAGACTTAAAAAAAAATGTCGGGCAGAATTTCACAAACGTCCAGGATTTTGTTTTTCTAGAGTTTACATAGAACTTCGAGAAGCGTTTTGTTCACAAACTAGTCCCGCCCTCCCCTACTCCAATTGGTTCGCTTGAGTGAGAAGGGGTCGTGGTGAAGTAGCCTAAAATCTTCTGATTGGACGGTCTGACTGTAGAGCTACCGTTATTGGTCGATAGCCTTCTCTGTAAACATTTGGTCAGTCTGCACGTCAGTAGTCCTTGTTTACATCAGGCAAAGCTCATGTACCCACCCTCATCACGAGCAGCTATGCCGAAACATAAATGTAAGTTCTCGGGTGAATTAAAAAAGAAATTCCCATGTTTTGTGTAGCAAATAAAGGTTCTTTTTCACCATCTCAGATCTGGTCACCCTTGTTATACTCTGACGTGTTAAGAGTTTTCCATTAGATCCTTTGATGAAAATGCTAACGTGGCTAACAAAATATAACAGTTTTTAACCTCACATTATGCAATGTGCTTCTATGTGTTGTGAGAATCTCTCCAGCGCAGAGAGAGGAGCTGTGTATGATATAAATTGATCCGTCTTCCCCGTTTGATTACATAGTGCTGTGCTCCGTAACCAGACAATCAGTCCTCAATATGACACCCATGCCAAAAAAAAAGAGCTCAGGCACTGATGTCGGATGATTAATTTTGTGTCACAAACACCACACCAACTCATCCAACAGATAATGACTGAAATTTAATGATTGTAGGCACAGTTCAGCATTGGGAATGGTGACCTTAAGCTTATGTGCAGCTATTTCAGAAGGTCCCAATTTATAGTGAACCTACACTAAACTTAATAGCAGGTTACATTCGTAGGTAATATAAAAAAATGAAATGAAAAGCACCTAAGTGTAACCCACAAATAAACCACGCCAGTAAAGTCCTGGCACTCCTACCACACTGGATGAGTGGAGTGCCAGGCTCTTCGGGTTTCATACCATAGCTATTTCCTGTTGCTGTTTACTGAGAATGCAAACAACTACCTCTGCAGACGGCATGTCTGGACCTGTGGGCTCTGCATGTGGCATCTCTCAGTGTCCAGCAGGTCTACGCCACTCAGTGCGCTGGTGTTTTTCTGAAGGTACAGTACAGTTGCTGTGCCATCGTTTATCAGTGTGAATAGCATTAATCCAGAAATTGTTACATTATCTGAGGTGTTGTTTCAGATGATGTCTTTTATTAATGTGGCTTTTCTTTGTTGGCTAAATTACCATTCAATGGTTACAGTTTATAACCAGATCATCTAGTAACATCAGCTTGGAAACCGGCCATTTATTCACTTATCGACCACAACATTAAAACCACTGATAGGAGAAGTGAATAACAACCTGTGATAACTCAGTTCTGCTAGGGGAATGGACCTGACAGGCTAGCTTTCAGTTCACTTATGCATCAGTGAGCCTAAAGTGTCCATGACCCTGTTGCTGCTTCGCCAGTTGTCAATCCTTAGACCACTTTTGTTACGTACTGAGCACACTGTACTGGAACACCCAACAAGACCTATTTTTTTGGAGATGCTCTGACCAAAACACTGAGTTTGGCCTTTGTCAAAGTCGCTCAGATCTTTACGCTCCAAGATCAGTGTCAAGATCTGAGAGTGCACTATTCAAATATTTCCCTCATTACTGTGGTCTCACATTCACTCGAGAAATGTTTGCACTTTGTTTTTGAAAGGTTGTGCCATGGTGTTGAGCTGCTAGCGAGAAATGAGTGGTACAAATAAGAAGTGTTCAAGTGGGGCAAGTTCTTAAGTGATCATTTAGAAAAAAGTTACTGTAAAGGCATCATAAGTGATTCTGGAAAGCTACTTTTCTTACAGCATTTATTTATCTTTCATGGTTGAGCAGTATGTTTCAATAAGGAACCAACTGTAGTTTGTTGGTGGTTGAAGTTTAACTTGTCTGTAAGTTTTTATTCACTGTTGGAAACTCATTTGTAACCCGAGCTGTTTAGTTTTGTAGCACTTTCAGACTGTGTTTACTTTCATGCAAATTGAGTGACCCCAAATTTGGAGTCAGTTCCACATTAATTATGCATCAAAATAAAAGTAAAATAAGTAAATATTACCCACCTGTTGAGGAGAAATAGAGCAACATCCTAATCTCTTTTCATGATTTAAAAAATTCAGCGGTCTCTCCACCATCCAAACACCCCCAGATGCCATTTATCCGTCACGCCTGAGTGGACAATAAATTGGAGAGAAAAGCAGAGCTATTTTGGTCTGAGACACATTTCTTTCCCATTTACTGATCCAGAGCTGTAGCGCAATTACAGGGCCATTTTCAACTGTGCAAACAGACCAGAGACCAGCAGAATGGTGAGGAACCATTCCCCTGAATTTGATAAAAAGTGTACTGAAATCACCTAAGAAAACATATACAGCAGATTGTCCATCATGGAGGAGAACCATTTAAGCATAAGCAGAGACAGTTTTGGAGGAACCTTGATTGTCATTATTGGGGTTATTTACACCAGGGGCATAGCACCAAATTCTGGGTCCTATGCACAAGCGGTGCCTATGGGCCCCCCTCAACCACTTCCTCAGTGTTCCGCAAATTTCATATAATCATTTTCATCGTAAAAACTATGTGGTATTATATTTTTCTTATGGCTGTGACAAGAAAGTCAACATTAGATGGAACTGCCTTTAGTCTCTTGTTCTAATTAGGCTATAGCCAAACATAGGCCACTGTAAAACACAGAGCATGACTTTAGTGCTGCTAATCACATTAGCTACAGCATAAATATATGCAAACAAAAACGTATTTAGTGTTTACCTCAGATTACAGATAATGCATCATGCTATTTCCGAATTTGTGTCATGCAGATTTTAGCACTGACTATGGCGGTGGTATTGAAGCGTTTTATATCCATAAGACTTCATTTAATGTAGGCTATTTGCTTTCACATTTAGGCTCAACTTTCTTGGGGAATGTATTTGTTGGTAGTTGCTTTTCCTCATTTCTTTTTTCCCCCTTCTTCTTTCCTGCCTCTGTTTCTTTTCTGAAAACCGGATTTAGCTTTCTTGGGCATCGTCTTCCATAGCACGGATACGACTCGCACTGCCCTGCTGAAAAATCCAGCATAAGACCAGTTTAAGATCAGGTAGCTGGTTTCAGATGTCTTGAGCTGGTCTTTGATGGTCAAGGTGGTGGGAAAGCTGGCGATTTAGTGAAAACATACCCTATACTGATAAGCTAACTGGTTGACCAGCTCTTGACCAGCATAGCATATGTTGCATTTGATTTTGGTCATGCTTGGTGGTGCTGGTCATGTTGGTCAACCAGCCTGGTCATGGGGGGTCAACCTGCATGGTCCAGCTTGGTCAGGTTAATCATGCTTTTAGTTCAGCTAAACCATCACATTTAACTTAAAACATGCAAGCTGGGCATGCTGTCTTTCAGCAGGGTGCCACTTCAGTAGAGTAAATGCCAAGTTTAATGCGCCTAGTTAAAAAGCCCGGGGAAGGCGGACAAAGCCATTTGAGGTGAGGGTGCCTGTCCTCAGACACTATATGTAGGCTAGGACACATTCCATTAATCAACTGATTTATTTACCCGAAACATTACATTTACCATTTATTGTGATCTTTAAATTATATATTTAAAGGAAAATAAAATTCCACTCCTCAAGGGCCGTCCCTCAACTTGGGGCCCTGGGAACTCTGCCCCCCGACTTTTCACCCCACTACGACGCCCCTGATTGTCACTGTACCCCTGTTCTCTGAGAAAGTAGAGAATGATGACCGTGCCTGGTAATGCCAGTCACATTTGGTGACTCAGTCTCTCTCTCTGGTCCTCAGTATTGGAATGCACATTCTGTTCTTTGGTTTATTTATTTATGCCTCTTTCTCTTCTCCCTGCTCCTGTGTCCTTTAACTTTTCGGTTGACTGGAGCGAACAATCCTGAGAACAGCGTGTACCCTCTTTACCCCCACCTTAGTCGAGAGGAAACAACTGGAACATTTATTTTCCTGCTTTTACAGTGTTTTCATTGGGCCGAAGTCTGTGCTGAGTGTGAAGCGCTGGTTTATGGAGCTACTTCGTGAGAGTGAGTGAAGAGCCACTTCCCCCGACACACACATATATACACACACACACACACACATTTTTTTGGGGTGGTGTTCTGTGCTCTCTTGCCATGTCTTTTTTTTTTCCGCTCCCCTTCCATATAAATACTGAGGGGGTGATGACTGATCCAGGCTAATAAAAGCCCTCTCGCTGCGCTAACTGCAACATTGTTGTTCTTGTATCATAATTCAGTAATTCTCTTGGCATTTACTTTTCCACCACACAGCATTAGAAGCCCCCAACAGTACTTTGCTTTAAAAACGACTGCCTGTAAAGCATTAGGCGTCTTTGATTAATGACCTGACTTCTCAGATTAGCTGATGAAGGGCACAGGTACAAAATAACATCACACCCATGTTGAGCTTTTCCTTGACTTTAGTGCTTGACTTCTGGGAATGAACCAGTATGGGAAGTATAAGCAAGTTATTTTCTATTTTTAATGTGTCATATTATTATTATGTTATAAATATAAAGTAAGAAAAATGTTTTTCAGGATAAGGGCCCCTTAAAACACCAGAGACTTATTGTAGGTTTGACTAATATATATATTTGTGTATATACGTGAGTGGCAAAAACAGCCTGTTTGGAAAGCATCATCATTGTGATGTCACACTATAAATATATTTACATAATCCCACTCACCCAGTCATTAATCCTACACTAATTTAGCCCCGCCCACTACTGCTGAAGTAATGATGAATGCTGTTAACTGCAGACAGTCTGTGGCGGAGTTGTTGGAGTGTAATATTTGCACTAAGCAAATGTTATGCTGTTTGACTTTCAGCAAGTGAATGGATCACTGTTGCTTTCTAAAGGATGAGACATCTGATAATATCTAATATTTTTCATGCACATGTCTATAACAATGCTAATATGTTAATATAAAAACTGTAATGCTTACCCACAGACATTATTTAGCTTCCACCTTTAGTTAAAGCTATATAACAATGTTTTTTATGTACACTATGTGAGTGGTTAAGGACATGGATTTTAGTGCAGGATCGCTGAGGCTTTATTTCAGAGGTCTGCTGAGATATTTTCAAACCGTGAGAGTCCTCTAATTCCATAATAGCATATTAAAGCCTTAAGCTTTTTTTTTAATGTAAGATCTCTTTGTTCTCCTCGAGTGTCTCCCACACCCTTGCTCACCGTAGCCATAACGCTTTTCACTTTGTCAGCTGTCATTAAAGCACAGGCAGATCCTATTTTAATGAATGTTAAATTGTTTTGTTACCTGTCATTAAATGGGGAGGTTCCTCTGAACTGGGTCTGAACCTGTCCAGAATGCAAGCAAAAACCAAACCAACTCTGTGTTTTCAGAAGCAAAACATGGCTCTGCCCCCCCACCTCTCTCTCGTGTCTTTGGTGTGTCGCCAGCCAGAGAATTCTGATGGAGAGAAATTGCAGTTAATACAGTGTGGACCAGTCCAACAATCTCAATCCTTTCCATAATTTTTGGTATGTTTAGTTCCTTAAACAAACCACTTTGCTTGCTGCGGTATGAAATGGTATCTCCTCACCTTGGAGTTGTGTACGTTCATTCAGCACTAGCTCTGAGAACATCTGACCGCAAACCTGATCTTTTGGGAAATCTAAAAATTAATTCTGAAACTCCAGGTCTATATTATGGGATAGCTCCTTACTTTGAAATGACAAAACATTACATACAGACTTGGCGAAGTGAATGGTGTAGGTTCATACACGGAAACAGACTGTAAACAACTTGTTTTAAATTCATAACAATGACTATGATGTCACAATCGTACTCATTTGGCCTCAGATTGGTTGAATCAGAATTAGGACAGTGATGCTTGAGTGCTGTTAATGCAGACGACAGTGCAAGTTTAAACGAATAAATGTTATGCTGTTGCTGACTGTTGGGAAGTAAATTGTGGGTGGCTGTGAGGTTTATAACCCTCTAATCAATGCTTGGCACTGAGCACTCAGCACTCAAATATTTTATGCAGCCTGTTTTGATTCAGGTTTTTCTACAGTCCGTATATAACTGGGCACAGTTGGACCACTGTTATTTTTAATCGCTATAACAATGCAACAGTATACAATATAAGTTTGGGACACAACACAATTGAATATCTCTGTCCAGAGGTAGATGAATTCACTAACTATATGGGGTGTCTACATACATTGTCACTACCCAATGAAAAACCTGTATCTCCATACTTGTTGACACAAATTTGTTGAGCATTTGTTGAGCAGATGTCCTTCACATTGTGTAAAGATAATGAATGGACAGATAGAAATGCTTCAAAATGACTTGGAACAGAATGTTTTTACATTGACTTCCATTGAAAGTTAAGTAGGATTTTTCCTTCTCCTGTAAAGCTAACTTTTTCATGACAGTGACCATATGAACATTCAGTGAAGCCTGTGTAGTAGCTCTTCACTTAATAGCATCCACATTAGCGTTCCTGTGGCACCACCCTTGATACACTCAGGCCTTTTTGGAGGCCAAGAATGACCAACAAACTCAGTGCCACCTTCTATTTTCTTTCACAGTGACAAGGCATGGACTCACATGCTGACACTAGAGTCGGTCGTCTCCTGGTCAGTTTCAGATATGGATCAATTTAGAGGCTGTTACATGATCCACATGGCCCTCCGACTTCCTTCTGCAAACAGAGCTGTGACAGCGTAGGTCAGGCCAGCCCAGCTCAGTGAAGAAAGCTACATCTTCCAGAGTTTTGCTGGGCACATTGGGAAATGGCTCAGGTTTCAGCGAATGCTTTTCATCAGCTGGAAGGGCTTTTCTGTTCATTGGGGGAAAATATACACTTCATGTTATGGCTGCAAACAGAATGTGGGGAATCGATGCGTAAGGAACGGACACATACTTTGGGCTTAGGCGGAAATAAAAAAAATAAAATAAAATTTGGGTGGTCATCGGATACAATTGAATGTGACCAGCATAAATAGTTAAAGTAATAGTTGGAGCTACAAAGCTAATGTAGCCTGTCATGGAGGCTTATATCTCACCAATTAGCATTGTGCTAGCTACACACTTACTTTAAAACTGTATCAAGTCTAAGAACTCTCACCTAAAACTAGCATTAACTCTTATTGTTATGTCATGCCAGAAGAAGCAAATTTACTACCACGCAAGTCTTAACTGACTGATGTGGGTCAGTGTTAAAGAGGAAACGTTCCATCTGTTTGATCATTCTGATACTACAGTTAACGTTAGCGTGAAAAATTCCTTAATGTCTGATTCTGAGTCTTGTATCCATGTCCTGATTCTATTTCTTCAAGCCTATCTCCTCTCTCCTCATCCGTTAGCCCAGCAGCCAGGGTTAAACTTATCCCTGAAAAGCCGCCAGCGCTGATGAGTTTGGTTAAGTTACATTAAAGCGTGACCATCATGACGTAAATATGGTTTCCAATTCCTGAAGCCTAGCAGAGATAATCACAGAGTACGAGCGGGGGAATTTTTTTAGCACAAGAACATATTTTCATATGGTTCAGCAAAGCAAAAAATAGACCCGGATTTACATTCTGGCTTTTGCGTGAGGGCTGCGGGGGTCACTTGAAATACAAAGTCAATACTAGAAAATTAGGTGAAATTCAAACAAACACTGATAGATTTGTGAATGCATTTCGAACTGTAACTGAACAAATCCACCACAAAACAAGACACTAATTATGTCATCTTTAAACATATTTAACCAACTTTATTTCTTCTCCTGATACAGATGCTTGTAATACATTCCATTTCAAAGATGGAACAGAAGCAGTTTTATATTAGAAATATTAGAAAATGCTTCATAAACACATTAAACAGATGATGTAATCAGGCTAGCGAATAAAATCACTGTCCAAGAAAGACCTCCGCTTAAGGCCCGACACTTGGCCAAAAAATGCCCCAGTGCAGTTTAATTGCAATGTGTGGCTGCTGGGTTTCAGCTTTCTCACCCTCTACAGCTCCTGCTATCATTAGATTCAAGGGATCTGGAGAAATCTGTGTGTGTAAAGTTCATGAGACAAAATATGAAGACAAAGGCCCCGTACAGATATAAATCTAAAGACTTATGAGTGGAAGAATGGCCAAAATCTACTTTCAGAGCTGGATTAATTAGGTGCCTTCAGTCCCCAGATGATTATGAGTTGTGGATACAATAGGAGGTGATGGAGCACGCTAGTAACCTTCCACCGTTCCAAATGTTTTGAACAAGTTGGAATGAGCATGTTCATGAAACAACAGAATTGATGCGAAACAAACTTGTAAATGTGGTATTTGTGAACACAATTTTTTAATCACTGCTCTTTAATATTATTTTTTTTACTGGAATTTGCCTATAATTCTGTACATATTTTGAAGTTATGATTTGTATAAATGGCTGTAAGACTCAGATAAAATGTGCTTTCTGTATCTATTAGCAAACATCTGAGAATTTTGTGGCTCCACCGGCTTTTCAAACTCCCACACCAGGTTAAAGCAAACCCAGCACACCCGTCTTAGGTTTAGTGTTCTTTACAGGGTCGTGTTGTACATGGCTCTAAGAGCATCGCTTCCAGTGAATCCATTCATCATCTGTTCATCATCGCGTGCAGGTCACCTCCAAGCTCCGGCTGCAAACTAAATCCAGACCCGGGCCCGGCCTCAAAGCTAATGTGACACTGAGGTAAATACAATTAAGCTCAGCCACAGGAAAGTCTGGCTTATTACTGTTTATCTTTAAACCCGACTCCCTGCCTCCGCCTGGCTCCATGCCAGCAGACATCAGGATTCTTTCCTCTCTCGTTTCGGTCTAGGGCGTCCTTGTGGAGCAGAGGAGAGAAAAGACCAGTCCTACGAGTCGGCTTGGTTTATTCTTGTTAACTGACCTTTCTCATGTCTGTTACATGGGAAAATTAAAACAAAGCAATATATTAATTTGTTGGAAAAACATATTTATGAAACGTATATTCATTTCTGCAAGACACGTTTTGATTGGAAAAAGAAGTTTAAGCTTTTTTTTTTTTTTTAGACACATTTTCAAACCTGGTGAATATTCAATAAGATTTCTACATTTCAAACTTTATGGAAAATGTATTTAAATATTTACTGAACTTTCTACTGAAACAAAGCTAATTTTCTTCATATTATCATACATTCTCTTCCTGTTTCACCCTTGTGTACTTTATTAGGCAGGGCACATTAAATGTTGCATGAGACACATTTAATGAGATGTCACATTTTTTGCCATAATTATAAACTCCGGAACTTACCCAGAGTCAAAAGCTCTCAAGGACATCTAATAAGAAAGGTGAATAAATTGGACCCATATGAATGACTGAATCCCCGTTACTGAAATATCGGTGATGGTTGTATGACAAATGATATGCAGCCAATGGCGCTCCTGCAAAACTCTACAACGTTACTAGTTTATTACTTAAAGTCTGGCCGAGATGTGGGCTTTTGTTACAGCCTTGTTACTTCTGCCCTCTAACATTGCTGAAAGTGCCTCCTTTTCAGAGCCAGGCGGTTGCTTTGTGAGAGGAGTGCGTGATTGGATTTGTTGTGAATTGTGAAGGATGATGTAAAGCAGTGCGATGGCGTCTCGTCCATGTTGTTTTTGCGGTCCCCAGCAACTCCATCTGTTTCTGCTTATCGCATCCACTCACTCTGCAGACTCCTCCATAGCTGACCTCTGTCAGAGAGGGACCTTTATCTTGAGTTTCAGATAGATGAACTCAGGGTTAACCCTATTACGCTTCTCTGAATGGCGATAACTTGTTTTAACAACATATAAGTGGATAATGCAACGTTTGAAAAAAGGTTATATAATTACACTGGATCATATCTTTAATCAAGAATTCTGACATATGATCCTGGTTGAATTATGAATCCAAGTACTTTCATCTCTGTAGAACCCTAACAACGCACATAAACTCTCTGGCCACTTTATTGGAAACACCTGCCTTGTAGCTCCATGTTTCTGGTGCATAGTTAGAGACTGAAGCTCATTTGTTAGCTATGTTGTTGTCTGTGTTTTATCGTCAAATGTCATACGGTGTCAGAAACCACATAAGTGAATCTATAAGAAAGTATTTTACACCTAAACATGGCTTTAGGCAACTGTAAAATAATTTTGATAAGCAGTATGCTTGATGCTATATGTTTGATTTACTTGTTAGCAACATTGTTCTAGAGGGAAAAAAATATATAAAATATATGTAAACTTATGTTTCGTATAATGGCCTATACATGTATTAAAGGAAATATTGTGTTAAGTTTTACCAAAATACTACTGCTAATTGTACACTAGCATGTAAAGCAGTTATGCTAGTCATGCAGTTAGTTATGAAATCTGGTTACAGACTTTGTACCTCAGACCAAAGTGCAGAAGCTGATTACAGATAACAGGCTGCAGCTTCCAATCAAACCAGGAAATCAGTATCTGGCCTTAGCCTTGCGTGACAATAAACCTCATAGGTATTTTTTGTATTCCTGTTTCAAAATGGTTCCTGAAAAGACACCAGCATGTGTCGATTCATGGCCACAGAGGAACTGTAGACATCGCTGTGATATATCTGAGCCTCTGCTGCCAGATAAGATCCATGTCTGTAGGCTCTCACTGTTTGTCTTTGTTTGGGCAGGGCCCAGTGACTCCAAGACGAAGCTGGGCTGGGCCACCCTCCCATCGTCTATATGCAGGTTTACCAGGTCCGGCAAACAAATCTGAATCCGAAAATTAGCTTAAACTTCACAAGAAGCTGAAATCAGTCCAAAGATTGTGTCCCAGTAAAAATGAGGAATTTGGACATAAATCTGACTATTTTTGAAACAACAACAACAACAAAAACCCTGAATAATTGACATGGGTATTCAATTGGAAACTGCCTGAATTTGGCCTTAATGTGAATACTATTTTCACAGAATGCAACACAATATATTTAATGAATACAGCTATATATTTACCCCCACCAGGATCAATATATATTTCTAAAATTAGTAGTTTTTATAATTTACTGTCTGTATTCCCAAATGCTGTGCATATAGTAGAACTGGATTGTGATTCACTCAGTCACTTATTCATTCAATGCAAGGGGTGCTTTGCATTAACAGTACATTGGTTTTATTAAAGAAGACACAATGCACAACTTCATCATTTGTATTGTCCAACTATCCCATTAAGCACATTGTCAAACTTGGCACTCTGTCTGTGACTTGCTAAAAGGAGGGAGGATGGAGCCGATGGACTGTGAGAGTAGAAATGCAGCTGATAAATGTCCTGATAAATATTGTGCTCATGTTTGTCTAGTATGAGATACAATCACTGAGGCCTGTACAGCTGTTAAACTAGCCGTAACACCAGAGCTATAAATCTGACAATATCTGGAGTGTACACGACTGGACCAAAGTGTGCGTTGCTGGACCTGTTTGGTCAGATTGTGCTTTGTAATTAATGTGGACGTATTTACGGGACAGCAACGTTTAATGACACAGATGTGTCATCAACAAACTGACGTCTCTAGATCCTTATCCTTTTGTTTTGTCCATAATGGAAAATATAGTGTTAACTCCTGCTCTCACGAGGTGGTGTTATTCTGACCAACATTGTAGTCAATCTGCATTGGATGAAGCAATAACATTGGTTTCGATTTGGACAAATGTTGCATGCTGAAATGGCCAAAACAAACAAATGGAATGGGGTGCTATGGAGCAGCTGAACATGAGTTCAAGTTCAAGTTCAAGTTCAAGAAGTTTATTGTCATTTCAGCAGTATACAGTGTTTACAGTACACAGTGAAACGAAATAGCGTTCCTCCAGGACCAAGGTGCTACATAAGACAATACACAACATTAAAGTGCAACTACTGCAAAGCTAGTGCAAACATAAAACAGTGCATACACATTAAAGTGCAAAAGACATAGAACATAAAACAATACACAACATTAAAGTGCAACTAGTACAAATCCAGTGCAACATAAAACAGTGCACACACATTAAAGTGCAAAAGATATGGCTAAGAAAATACAAAACAATACAAAACAATGTCCCTACAGTACAATACAATACAATGCAATACAAAACAAGGTAAAACCATAAGTACGGAGGGGGTGAGGGAGAGGGACACTGCAATTTAATGAGCCACCTTGCCCAATGTCAGCACTGGGCAGTGGAGCAAATGATATATATTCTGTGCAGTAATAGAGTCCAACATCAATACCCAACCTCTCTGATGCTTTTATGTTTGAATGCTATCAAATCCTCACCGCAACATTCACATCTAGTGTAGAATATTACTTAAGGTTATACCTTACAATGCAATCACTGCCAAGAAATCAATTCAAAACAAAGAAGCTATCACTACGCTCTGATCTTCCAGAATGTTTTAGCTGAGTACTTGCCCTTTCATGTGTGGGAGGTCACTCTTGTCCAGTGATCGGACCAATCAAAGGGAAATGTGCAGCGTGGAGACATTTGTAGTGGGTCCTCCTCAGTCAGGTCTGTATTTCCTTTGTATTGTGGGCCACACACTCACACCACAGATTTCGTCCTTCACTCATCAAGGTTCAGGGGGTCCTGATAACATCCCCAGACCACCACAGGGTTAAACACAGTCTCAGGTGGAGACCACTAGGAGGAGATGACAGAGTCGAGGGGGGCAAAGGTAGATGGCTGAGCAGATTTCGAGAGGACAGTAGTGCTATTCAGAGAGTACAGATGTGGTCTTCTACAAGGTAGAACTAAGGTAAAGTTGAATTGTTTGAATTGTTTCTTGGATCCATTGAGAGGTATTTGATACGGTTTTATATTTACAGTGCTCCTACCCCAGACAGTGTCCCAAAACAGATCTCCATATATATTGGCACCTCAGAAACTTGAGGATGAACCACTGTGAAAGTTTTAAAAAAAGACAAAGCCCCCAAGGGCAGAACCCAATGATTAAGATGAAAACAGATGTAGGGAAGCTCAGATAAAACAGGGAAACTGAGCTGACCAAAGATTGGGTCAAAATTTGTCAAAGACAACAAACAAACAAACAAATAAACAAAAAAATCATGCTTTGTAATCATTTCACTAACTCAATCTTAGCAAGCTGGATTTTCTCCACAAGGGGGAGCCATAGCTTTTGTTAAAATCACTAAAATCTCACAAATGTAATGTGTATTTTACACAATTTTCAAAATGCTGGCTGTAGTTTGTTACACAATTGCAGAATATGAATGTAATTAGAATGTGATTGGGAATTGAATTGTCAGTGTGTGTGTTGACTGGGTGATTGTGAGAACAGCACATAGCCTACCTTTCATTTTGTAGAGACTTACATTTAACATTTGCATAATACCTACTAGATTAACCCTAACCTTAACCCAACTTTAAAACATTATGATTTACATGGTGGGGACCAACTGAGGGGTCATCAAGGTCAAGGTCAACCCATAGGTGGATGTTGAGGGAGGAGACCACACTGTTCCTTCACTTTTCCTGCTGGACGTGGGGATCACACTGGTGACCTTCCAGTCCTTCAAGCCCCTTCCCTAAGCGCTAGGCTATGACTCCCGCTGCATATTTTTATTTTATTTGTTTTGACAAAGGCTTCAAGAACCAGAGCTGGACTTCATGTAAGGGTTGCAGTCATGACAGATGTGGTAATGACTTATTACTCTATAAAATAATTGTAGTCTTTGATGCACATTCCTTACACAGACCATTTCTGCTGTTATTACATGATCTATGAGCACTGCTGTACAGTTGGAAATGTCAGCCTCTTCACTGGAACTCGTATGATAACTGTCCTTCAGATCCAAAAGCTGTGTGAACTATTCCAAAAGGATTTCTGCACTTATCCGTATCCCAGAACGAAACAGTGGAAAGTTTTCCTCTAATGAAAAAAGACAAATAACCAAGACATCAGAGCTGTGGAGAAACTACTTACAAACGTCCACGTTGGCCATGTGTCTTATCACTGCTGGGACTCCGCTGTGTTACAGAGAGGGCAAAGCAGACTGGGCGATATGTGATGCTAATTGCTAGTGATGTTTTCCCAGGAATATTTCTTTACCCTGAACCTGGCAGACTGAGTTCTAATCTGCCGAAGAGTCGCTGCCAAACCAGAGAGCTCTATTCTCCGTCTCTTCCAGAGAAACGGCCACTTCAGGCATCCTGCCGTCTGGATCCCAGCGGAGATGGAGGCCGGTTCAGTGATTGTACAGCTGCGGGAACTCGGTTAGACCCCGCTGGCTCAGGAAAAAACACCAACCCCAGTGGCACAAATGTAATATTTGAAATGAAAATGGACTGCAGAGATAGTTTGACATGATTGGTGGGCTGGGTTCTATTAACATTTAAAGGACATGAACAAGACTAGGGAGCTGCCACTTTATTAGAAACATTGTGCTTCCACTGTTTGGCCATTTTATCAGAAACACCACGCAGGTTTATTTTAGGTTTACACATGGGCAGCTCATCATTGGGGCGACGGGCCACGCGCTAGCAAAATTTTTTTTTTTTCTCTCATTCTACCGCAGTATTAACCAAGCTCTGCCAGACAGTTTGTCCTGTCTCTGAGTATCACAGTCCACTAGATTTTGTTCCGTACAGTCCTGCCTCTGTTTGGGCGATTTCAAGATGGTGAAAATTGCCCTAGACTGCTCTCAGACTCTCACATTAAGCCCCTACAAGGTGTGTTCCTGCCTTGTGCCCATTGATTCTGGGTAGGCTCCAGACCCACCATGACCCTGAGATGGATATGCGGTTACAAACAATGAATGAATGAACTGAGGTGTCTTCCAAACCCCTACACTATTCCCTACAAAAAGACAAAGCTTTATGCTCTCATGGTTACTTGTGATATTGCTATATGAGCTGACCAGAAAAATAAAACTCTTCAATGTTAAATGACAGCGTCGAGTTAGTTTCCTGATTAATTTGTACAATACAATGAGCTAGTTGTCAAAATAGCTACCTCTTAAAATTACCCATTGAACAAGTCACCTTAGCTGTCACTGCAACCAATGCAAGAGAGATTTGGTCACCGAAAAATAACCAGGGTAATGCAGATCTTTGGTCAGAATCTGGACATTAATGAAGAGCTATGGCCAACATAAACATAGTCTTGTGGGGTCTTGTAACAAGAGTAAACCTCTGGAGACAAGTTTGGGAACAAAACAAAACAAAACAACATCTGAAGTGTGAAGAATAACACAGGCAAAACAAGATAGCTAATGAAACACCATAGTTTGGAACTGTACATGGAGCTACAAAGCCACATGGGATTTCTGACCAAATGTTTAGCAAGTGCACGGAAGGTTAACCAGGCCAGCTAGATGTCACTGAGGACAAGGCTGGGGTCAGTGAGGTATTCTCCTTGAGGTTTCTGTTTTAAGCTTGTATCTTCCCATGGTACATTCATAGTAGCAGGCCAAAATAGAACAACCTCCCTCTTGGTTTACCCGTGTTGATACAGTTTTATCTTCAAGACCATGCAAATACTGGAGAAAATGAGCCCCTCAAACACTCCTTTATATAGTCCCTCTAAAGGCCCACCTTTGCCAAACCAGTCAAACACATGTCCAGGACATTGTTTTCAACTCTCTGACCTCAACAGAGGGCATAAAGGTGGAGCGTACCCTGACGGTAAACATTGCATGGTCATGTTAAATTTGCCTTTAAGCCGTTTATGTCCCACTGCTGAGGCCATGGACATAATGTCCAGAGGATTGTGGCCAGCTGTGGTATAAATAGAGGATGCAATAAGTCAGCATCAAGGTTTTGGGATGACTGTGGTCAGGAAGGGATGGTTTCCTTTTTGTGTGTCTTTTTTTTTGCCGGTGTGTCTCTAGGGCGCCCAGTAAAATGGTCTTGCAAATAGAAACTGTCTATTTCTGGCCACGTGTGGAACGATGGAAAAGAGCTGATTCAATAAACTGAAGCTGTTATTTATCTGCCTCCGAATGAGGTCAGAGGTTTAATCCAAGATCATTGTTCAGGCTCAGAGCGTCTGAGGGTCATCGATGTAGGGTCTGAAGCTGACCGTACCTTCGACACCAACTTTGAAGACAGGCTCTGTCACCAGTGTTTATTGTTTTCTGGGGGCGGTGGAGCTCCGTCATTGTTTTGGATTCTCGGCAGTAGTTTGGGGACTTTTCACGAGAGCTTACACATGTTGGATATTTGGGGCAGTTCAAATGTGCTGTGGTTAAAAAAAAATATATTCTGTGTCCAAACAATTTGATCCACCTTAAAAACCCTCCGGGATAAAACCGTTGGATAGAATGAAGCATGAACGTTTTATGCCGTTGCTTGTGTAAACCACAGCATATTGCCTCACAGCTCCAGGGTCTGAGGGTACTGTCTTCTCCTCTGATATGTGAAGAGAGTAGTGTGTTCTCCCTGTATCTAAGTGGGTTTCCTCCAGGGGATCTGGGGGCTGTGGTTTATTCCCAGAATCCAAAAACCCCGTGAGTGTGTGAGTTAACGTGAGTGTGTGTGTTGCCCTGCGAAGGACTGGCGCCCCCTCCAGGGTGTTTTCCCGCCTTGCGCTCAGCGACACCGCGACCCTGAACTAGACATGCTGTTACAGAGAATTAGTGAATGTGAGTTTGTGAACGACTGGGTGAATGTATGAAATTGTGTGTCAAACCGTGCTCTGAGGTGTGTGTGTCCGGGTGGAGTAATGAACCCAATATTAGAAGCAGAATTCAGCGTTGTCAGGGTTTTGTTTTTCTCCCAAATCAAGGCTATTAATCTTTTTTTTTAAGCACAGTTTGGGCTGAAGATTGTTGTTGGACCTGGTGACCCTGTTCAGACTTACACGCTGATAGCAGATCCACAGAAAGCTCCATTTCCTCATGTAGATCCATTTTACTATGACTGCTGTGGACAAGTGTGTGCCGACTGCCCCGGGGGCAGATTTTAATCAGTTTAATGGAACTGAGATGAAGATAAATGTAAGACTGGGTTAATGTCTTCTCTTTCTTTTCCCAGAGCATCTGTCAGAGCCACTGTGACCCGAAGGGAGCTATACCCTCCTCTAAAAGCCATTTGATGAGCGTGTCTGAAGCCACAGGTCTACCCCCACACTCTTAACTGTGGCCTGCTGGAAATGTACTGTACATACTTCAGATGCTATCTGACGGCCGCGGAGAGGAGCGCGCAGTGATGGACACGGCCGTTTTAGAGATAGGGCTGATTTCTTGTCTGTGCATTTACGGAATGTGTGCTTGGAGCATGGCTGTGCTTGCCTTTCTACATTCAGCGTGAAAGAAGACAGTAAGCTTTGAGGGGGACTTATGGTAAACAAATGTTTTTCCGTGCTTTCAGAATTACTTTGACTATGAAATATGTTTTTTTTCTCAGTGCTTTGTGCATTATTAGGAATGCGATGGGACATCTGTTCATCCATATTCTGCATATTCTGACCCTCTTTAGGGCCACAGTGGACCAGGAGCCCTCTCGGTATCATTGGACCCAAGGCAAGAACACACTCTGGTCAGGGTGTTGATCCATCAGAGCTTCACACAGTCACTCACACACTTGCCTGGTACTGGGGGAGCACAGTGGTGCTGCAGGTAGTGTTGTGGCTACACAGCTCCAGGGTCCTTGGGGTCCTGGCTTTCATCCTTTCCCCTGGCCACTGTCTATGAGGAGTTTGCTGTGTTCTCTATGTGTCTGTGTAGGTTTCCTCTGTGTCATGTTGCTAGGTGAAGTGTAGTTCTCCACAGGTGAGAATGTGTAAGTGACTGGGTCCAGGGTGTGTTCCGAGTAGGAGCTAAACCCACAGCAGCCCTGAACAGGATGAAGCGATATTAGAACAGAGGTGGTGTATATAATATTCCATATTCAGTTTACAGGCCTTTAGCTTAAGTTTAGGTGTAAAATAAATGTCAAGGAGGTATGAGGACATTTTGGGAGATCTGAAACACGAGGCATTTAAACGCCTCAGATTTGACCAATAAATGGGCTTTTGCTGCCATCTTCTGTTTTGCTGTGAGAACTACCAGTGATGGATCAACACTACAGTGTTTTCTGCATAGCAGGGGCCCTCAAATTTGTAATCAACGGGCCAGCTCACAGTTTTTTGGGGGGAGCTGGGCTGCAACCAGAAAAGAAAACATCAAAAAAAAAAAAAAAAAACACTATATACCATGTCATAAATAGTCATTCATTCATTCATACATTGTCTGTAGCCGCTTATCCAGTTCAAGGTCGTGCTGGGTCCGGAGCCTACCCTGAATCACTGGACGCAAGGCGGGAATACTCCCTGGAGCGGGCGCTAGTCCTTCACAGGGCAAAGACTCACACACCAATGGACACTTTTCAGTCGCCCATCCACCTACCAATGTGTGTTTTTGGACTGTGGGAGGAAACCGGAGCACCCTGAGGAAACCTACACAGACACTAGGAGAACACACCAACTCCTCACAGACAGTCACCCGGAGCGGGACTCGAACCCACAACCTCCAGGTCCCTGGAGCTGTGTGACTGCGACACTAACCTGCTGCACCACCTCATAAATAGTCATAAATAATTATCAAAATATAAAAACATTTAGTTGTTTTTATTTTGAGATTAAAGTCATAATATTTTGAAAATGTAAAGTCACAGTGGAGTACGGGGTGGCTTTTCATTTTATGGTACATGTGCATGAGCGCCTCTCACCTGTTAGAATTAGATTCACTTTATTGGCCACTGTGTTTGAGGAATTTGTTCTTCACCTTTAACCCGATCCATGCAGTGAAACACACATTTACACACACTAGTGAGTGTAATTACCCATGCAGTGAGCACACAAGCCCAGAGCAGTGGGCGCCCAGGGAAGGGCGCTTCAGTCATGATCTGGCGGCTCTGGGGATCATACCAGCAACCTTCTGGTTACTAGCTCAGTTCCCTAACCACCAGGCCATGGTGGGACTTGGAGTAAAAGACCCAATCGTAACTGTGTGTACGAAATACATTGACTAGACACTGAGAGACCAATATATTAATTTGCACCCAAAATGCTCTTGGGCAGACCACCGGCTGTAGTTAAAGGGGCTGGGGAAATGGAAGTAGCAGGCCGTAGTTTGAAGACCCATGCTGTATAGTCAGTGTATATTGAGGAAGTTCATTCATATTCTCCAATAGTTTCATCCGGATCAAGGGCTTCACTGGACACAAAGCATGAACACACACTGGACACAGCTCCAGTGCATCCCACACACTCACCCAGTCACTCAAACACCAACATCTGTGGACAGTTTCACACACTCACACAGTCTCTCACACTCGTTATATTCAGTTAAAACCTTTCACCAAGTTTATTTGTTTTGGACAAGATCTGGACGTAATGTTTTGACCATGTTTTTAACTGAAAGAGGTAAAAAAAGAAGAAAAACCTCAGCTATAAATGGAAATGGCTAAACATAACATTAACTCATTTAGCATAATTCCCTCACTGTATCCATTTAAACTATTTGCCTTAGTAAGCCCTTCTCCTTTCTGTTGACCTTGTTCATCAAACCATAAATACTCTATAAACATGGCCACAGCAACTGCTAGGACTGGACATCGGCCAGTGGACCACAGAGGCCTGAGACGACCAACAGCTGCCTTAATGTTCCCATGATTTCCAGCTGTATTTTTGTTAACTACTATATAAGTGTATATATATATGTAATGAATGAGTAGAGTTCACAACGTTAATAATTTTTACACAGAGTATAAACATCAAAGACAATAATCTAAATTTAAAGAGCTTTAGATCCCAGTCTCCATTAAAAACTGATCATTCAAACACACCCCAGCTTCTGTGCTGAAATCACTTCTGAGGGAATGGAGAAATATTTCAGCTTGTATTTGATGGTCATTGGGTTCATGTAATTAACTTATATTCATTTGGAAATAATGCCCAATTCTGGAATGAAGCAAAGCGCACATTAACCCTAAAAACAAGCACAGATTTGACTGTATCATATGGGGCATAGATTTTTACATCGTCTGATACATGAAACTTTCATATGACATGGAAACAATCAGAGATCTGAGCGCAGTTGATGAATCAGCCACCAGTGCCTCATTTATATATTGATCACATTAAACATCTGTATGAACAGGAGCATGTTTTAATAGTGACCCAGTGAAAGTATGTGAATGTTAAAGAATGTGAAAGAATCTGAGAGTCGTGAGCCAATAGCTTCTCATAACTGATTGATTGTGTAAACACTTGTAAACAGTGTGTTACTGCAGTGGATTAGAGGCTGTCTTTTTAACTTGAATTTGGCCAGTAGGGGGTGCAGTACACTCACCACTCCAGCTCAAACTCCACCTGTGAGCACAGCCATTGGCTCATGAGCCTCTGTACATCATATGTTCATTGACTTACTGCTGAATCTTCTAGATGAATTAGGGCGTTCTTCATGTAAATGATGTGTAAATAAGATATGGTCAGTTGGGGCTTATTCATCAACTGCGCTCAAATCTCTCTATGTTTCTTCACCACATGATGAAGAGTTTGTAGGTCATTTAGCGCGGTCAGATCTACTCTCACATTTACACAGCCTTGATGAATAAGGGGCAGTGTATCTACAAAAGCTGTGAGGAGGGCATTTTTTATTTTTTTTTTCTGCAAAATTGTTTTTAAACCGATTAACTTTGTGGTCAGATTTTGGGATGTCAGGGTACAAGAGGAAGCCAGAGAATGTAGAGTCGTCCCCATACACCTGCAGCCACACCTCATCCCCCGCCTCTAGCCGGACGCCTGGTCCACATCTCTGTCCAGGTACTGGTCATAGATGAATATGACGGTCTTGTCATTCTGGTAGAGGCTGACCTTGACATCCTTGGTGTAGACAGTAAGGTGGTAGGTGAAGAAGTAGACCCCTCTCAGGACACAACTGAATTTTCCGGCAACGTTGTCGTAGTTGTGCTGGTCATTATAGAAGACCTTGTTGAAGTGGATGGAGAAGTTGGCGGATGGAACCATGTTGGTGAAGCCCATGCTAACAGCTGAGTGATAGGAAAGAGCACTCTCTCCCTGTGCTCCCTTCAGCCCCGGGGTCCCTGGGAACTCCCGAGGACCAGAAACACCAGCCTGTCTCTTCTCACCAGGTGCTCTTCAGGTTTAGTCCTTTCCTCTTCTACCACCTCAACATCGGATCTCAGTCCTTCATCTGCATCAGGTTCTTCGTCCAGCAACAGCCTCCAACACAACAGCATGATGATTATCTCCTGAAACATAAACAGCACTGAATTAGTGCGTGAGGCACTTTGAGGGACTCCTGCCCTGTCCTGGGTGTGTTCCTGTCTTGTGCCCCATGTTTTGGGGTGGGCTCTGGGCAAACTATGACCCTGATCAGGATGAAGCAGTTACAGAAGATGAATGAATGAATGAATGACCATTTGAAGGATTCTGAAAGGATTCTGTGTTCAAATAAAAATGCTGATGATAAACAGATCAATGAAGTGATATCAGATAAATACATACACATCAATCATTCTTTCATTCCTAACCACGTCATCCTGATCAGGACTGTGGGGGATCCTGAGCCTATCTGGAATCACTGGCCGCAAGGCAGGAACACACCCTGGACAAGGTGACAGTCTATCACAGGGCATCTCACTCACTCACTCACTCACTCACTCACTCACTCTCACTCACACCTGTGTACAGTTTCACACACTCACCCAGCCACACTCTCACATGCCCTAGGCCCACTGAAATCCTAATTAGTATTAAGTGGCCATCGATGAATGAATAAATGAACGAATGAATAAATGAATGAGAGTTGATGATAGATATGAAGAAATGCAGCTACACAAAGCACTACATTTCTAACACACACTGAGGCAATACACCAGTACTTCCTGACCCTTAGGTCCTTGGCTGATGTTAAATGATCTTAAGCCTGTGGCTGTTTAAAGCCCTGTTACCTGGTCGTGTGTCTCCTTCTGCCGACGTTAGAAGGTCTCTCTTTGTAACTGCTCGACAAGTGTATCTTCCATCACCCGCGGCTCTTCAGACTATATTTACCTTCATCCAAAGTTATTCACAGCTCATTAATCTTAAACAACAGTGCTGTTGTGTCAGAGCGGACGCTCCATGTCACGCTGCCACTCAAACCAGCCTCGATCTCATTAGCCCAGGACGTCCCCCACAGACTCACAACAGCTGCACACTTAGAGGATCTCTGAAAAATATTATTGCTCACTGTTTACCCCACGGACATGACACGCCCTTCAAAAGCTGAACTTTTCTGAGTGTGAGTGACTGGGTGAGTGTGTGAGTGACTGGGTGAGTGTGTGAAACTGTCCACATATTAGAGAGTGTGAGTGACAGAGTGAGTGTGTGAAACTGTCCACAGGTGTGAGTGTGTGAGTGACAGGGTGGGTGTGTGAGAGTGACAGGGTGAGTGTGTGAAACTGTCCACATATTAGAGAGTGTGAGTGACTGAGTGAGTGTGTGAAACTGTCCACAGGTGTGAGTGTGTGAGTGACTGGATGAGTGTGTGAAACTGTCCGCAGGTGTGAGAGCGTGAGTGACTGAGTGAAACTGTCCACAGGTGTGAGATTGTGAGTGACTGGGTGAGTGTATGAAACTGTCCACAGGTGTGAGAGTGTGAGTGACTGGGTGAGTGTGTGAAACTGTCCACAGGTGTGAGTGTGTGAGTGACTGGATGAGTGTGTGAAACTGTCCACAGGTGTGGGAGCGTGAGTGACTGAGTGAAACTGTCCACAGGTGTGAGAGTGTGAGTGACTGGGTGAGTGTGTGAAACTGTCCACAGCTGTGAGAGTGTGAGTGACTGGATGAGTGTGTGAAACTGTCCACAGGTGTGAGAGTGTGAGTGACTGGGTGAGTGTGTGAAACTGTCCACAGGTGTGAGAGTGTGAGTGACTGGATGAGTGTGTGAAACTGTCCACAGGTGTGAGAGTGTGAGTGACTGGGTGAGTGTGTGAAACTGTCCACAGGTGTGAGAGTGTGAGTGTGTGAAACTGTCCACAGGTGTGAGAGTGTGAGTGACTGGGTGAGTGTGTGAAACTGTCCACAGGTGTGAGAGTGTGAGTGACTGGATGAGTGTGTGAAACTGTCCACAGGTGTGAGAGTGTGAGTGACTGGGTGAGTGTGTGAAACTGTCCACAGCTGTGAGAGTGTGAGTGACTGGGTGAGTGTGTGAAACTGTCCACAGGTGTGAATGTGGGAGTGACTGGGTGAGTGTGTGAAACTGTCCCCAGGTGTGAGAGTGTGAGTGACTGGGTGTGTGTGTGAGTGACTGGGTCAGTGTGTCAAACTGTCCACAGGTGAGAGTGTGTGAGTGACAGGGTGAGTGTGTGAAACTGTCCACAGGTGTGAGAGTGTGAGTGACTGGGTGTGTGTGTGAGTGACTGGGTCAGTGTGTAAAACTGTCCACAGGTGAGAGTGTGTGAGTGACAGGGTGAGTGTGTGTGAGTGACAGGGTGAGTGTGTGTGAGTGACAGGGTGAGTGTGTGAAACTGTCCACATATGAGAGAGTGTGAGTGACAGAGTGAGTGTGTGAAACTGTCCACAGGTGTGAGAGTGTGAGTGACTGGGTGTGTGTGTGAGTGACTGGGTCAGTGTGTCAAACTGTCCACAGGTGAGAGTGTGTGAGTGACAGGGTGAGTGTGTGTGAGTGACAGGGTGAGTGTGTGAAACTGTCCACATATGAGAGAGTGTGAGTGACAGAGTGAGTGTGTGAAACTGTCCACAGGTGTGAGAGTGTGAGTGACTGGGTGAGTGTGTGAAACTGTCCACAGGTGAGAGTGTGTGAGTGACTGGGTGAGTGCGTGAAACGGTTCACAGGTGTGAGAGTGTACACTTAGAGGATCTCTGAAAAATATTATTGCTCACTGTTTACCCCACGGACATGACACGCCCTTCAAAAGCTGAACTTTTCTGAGTGTGAGTGACTGGGTGAGTGTGTGAGTGACTGGGTGAGTGTGTGAAACTGTCCACATATTAGAGAGTGTGAGTGACAGAGTGAGTGTGTGAAACTGTCCACAGGTGTGAGTGTGTGAGTGACAGGGTGAGTGTGTGTGAGTGACAGGGTGAGTGTGTGAAACTGTCCACATATTAGAGAGTGTGAGTGACTGAGTGAGTGTGTGAAACTGTCCACAGGTGTGAGTGTGTGAGTGACTGGATGAGTGTGTGAAACTGTCCGCAGGTGTGAGAGCGTGAGTGACTGAGTGAAACTGTCCACAGGTGTGAGATTGTGAGTGACTGGGTGAGTGTATGAAACTGTCCACAGGTGTGAGAGTGTGAGTGACTGGGTGAGTGTGTGAAACTGTCCACAGGTGTGAGTGTGTGAGTGACTGGATGAGTGTGTGAAACTGTCCACAGGTGTGGGAGCATGAGTGACTGAGTGAAACTGTCCACAGGTGTGAGAGTGTGAGTGACTGGATGAGTGTGTGAAACTGTCCACAGGTGTGAGAGTGTGAGTGACTGGGTGAGTGTGTGAAACTGTCCACAGCTGTGAGAGTGTGAGTGACTGGATGAGTGTGTGAAACTGTCCACAGGTGTGAGAGTGTGAGTGACTGGATGAGTGTGTGAAACTGTCCACAGGTGTGAGAGTGTGAGTGACTGGGTGAGTGTGTGAAACTGTCCACAGGTGTGAGAGTGTGAGTGTGTGAAACTGTCCACAGCTGTGAGAGCGTGAGTGACTGGGTGAGTGTGTGAAACTGTCCACAGGTGTGAGTGTGTGTGTGACTGGGTGAGTGTGTGAAACTGTCCACAGCTGTGAGAGTGTGAGTGACTGGATGAGTGTGTGAAACTGTCCACAGGTGTGAGAGCGTGAGTGACTGGGTGAGTGTGTGAAACTGTCCACAGGTGTGAATGTGTGAGTGACTGGGTGAGTGTGTGAAACTGCCCACAGGTGTGAGAGTGTGAGTGACTGGGTGTGTGTGTGAAACTGTCCACAGGTGTGAGAGTGTGAGTGACTGGGTGAGTGTGTGAAACTGTCCACAGGTGTGAGTGTGTGAGTGACTGGGTGAGTGTGTGAAACTGTCCACAGGTGAGAGTGTGTGAGTGACTGGGTGAGTGTGTGAAACTGTCCACAGGTGTGAGAGTGTGAGTGACTGGGTGAGTGTGTGAAACTGTCCACAGGTGAGAGTGTGTGAGTGACTGGGTGAGTGTGTGAAACTGTTCACAGGTGTGAGAGTGTGAGTGACTGGGTGAGTGTGTGGAACTGTTTGAAAATATTTTGTCTAGAATGTGTTCTCTCGTAAGCAATGATTCTGCACAGTAAATGTAGGCTACAGACAACTGTGAACACAAACAGGCAGAAGCGGCTATGGAAGATGAATAAATGAATGAATTAAATATATCATTAAATCTGATTATTTATAAAATCTTGTAGCTTTTCTGGGTTTCCAGAATGAATCCACGTCTGGGGAGATACCTTTTTTTATATACACACATTACAAGCCTCAGACGTATTGGACATTCCCTGAGACACTGTGAGGTCAAACCCATTTACCAGTGCCAATTGTTTCTAGACCCACTTAGAATCAATAAATTCATCTATTTTTAGTGGCAGCCACCTGGACACAGCTTTAATGGGCCGTAAAATATTCATACAAAAACTGAAATGAAATAGGTTCGCTCTGGAGCAGCTGCACATGAGCCTCAAACCACAGTAACCAAAGCTAAGATACCCTAAATAAGTATAAAGCTCTTCCCCAGCACTGGGCTCTGGAGCAGTACCAGGTCCGGTTCAACCCTTTGGGTCAGTGTGTCTGGCTGAATGAATTTGGCATAAGAACTGTGGCACTGTTTCACCAGAAGGGGTCACTCTTTCCTCAAGATAATCCTCCATTAGAACTCATATCTCATATGTTCAAGAAACCACATTTATGTCACCTGAAAACACATAGATGCACATAGCTCTATAGAATGTGCTGTAAATATGTAATAAGGATGTTATTATAGCAGTGGATTAAAGATTATGTAATTGTAAGTAATGGACAAATAAACGTTCCTGAATAGTTCTTGATGTGGTGTGAAAGTGGACTCAAAGAACTGCTCTTAAAGCCCTGTGTGAATACAACTAAGCATTAAGTTAAACACCTAAAGGTACATGGAGTAACCTAAATATGGTTCTATACAGCAACAAAACCTTTGCTGTTGCTGCAGTGTGAGTGTGGAACAGTCTGCCCCAGGACATTAGATCTGCATCCTCTGTTGATGCTTTTAAGTCCAGGCTAACAACCTTTTTTTATTTGCTCTGAAAATTAAATGTTGTCTTAAATTGTCCTTTTAAATGTATTTTGCTTGTACAGCACTTCTGGGTTTAATGTGCTTCATAAATAAATACTTACTTACAAAAGTGTTCCCCAGGAGACAAATTAACAACAACAACAAAAGTCTGGCAACACTTCCTAAAAGCCCTATTCCTCTTGCCTTTTAAATCAGTTTCTAGTGAATTATATTATCAAGAGTACATCATTTATTGCCAACATGGTGGTTCCACACAGTCCTGGGTTTAACCCTCCACTGTCAGTGTCACAGAATATTCCTGCTTAGCACCCACTGACTCCAGGTAGGCTTTGGACTTACCCTAATGAAGCCATTCAAGAAGATGGACTACTTCAGAACTGTCCCAGGACTCCCGAAACTCATAAACTCCAATCCGGAGGAGCAAGGTTCCACAGGATGTGAAGTATTACCTTGCTTAAGGGCAAGGCCTCCCTGTTCCTCCAGATGGAAGTGGCATGAACCCACTGCACTGATCGCCTTTGTCTCCAAGCTGATACATTCATAACACTGCTCAGTCTGTGGGAGCACAAGCAGACCCAGGGTACCCACTGTGACCGATTTGAATTAATACCTTGATGTCCAAATAAAGGCCTTTATACTGGGTCTTTCTGGAAAAAGCATCTGACTGTTAGACAGGTACATTTCTGGCTGTTCCTATAGTTCTTTATACTCACCCATCCATATAAGCCATTACAGGACTCTAATGGCTTCTGCTTATTGCTGCCTCATTGTTGTATGAGCCTAACTGTGCAGTTTTATAATCTGATGTGTTCTGGGAGCGGAGAATTGGGTAATATTCCACTTGTTAATAGAAAGGCTCATGAGAGAGATATCATCTCTGAAAAGCGGAGATAATCCAGCCGTGGCTGAATTATGAAAAAAGTCTGTTTTGAAAGACTTCTTTACGCTTGATATAATGGAAATCAGATGCTTTTCTGTTCCTTTGAACTTACACAACTTACTTTAATACTTCGTGTCTCCTCAGAGTGCACTCAATTTTGCATCTCAGAGTGAAATAACCATTTTATAAATGTGTATTAACAAGTGCTTTATATCACAGTAAGTTGCCATAATGGATTTTGTTTGTGATGTTTGTTGTCATACCAGCTTATGTCACATGCTGCTTTTTACTTAGAGTTGTCTAGTGGATGATTAGTATTCAATCACATACACTAATCCTATTCATCCCAGTTCCACTGCTCACTCCAGTGTATTTGAGTAAATGTAACTAGTTACTATTCACCTCTGGCCTTGGCAATGAACATTTTGCAGCTGGCAGCTTGCAATATCTATTATCATATCTATTACATATTTATTACATTGTAACTAGGGCTGTCCTGAAAGCCATTTTTTTGGGCTTCAGAGTTTTGGCCGGAATATCCTGCAAATATTCCAATACTCAGAGAATGGGGTGGTGTATATTGTTGTCATTAGCAAAATCTGCTTCCGACCCCTGCATTAATATCCCTCTCTCCAGGCTGCACTGTGGTTCAAAGTGAGGCTACGCTGTCTAACCTGCAAACTAGCTCACAAACTAAGGGCAGAGAGTATACACAATTTAACCAGTTTGAGTGGAGGTGCTCTAATTTCAGGCACAAAGCTGACAAAATGAACTGTGGCATCCACTCACTTAGCTGTAAGTGTGTTGTTTAGTGTTTTAAGTGAGTTTTAAGCTTCACTTGCACAAAGACAATGTTTTATGTTGCTGAGCCTGAATTCAGGTGGAGTGGGGACAGCACTGTGTTTACTGCTGGAGCCTGAATGTGGTGGAGCATTGCCTTTATTGATAATCACATTTATCCAAAAATATCAGAATCTCAAAATAAGAAACCAACTACATACCCAGTGAACAAATATCTGAATACCCGAATATTTGGGGCCAGCCCTATTGTTCAGAAAATCAGCTCTCAGAGCCTGCTGTAAAATTAAAGCTGCACTCTGGCTCCCAGCACGGCTCCGCTCACCGAGTTGCTAGCTAACTCATGCATACACAGTGCCGCTAAGGGCACAGAGTGTACACAAATAAACCAGAGCTTTGTGGAAGTGTTCCAATTTGAGGTGTTGACAAGTTGACAAAATTGACATGCTTCGTTGTACGTAGGTTGCTGTAGCATGTTAGGCTGTTTTAGGTTTCGTTCAAGACTTTTATGTTGACAAGGCTAATTACATGTGGAGTGGAGGGTTGCCTTTATCACCACATCTATCTAAAAAACGAACATATGAATCTATACAAAATTATAAATCAAATACCAACCCAACAAACGAATATCGGAATTATTCAGGGCCAGCCCTAATTGTAACTTCAATGTTACGCAGCAGAGCTTGACCAAAGCGCTGTCCGCATGACGTTTTTAAATCACCGAGCTGCTAATAAGAGTCCAGGATGTCTGAAGGAGGAGGAGAAAGTTTCAGTGATAAACCGTGGACAGTGTTTCCAGTGTCCGAGTGTTTTCAGTGTGTGGCTCATGAATTAAATTGGCTGCCTGAGGCAAGAGCATGCAAGGATGTCGTGTTGAATTTACAGATCCTTCTTGCTGTGACAGGATTTATCCGAGGTGCATTAATGAAAGTGAAAATGCCATGGCATTATGGCCTGTTGTTATGGCCTGAATATTTTTAACTGGCGCTCAGTAAATAAAAGTCCTTCAGACGACTGGAGCCGTAAATGTCCTCGTTACTGCCAGCATTGACCGTGATTCAGCTCTGCGTGTGTAATTACCCTGTGAACATCTGGACATAGATCTACACTCCCAGCAGCAGCACACGCTTAAACAATCCTTAAAGAACCTTTCCTTTAGATTTAGACTCCATTTCTATGGGCTCTATGATTGATTGAATTTGTGGAGCATTGTTACTAAACACCAGTCACCCATAACATCAACATTTCTTCACTGGTTGCCTCTACTGACCATAAAGGAGCACTATGTAGCTCTACAATTTTAGACTGTACTACATCTGTTGCTATGCATACTTTGTAAACCCTTTCACCCTATTAATGACCCCTCATAACTCCCTATGATTTGGGTGGTGTTTCATTCTAAGTGCTGCAACAACATTGATGTGTTGATGGTTCTGATACAGTCAGGGTTCTAGACCTAGCCATTGCTTGTATTAAAGAGCCCTTGAGGAAACTTCTGCTACCAGCTTGAGTCTGGAGTCGTGCTCTGGGCTCTGTCCCAACACAGCTCATCAGTGTAGAGTTCGATAACAAGAGCTGTTGAAGTGTGACTCTATAAAACGTGACCCAAAATCCTCCATCTGGCGCCGGCACTGATTTGCTGTCATGAAATCCAATATAATATCCTGTCAGAGAGCTGGACGCTCCTGTGTAGAGACGGGCACTGGACACAGCAGTGGAAAAGAACAAAGGATAGGCCTGACGGACGGTTGTGGAAGTGACATGGAGTTGTCTTTCCTTTAATTAAAACATTTGTGGAGATTTCCGAAGCTAGTCTTGCGTAGAGTTGTCCCTGTCTGTTTCAGTAAAGGAAGCTTGACTGATTCCTACTGATCCTAGTTTTAATGCTGTTAACTTGAGCACAATTCATGTTGAAGGAGCTTCAGCACCGTTACTGGTATCCTGTTATTGAAAAACACCATTGATTTGCAGTTGGAGAATTATTTAGAACCAGTTCTGAACAAAATCCCAGAGGATGCATCAGAAATTAACAGGGGATACATACTAGTGGGCATAAGTCCAGTGATGATAATAACGCTACGCCCAGTACCACAGTGTTGGTGAGAGGAGTGTAAAAGCCCCACACATCCTGCTGTGTAGTGGAGGAGCTGTGTCCTCTGGACTGAGTGAGGACCCAGTACATTTGAGAAGAGCTGGAGGGCTAAAATATTTGACTGAGCTGTGTTCAAAGCTGTTGTAAAATTACACAACCTAAATAGACCACCTCATCAAACTACACGACACAATTATCCCACCTCATCAAACTACACAACACAATTATCCCACCTCATCAAACTACATGACCCAAATATATCACCTCGTCAAATTACACAACCCAAATATACCACCTCATCAAACTACATGACCCAAATATATCACCTCGTCAAATTACACAACCCAAATATACCACCTCATCAAACTACACGACCCAAATATACCACCTCGTGAAACTACACAACCCAAATATACCACCTTGTCAAATTAGATGACCAAAATATACCACCGCTCAAAACTACATAACCATAATATACCACCTCGCCAAACTACACGACCCAAATATACCACCTCATCAAACCACACAACACAATTATACCATTTCATCAAACTACATGACACAATTATACCACTTCATCAAACTACACGACACAAATATACCACCTCATCAAACTACCCGACCAAAATATACCACCTCATCAAACTACACAACACAATTATACCACTTCATCAAACTACACAACACAAATATACCACCTCATCAAACTACACAACACAATTATACCACTTCATCAAACTACATGACACAATTATACCACTTCATCAAACTACATGACACAAATATACCACCTCATCAAACTACATGACCCAAATATACCACCTCATCAAACTACATGACACAAATATACCACCTCATCAACTTACATGACCCAAATATACCACCTCATCAAACTATACAACACAAGTATACCACTTCATCAAACTACACAACACAAATATACCACCTCATCAAACTATACAACACAATTTTACTACTTCATCAAACTACACAACACAAATATACCACCTCATCAAACTACACAACACAATTATACCACTTCATCAAACTACATGACACAAGTATACCACTTCATCAAACTACACAACACAAATATACCACCTCATCAAACTACACACAAGTATACCAATTCATCAAACTACACAACGCAAGTATACCACTTCATCAAACTACACAACACAAATATACCACCTCATCAAACTACATGACCCAAATATACCACCTCATCAAACTACACAAGTACACCACTTCATCAAACTACATGACACAAGTATACCACTTCATCAAACTACACAACACAAATATACCACCTCATCAAACTACACAACACAATTATACCACTTCATCAAACTACATGACACAAGTATACCACTTCATCAAACTACACAACACAAATATACCACCTCATCAAACTACACAACACAAGTATACCACTTTATCAAACTACACAACGCAAGTATACCACTTCATCAAACTACACAACACAAATATACCACCTCATCAAACTACATGACCCAAATATACCACCTCATCAAACTACACAACACAAGTATACCACTTCATCAAACTACACAACACAAATATACCACCTCATCAAACTACACAACACAATTATACCACTTCATCAAACCACACAACACAATTATACCACTTCATCAAACTACACAACACAAATATACCACCTCATCAAACTACACAACACAATTAAACCACTTCATCAAACTACATGACACAATTATACCACTTCATCAAACTACATGACACAAATATACCACCTCATCAAACTACATGACCCAAATATACCACCTCATCAAACTACATGACACAAATATACCACCTCATCAAACTACATGACCCAATTATACCACCTCATCAAACTATCCAACACAAGTATACCACTTCATCAAACTATACAACACAAATATACCACCTCATCAAACTATACAACACAATTTTACCACTTCATCAAACTACACAACACAAATATACCACTTCATCAAACTACACAACAAAAATATACCACCTCATCAAACTACATTACCCAAATATACCACCTCATCAAACTACACAACACAAATATACCACTACATCAAACTACACAACACAAGTATACCACTTCATCAAACTACACAACACAAATATACCACCTCATCAAATTATACAACACAATTATACCACTTCATCAAACTACACAACACAAATATACCACCTCATCAAACTACACAACACAATAATACCACTTCATCAAACTACACGACAAAAATATACCACCTCATCAAACTACACAACACAAGTATACCACTTCATCAAACTACACAACACAAATATGCCACCTCATCAAACTACACAACACAAATATACCACTTCATCAAACCACACAACACAATTATACAACTTCATCAAACTACACAACACAAATATACCACCTCATCAAACTACACAACACAATTGTACCACTTCATCAAACTACATGACACAAATATACCACCTCATCAAACTACACAAAACAAGTATACTACTTCATCAAACTACACAACACAAATATACCACCTCATCAAACTACATGACCCAAATATACCACCTCATCAAACTACACAACACAAGTATACCACTTCATCAAACTACACAACACAAATATACCACCTCATCAAACTACACAACACAATTATACCACTTCATCAAACTACATGACACAATTATACCACTTCATCAAACTACATGACACAAATATACCACCTCATCAAACTACATGACCCAAATATACCACCTCATCAAACTACATGACACAAATATACCACCTCATCAAACTACATGACCCAATTATACAACCTCATCAAACTATCCAACACAAGTATACCACTTCATCAAACTATACAACACAAATATACCACCTCATCAAACTATACAACACAATTTTACCACTTCATCAAACTACACAACACAAATATACCACTTCATCAAACTACACAACACAATTATACCACTTCATCAAACTACACGACAAAAATATACCACCTCATCAAACTACATTACCTAAATATACCACCTCATCAAACTACACAACACAAATATACCACTACATCAAACTACACAACACAAGTATACCACTTCATCAAACTACACAACACAAATATACCACCTCATCAAATTATACAACACAATTATACCACTTCATCAAACTACACAACACAAATATACCACCTCATCAAACTACACAACACAATTATACCACTTCATCAAACTACACGACAAAAATATACCACCTCATCAAACTACACAACACAAGTATACCACTTCATCAAACTACACAACACAAATATGCCACCTCATCAAACTACACAACACAAATATACCACTTCATCAAACCACACAACACAATTATACAACTTCATCAAACTACACAACACAAATATACCACCTCATCAAACTACACAACACAATTGTACCACTTCATCAAACTACATGACACAAATATACCACCTCATCAAACTACATGACACAAATATACCACCTCATCAAACTACACAAGTATACTACTTCATCAAACTACACAACACAAATATACCACCTCATCAAACTACATGACCCAAATATACCACCTCATCAAACTACACAACACAAGTATACCACTTTATCAAACTACACAACACAAATATACCACCTCATCAAACTACACAACACAATTATACCACTTCATCAAACCACACAACACAATTATACCACTTCATCAAACTACACAACACAAATATACCACCTCATCAAACTACACAACACAAATATACCACCTCATCAAACTATATGACCCAAATATACCACCTCATCAAACTACATGACCCAAATATACCACCTCATCAAACTACACAACACAAGTATACCACTACATCAAACTACACAACACAAGTATACCACTTCATCAAACTACACAACACAAATATACCACCTCATCAAACTATACAACACAATTATACCACTTCATCAAACTACATGACACAAATATACCACCTCATCAATCTACACAACACAATTATACCACTTCATCAAACTACACGACAAAAATATACCACCTCATCAAACTACATTACCCAAATATACCACCTCATCAAACTATACAACACAAGTATACCACTACATCAAACTACACAACACAAGTATACCACATCATCAAACTACACAACACAAATATACCACCTCATCAAACTATACAACACAATTATACCACTTCATCAAACTACACAACACAAATATACCACCTCATCAAACTACACAACACAATTATACCACTTCATCAAACACGACAAAAATATACCACCTCATCAAACTACATTACCCAAATATACCACCTCATCAAACTATACAACACAAGTATACCACTACATCAAACTACACAACACAAGTATACCATCAAACTACACAACCCAAATATACCACCTCATCAAACTACACAACCCAAATATACACAGCAAATTCACCAGTGTTAAATCAACACTATTAGTGTTAAATTAACAAAATTGGTGTAACTAATAGTGTTGATTTAACACTGGAGAATTTGCTGTGTAAAACCATGGCAAACTTCCTGAACCAAATATACCATCGCACAAAATTAAACAACCCAAATATACTACCGTGCCAAACTACATGACCCAAATATACCACCGTGGCAAACTACACAACCCAAATATACCACAGCACCAAACTACATGACCCAAATATAACACCATGCCAAACTACATGATGCAAATATAACACAGCGCCAAACTACATGACCCAAATATAACACCATGCCAAACTACACAACCCAAATATACCACCTTGTCAAACTACACAACCCAAATATACCACCTTGCTAAACATAACACTGTGCCAAACTACATGACCCAAATATACCACCTCATCAAACTACACGACCCAAATATACCACTGCGCCAAACTACACAACCCAAATATATCACCTCATCAAACTACACGACCCAAATATATCACCATGGCAAACTACACAACCAAAATATACCACCACACCAAAGTAGACAACCCAAATATACCACCGCACCAAAGTAAACAACCCAAATATACTACCTTGCCAAACTACTCGACCCAAATATACCACAGCGCCAAACTACATGACCCAAATACACCAATGCATTACAATGGACACTCGTCGTTGGTGTGAGGGGTTTTCTTGGACGTTATGATGATTCAGTCCGACTGTTTTCTAAAGATTCCTCAAGGCTGAGCTGAATTGCAGCTGGTAGAATTCAGTCGCTCTTTCAGGACGTGATACAAATGTAAGTAAGTTCCTAATTGTTCCCAGAGTGAGAGACGAGCATTTCTGAGACTGATGTGAGAAAAAACATGTCTCTCTTATTAAAGAAGGAGTATCCAGCAGAAAGATGAAAGACGTCAAGTCTAATAAAGGCGTACTAGATAAGATTAAGGCCCTTGAGAACTGAAAAAGACAGTCTAGACACTGGAGCTGTAGCTCCAATGATGAAGAAAGTTACTCCAAGCCAGGACCGCACATAATTAACACTACCTCACTAAGTTCAGAGGAATTATAAACCCAGCCAATTTACATATGCATAACTACAATGTGGTATTTGTTTAAATGCTTCCACTTAAGTTCCTTTTTTTTGAGTACATACACTGTAATTTATATTAACACCATTCCATTTTTCCTTTAGAATGAGAGTGCTATATTACTGTATCTTTACTGTACATTTTAAGATTGCTGTAAACTGACTGGCATTAAACATTAAACCACCTCCTACATCCTTAATTTGATCAAATTCACTGACCATATAGGTGCAGTGTAGTTCTATAATTATACACACAATACAAAAACAGCCTGTTGCTCTGCATACTTTATGGGTCCCATTCATTCTGGTCTACACCATGGTCAGGACCCCCATGGCCAGGCAAAAGTGAGTAGAGCAGTGTAGCTTTGTTCCTCAGGCCCAGTATTAACACTGTGAGGTGTCACTGATGTTGTGCACGTCTTAGATGAGGTGTTTATTTTGATGAGGTCAGAAAAGGTCATTTTTAACAACGTAATATATAATTCTGATTAAACACAACAGGGATGAGCTCTAATTGCTATAAATAAGCTTCCTTATTCAGAGCAATTAGGAGAGAAAGCCTTGTGAATAATTTCTACAGTGATGGATATGTGGAACACACAGAGAGCTCTAATTCACGTGCCAGGATTCCTCTATCTGGTAAATTACACCAGGAAAGAAACAGGTTAAGTCTAGTCAAGTATACGAGTGTATAGACTTGGGTTCATTTCACAAATCAAGCAGGAATACTATGTCAATGAGAGTCATTGGGCAAGAGTCCTAATGCTGCAATGGGCAGGATCTGTAACAGCTGCTCTGGGTGAGTGTCTGCCATCAATGGAAAAGTTGGCCTGGTTTTTATAAAAAATAATTATAAAAAGTCTTAGAAATACAACTACAAACCTCAGCTTAAATATCATCCCCCTGAAATTTAATAATTGTTTCCTCAATTACTGTTAACTGCACTTGGTAGAAATATCCACTGTGGTGTCTGCAGTTCCTTCTTAGAGTCTTTTTTGCTCCAGTCTGTTTTGATTACAGTGGCCTAGTGCCAGCGACTGAGGGAAAGTTGCCGTAAACAGTGTAATAATTCCCGCTGGAGGCCAAAAGTAGAAAGACTTCATTTCCTTTTAATCTGGGATTAATGCAGTTGGTCATGGCATCTTTCAGACGGACAACGTTTCCCCTGAATCTCCACCGAATGGACATTTCCTCCAGTGCCGCTCATCATTTCTACATCCTCTTCAACGAAGGCCAGAAATTCTGGATGGTTTTGTAAATCAAACCATGTCTGTCTTGTTCTTTGTTAAAGAAACATACGCTGTCTGAGGAGATGGTCTTAGCCATGTTTAAAAGAGTACATCACCCCTCACTGCTCTCCATTAAACCTCCTAGTGACCTGCATCTCAACCTGAGACTGAGAGAGAAATAAGCCATGCCACATTTTACTTTCTGAGTTGAAAACTGAAGCTGAGGAGGAAAAGAAAAAACACCAACGCCTTAGGATCTTAGAGTGGTCAGATGTCCAGCTTTAGGATGGAGAGTCCTGTTTTTCAGCTCCCTGTCCTGCTTCTGGTGAAATGCCTGGATGGACACTTATATAAGGTATTGGACACAACAAACACACACACAAACACACACAATACTATATTAGCATATTAGCACAATAGAGGGCAGTGGGCACACACATATCTTGAATGGTGAGCAGCCACCTCAGCTGGAGCACCTAGGAAACACCTGGGGGTTAGGTGCCTTGCTCAAGGCATTTCAGTTGTGAATGTTGAGGGAGGAGAATGTGCTGTTCCCACATCAACCAGCCCCAACCCTGATATTCCTGCCATTCCAGGGGATAAAACCAGTGAGTTTCTGATCCAAAGCTTGCTTCCCTAACCATTAGGCAACGGTTGGTCTGCAGAGCTGATATATTGGGGACGTAGGGTCACTGTTCTCTGGGCATTAACAAGACACCTGTGCCAACTCTAATGAGACGGAGAGGGAAGTTTGTCAACAGCCAAAAATAAAGAGGGAAAACATAATGGGCTATACCTAGCGTAAATGTCAGTGGCTAATTTGTGACAGTGTAACTCCTCAGGGAACTGTACTGGGTTAATGAAGGCTGAAGTGCTGAGGCCATCAAATCCAAAAATCCTCACATACCTCTATAAATAATCCTGCACAATTGGATGTGAAACAAACAGCACATATGAACCAAACACAGTAGGTGTGAACACTGGCTGTGATTGAAATAGTGCCCTATTTCGCTATAGGTATAGTTCCCTGTTTTGGGGTGCCACCATTTTGGAGTGGTGTCTGAAAACAGTGCACTCAAACAATCCCACAATGCACCACTCAAGTAAACAAGTAGTGTACAACTGATACACACTAGCAGCTTGTGGACACCTATCATACCCTGTATTGACCCGCATGAGATAGTGTTCAATATTGTTCACTACCCTTCTGAATTCAGTTCCCTATTCTAGTGCACTATGTAGTAAGTAATGTATGGAATAGTGAGTAGGGAGTCATTTCGAACACAGCCCTAAAATGAAGCTGAGAAAGTGTGTTAATTATGCTCAGCGGTGCTAAAAATGCAGTTCCACTTCATTTAGCCGTTTAGATTTAGCTATAATTACATCCCGTGTTCAAAGTTCACCCGGTGGCCTTCTTCATCTGAGAAATTTAACATCAGACGTGCTGTGGGCTGAAGCATTATCACGCCTCACCTCGGCTAATAACAGCAATCCATCTTCATATTCCAGACACAGATTCGCACACGTGGATCTAACAACGTGAAAAAGGCTGACCACGGGCCTTATCTCTTTCCTGCTTGGCTTGCTAAAGAAGATTACAGAACAAAGATACCCTCAGAGTCAAATCGATGATTTTAACTGACCAGCCCACTCCTCGCTTTGGGTTGTAATTGGATTTGAATACCTGAGTCAATGAACGATTGTTGTTCCAACAGAATGGTTTCCAAGCTGCTTCTGTTCATTGTAGCATCTATTGTCTGGGAAGAAAATGTTCCTGGTGTTCTCCACGGTCCAGTGAGCATCCACCTGCACCAACCTGATCAGACCTGTTGTTACAAAGGCATCGGATTTTGCTGGATTTCCTACAAATGCTAATGTAAGAATGTGAAGGATATCTTTCCATTTAAATCTGTGAGACATTTCCAGTTCCACTCCCTCTGAATGAAATGCAATATGCAGCCATCACTACATCTGTTGGAAACATACCAACTTGCCTCTCACAGAGAGTCACAATGGATCTGTACAATGTCTAACAATGTCTATGGGTATACAGGTGAAATTCCATGGCCTACCCCAGTATGAAAGGTCACCTCATATGGGAGACCGGTGGTATCCTTGGGTAAGACTCCTAACATTGCGTTAGCTTCTGGGACAAAGCTAAAGCTAATTATCCATGGATAAAAGCAGTAACACAAAAGCCTTTAAGATTACAACCCACCCTCAGCTCCTTCTTTATCACTTTCTGTAATGCAATGAATGCTGTGAATTCCCGGAATTCCAGAGATGGAGTTCCTATCACATGGAAACAGGACAGTGCCCAGGGAACAGATGGCCCACTTTATCTTCATTGATCCATAAATCCCCCCGATGCTGATGCTCCATTTAAACAGTGGGGGTATGTGCTGAGATTCTTTTTTTTTTTTTTTTCTCGTCCAATGTCCAACGCTTGTTTCTGAGCAAACATTACTCCTACGGAGGAGATGGACCTGCTCAAGGTCTAGAAGCCCTTGCCAGACCCTGCCACGTCCATCTTACTCTGCTTCACATTAGCAGCCAATGATAACGACATTAGTCCAGTCACGAGCGGACAGCAGGTCAGGGTTTCATTTCTCAAGACCAGCAGGAGTTGTACCACAGTCAATAGTGGTGTCATTCATTGCATTACTAGGCTGAAATGACTCAAATCAGACACAAATCTGATTTTGTTTCCTTAATGTGACACTGATCAGATTTTTTCTAGAGCTGTGTGGACATGTCAAATCAGATTTCTTCAAATCAAATTTGAGTCACTTTCATATGTGGTCCTACATCAGATACGTATCTAGTTTTGTGGGCAAGTGACATGAAAGTGAATGGGAAGATTGGATTTCACATGTCTTTTTGCCTGTATGCAGCACTGGCAGCACAGCAAATCACCAGCTTGGGCTGCGTCCCAAATAGCACCATATTCCCTACATAGTGCAATCCACAGGTTATAAAACTAGAACTACACCAAAATAGGGCACCAGTTTAATTGGAATATGTGAAGCTTATAATTTAATATACTATGCACTGTGTGTGTGTGCAGAAATCGTTATTTTATGACCTACACTGTGCACTATGTATGGTGGAGGAAGATTCGTTTGATCCCTTGGTGGAACGGCAGAAACAAACTGTGTTTTTTGTCTTCTTCTAATCACATACATTCATTCATTATCTGTAAGCGCTTATCCAGTTCAGGGTTGCGGTGGGTCCAGAGCCTACCTGGAATCATTGGGCGCAAGGCAGGAATACACCCTGGAGGGGGCGCCAGTCCTTCACAGGGTAACACAGACACGCACACACACATTCACGGATACTTTTGAGTTTCCAATTCACCTACCAACTTGTGTTTTTGGACTGTGGGAGGAAACCGGAGCACCCGGAGGAAACCCACACAGACACATGGAGAACACACCAACTCCTCACAGACAGTCACCCGTAGCGGGAATAGAACCCACAACCTCCAGGCCCTGGAGCTATGTGACTGCGACACTACCTGCTGCGCCACCGTGCCTAATCACATACAGTCAACAAGCTTTTCAGTCTCCTTCAGAGTAAAATGTGATGCACACAACCTACAAAATTATATGCAGGTAGTCTTCTCAAAAATAAAATGTTTTTGTTGTTTCATTTTGGAGATGATGTGCATTAACATATTAATGTTCAAATGCTGGCTGTTTCAGTGACAGATTTGTTCACATTACGAACAGAGAGCAGCAACTTATTTGTGAATGAGAACTCCAAAAACAGAAGTGTACACTTCTCAACCACCTCTGTGTTTCTACAAAACATTCACTGTCCATTTTCACCGCTCCACTGGCCATACAGAAGCATGTGTAACTGTAGTAGTTCTACAATTTCACATTGTAGCCAATCTGTTGCTCTGCACACTTTGTCAACCTCCTTCACTGTGTTTTTCAGTAATCAAACCAACACGAAGCCTGATTTGGAGTTGTGTGATTGTATATTGAAGATGGAAGAGGTCTTCCTCGCCATGCTTTATGCTCCAACATCTGCCTAAACCAGGGGTGAACAATCTTATCCGCAAAGGGCCGGAGTGGCTGCTGGTTTTTGTTCCAACCAGGCAGGAGGTCACCTGATCAGCTGTTTTACTGAGACCAACTAATTAAAGGAGTGAAATCAGGGGTGCTCTGGCTTAATGGACTAAAATCCAGCAGCCACAAGATTGTCCACCCCTGGACTAAACACACACTCAACAGTAGCGATGGCACAGTGAGCCAAGCTCCATGATCTCCGTGTGTTCATTAAAGCACACAGGAGTGTAATGTAGTGCTTAATTTACACATAAGGGTAAGCAGTGAACCTGGGCTGCCCCCCGACTTACTAATTAACACACCCTTCTGATATCACCATAACAAAGAGAGGGGAGGTTAGAGGCCCACCAAATGCAATTTACAAGGAGTATAGAAATGGAGTTTACCACATTGTTTTGAGAAAGAGAGATTGACAGAGGTTGGATGCAAAGCAGGCGGAATGTTAAGTGGATTTAATAACCTCCATCAGACTTTTACTTACGGGGAAATATCATGTGGCTTCACTTTCACATTTTTTCCCCATGCATTTTTAATGACTTTAATAATTTGCCATAACATAAAATGGAAAAACACCAACAATCCCAGAGTTTACCCTGGAGAGACAAGCTGGTGTGAAGACATGCAAAGCTTCCCTTAAACCATACAAAAGCCTGTGGCTCAACACAAAGCAACTGATGACTGTTCATTAATAACACATTTACACAAGTCTGAGCTGAAATATACACTCATTCTGCTTTTAGTAGTTGGAGGATATTTGCTGGCAGCTAGATATATCTGGATATTTTCCAGACTCTACTGTGTTATATTTTGTTATGGCTTCTAATGTTGTGCTAACAGATGTGCATACAACGTCTTGTCTTGTTTACTAAGGGTTTGTTTACACCTGGCTTTAACATGCACTTTTTGGTAATCGGATGACGTTCGGATTTCACTTTTGGGGGTGTAAACACCCTTGAGATGAGCTGGGCTCGAATAACAATCAGATAAATCGAGATGTCACTGTCGCGGCTGTTCTGAGAATGGTCCACCTCCCAAAGAATATCTTGACAACAGCTGTCAGAAACAGAACAATGATTACAATGCTATATTGTGCAGCAAAAGATATACACTTCATAGCACTAGTGAGCCCGTAAAATAAGTGTTTCTAATAAATTGGCCAGTGTATGTGTGGGGGACAGTGGGGGGCTGCTACAACAGGTTGGAGTTCATCTAAAATGGACATAAATGTCTCTGGTGAGTGCACATCCAAGTAAACACTCTTGATGTTTTACAGAGGGTTATCATCTGCCACCAGACCAGCTCCACAAAAGCCCCCTTCAAGCCGGCTGCACATTTGTAGACCCCTCCTAAATGATGTCGTCTTAAAAGCACTTCCCAATCTGGCCTCTGAGCCAATCACCAAACACTTCCATTTAGTCAACAAAGTCATTGATGCGTGCCCTGGGCCTGTGGTGGACTGTGGAGTTGACACTGTCGCTGACGAGAGAGACATGCCTCAGTGACCCGGGCCAGCCACTGGACCTCTGGGGCTACGGCAGTAATCATGTCCCCTTGACCGCCCTCAATTCACCAATCCCTGCCGTGAATTGATAAACAAAACTGACATTCATCTTCTCTGCTTTCTGCTCTTCTTTCCAGAACATGTCCTTACGATACAGACTAATCAGCCAAACTGCCCAAAAATAAGTGTCCCTCAGTGACATAAAACCCACTTTAATAAAACTATTGACCTTGTACTCCCACATGCTGGGTGGCCACTTGAATTATTTCAAAATATCAGCAACTGGCACAAACAAAAAAAAAATAAATAGATCTAGTGATTATAGCTCATATTCATACTTCCTAATGAATCAAATAGTCATCTCTAATTCCTCCATCACTGAGTCTTGATGCACATCTGTCAGATCAGCTGACAAGACATCTGTGCTAAGCAGCACTCTGGGCAGTGATAGGGGACAAGGGCACCATATTACAGACTCAGAGCTTGAGGCACTCTAGATATCCAGCCTTGGACAGCTGATGCATCAACTGGATCACACCTGCGAAACTTCAAATGATAAGGCCAAAGTTTAATGTAAATGTAAGCACCAAAAACTACTGGGATAATAGCACCCTCTTGTGGGGAATCTTCAGCCTGCTAAACATGAGTGAGTGAGTGAGTGAGTGAGTGAGTGAGTGATTAGATAGATAGATAGATAGATAGATAGATAGATAGATAGATAGATAGATAGAAAGAAAGAAAGAAAGCCAGATCACCGAGGTGCTTCACATCTAAAAAGCAATATTATCCACTAGTAGAATTAGACATTTTATACACATCAAGTCATACATGTGAAAACAAGATAAATCTGCTCATAAAATCTGTACAGCAATTTGATAATGAAAACCATTACCAAGGTATTGTAATTTTTTGCAAGATACTCCATCTAACCACAAATATACCAACATTTTTGGAGGGACTCTCAATAGACAGTAATGTCACAACTTTATCATCCGTCTTACATGTATAAAGATGTCTTTCCCACTAAATTATTTCAAGAGCTCAATACATTGATCATTGTTGCCTGAGACCTACACCTAATGTTTTTTCTTATAGCCATGCTGTTTATCTCACTTGCAGATTTACCCAGAGGACAAAATAATATTTGTGTTATGTTTAATTCCTCATCTAACTCATATTTAATCAAACTCAGTTGGTTTCAGCAAAGACTCGCCCCATTCCTCTTGAGGGACGCTCATTAAATCTGAGGTCGAAGGTAATATCAAATATAGTATTGGCATGTTGGATAGGACGAGCCAACGTGTCTCCCCCCACACCACTGCCCCCCAACAGCATATGACAGAAAGAATGAAAGCAATAAATCTTAAGATACAATAAATCCCAAGACAATATTGTCTTACGATATTAATGCCAAAGCTGCAACTGAGTCAATGACTGGATCAGTGCTGAACTCTTGTGCAATCTCAGTCCTCTTAAGGAATATTAAACCCCATAGACATGATCCATATCTGACTGGCTGTTGAGGCAGCTTTTGACACAATTTTGTGTTTGTAATAAATATGTACACCCAATATGAGCCAAATTCATTGTTGAAATTCAAACATGTGATCTGCAATCTGTCAAGTTATTAAATGTTGTTGCATAAAAATGCAAGAAATATCATGGATGCAATCCCTTTTTCTAAAATATTGGGACACAGCAGGTATAGCCAACACCCCCCATGGGCAGTTCAGCTGGGTCCTGTCAAATTGTGCAGAGATTAACATTTACATTTACATGTTCTTTGGCTGAAAAGACCAGGATGAGTTAAGGTTGGCTGGACACTGAAAACACAGTCTTTCTAAATTAGGACAACCTATTATGGGGCTCATATGTCCAGTGTTACTGGGCTGCCCACATTCATCTGATGAAGGCAGCCCACCTGGGTCCCACAAAATAGATAATTTTCCAACCCCAAACCCAAGCCCAGCTTGAACCCATGTGGGTGCTGGCTGAGTTGTTGATGTTACAATAAGGTACAGTTCACTCGCAGTACAAATATGGAAACTCAGCTGCAAACCACCTTGTGTTGAATTGTCTTTGTGATGTCACAATAAACAACTAAACTGGCGGTTGAGCCCTGTCTGTTTACACTGAAACCAAGACATTTTTTTCATAAATTATCAAAAAACTGTCGTTGTGGTGAAACCCTCAAGTGCCTGTCTTCAGTACTTTCAGTGAGGGAGAATAATAGTACAGTTTTAAATCACTTTTACTCTAAGAATTCTAAGCTGCATTGATTGCATACACACCCTTTCAGCTGCGCACCTTTATTTTGTCGTACTGTTTAAAGCAGTTCTGATTGGGAAGCTGGCAGACCTTCACCCTCTCACTGAGCATGTTTTGTACAAGACAGACCTCTTTTGCTCCTTTGAGGGTACATTTACATTGATTGCACCTTCAGCAAACAGGAATGTACCTTTATAGGACTTTTTTTTCCTGACAGAGAACAGAGCAAAGACACAGTAACAAAAGCAGTGTGTTTATCTCCAAGGTGATAAAAGAAGTCTTGTAAAAATGAATGGTGACTGCTTTTGGAACATAAAACCATACAAATGTCATATGAAGTGAAGCTCAGGGAAACAAAATACTACAATGTGTCTAGTCTGATTTATACCACATTGGCGGAGTCACTCCCAGGGTTATTTGGCATAATACATTCAGACTTGGGCATAAAATCTGTACACTTTTAATTTGCATCACCAGTATATTACAGAACTAGCTTGAAACTGGTTCTGCTCAATAACAAAATGGCCTCCACTCCATTATTGCACTGCAGTACCAAACAAATAACCCAGAAAAACAAGTCAACTCATAGTCAGTTGATGGATGGTTCAGCCCTCAAATGATCTGCCACTGGAGGACCATCCTAACATACCGAGTCTGTGGCATTGTCCATAACGCTGAGCAATCCCGGTGTACTGCTTAATCTGCAGCTCTTTAAGGACTCATCAATACTGTTTAAGTTCACTGCACTTTGGAGCAGCAAGCCTGGGCCGGTATCAGAGGAGCTTTGGTGGGAGACAAGAAGTCAGAGAGTAAAGGAAGCAGGAAAGTGGGGGTGCTCTGGGGCAGGTGACAGCAAAGATACAGGGGCAAGGAAATGCAACAACAGCAACTCAAATGAGAGGCGATAAAAGCAATGACTAGCCCGGCTGAGCGTATCATAAAGCATCAGCGGCCGGCCGAGGAATTCGCTTGGTACGCCCCCAGAGCTCAAATGGATGCTCACTCATTTTTCATTCTTGGAAAATGGGATGAGGCATTGAAAAGCGGGAGAGGGGGGGTAAGACCTTACCTTCTGATATTGCAAGCTAGGAGTCATTCTCTACGAGCAGAGCTACAGCTGCGAGTTTATTCTCCAAAGTCGTGGCTAGGTGCTGACGTCTCATTTATTATCGCAGCCACGTGTGCTGTGTTTATTCAGGCTCTGGCTGTCAGCACAGCTGTGGGCTGATGAAATCAGGCAGTCCAGGGCCAAAGAAAAAGATGAGCCACTATGCTTTGTGCAGTGTGAAGGGCAGACCTTTGCATAGGTTGAGATCACAGACACTGCAATTATGGGTCATTTGGGATGCACCTCACTTTGCTGTTTTGCTCCCCAAACAATACAGGCAGCATGACCTCAGCATCATTATATTCCACATTTGTACCTTACTGCCTTAGCTGGCTAAGGTCAGCTAGATCATTAGACCCAAATACAATTCTGAGTATATGTTACAACACATGGCAACCTGTTCCTTTTCAAATGGATACATTCTTATTTTTGCATTTCAGTGGTGTAGTTTTAAGTGTAGATAGGCAATTATTTTACCCTGTATTTTTTGTTTTGTTAAGCTCAATTGTATGCATGGTGGTGCCAATACACAGTGCTCTACAGATTGCATTTCAATACCTTTTTGATACAGAATAGAAGAGGGTAATGTTTAAATATGTTAATGTTTTGACCTCCTGAAATGACTACTAGTGTATGATTATATTCACTCAGCATTCTTAAGAAGCGATCTTGTGAACTTGAGACAATTAACTAATCTAACAATTAACTCTTTGTTTATACTGCTCAGTGTTTATACACTGCTCTTCGTTTGATTTGCTTTTGTGTCTATCAGAGGTGAATAAGACCCACTTCTGAGTTTCCATTGCTCTCAAGATATTTTCTTTATCTTCTGAGGGAGTTATTTTCTTGCCGCTTTCACCTTGGCAAGGACCACTTGGTGTTTGCAGATGGAATTATGCACTCTCAGAAAAAAAGGTACAGTAGAGGTACATTATTTGTCACTAAAGTTTCAAACAGAATAAATGTACCTTTAAAATCCAGTTGTGTTCCCTAAAGGTACATTACATTCTCTTCTCCTGAAAAAGAAGGGAATGTGTGTAAGATGTGTAGAGTCCTGCATGAAAAGGGGCATGTGAAATCAACACAAATTTAATATCTACAGTTATAACAGTATAAGGTACAATTACATTCTCCAACTAAAGGTACTGCATATGAGGACTTGAGGGTACAGTGCTGTTCTGACAGTGTATAAAGCTCCTTTTTTGGCCATGCTTGAGACAAAAGCACTCTATAAATAAAGCTGAATTGAAGAGACATGCAAAATCTTTGGTGGTAGTCTCTAAATATTACCAGCATTACCTGAAACACTCAATCCTCAAATCAATAGTGATATGTATGAGCGAGGTGATATATTTTTTTAACTGCCTTACCACTATACTCCAAAGTTTGAGGAAATTCTCCACAAACAGTTGATACCATCCGTGATTATGTATTGAAGTGATTGGAGTGATGATTGGCAGCTGAAGTCTGACTGCAAAGCAATATCTCTGAAGAAAAACTTCAGCCCTGATGTTTCTTTTCTTTCAGATCTGACGTTTGGCATATGGCATTTGGCAATTCTTTTGCCCTGTATTTTTTGTTTTGTTAAGCTCAATTGTATGCATGGTGGTGCCAGTACACAGTGCTCTACAGATTGCATTTCAATACCTTTTTGATACAGAATAGAAGAGGGTAATGTTTAAATATGTTAATGTTTTGACCTCCTGAAATGACTACTAGTGTGTGTATGATTATATTCACTCAGCATTCTTAAGAAGCAATCTTGTGAACTTGAGACAATTAACTAATCTAACAATTAACTCTTTGTTTATACTGCTCAGTGTTTATACACTGCTCTTTGTTTGATTTGCTTTGGTGTCTATCAGAGGTGAATAAGACCCCTTCTGAGTTTCCATTGCTCTCAAGATATTTTCTTTATCTTCTGAGGGAGTTATTTTCTTGGCACTTACACCTTGGCAAGGATCACTTGGTGTTTGCAGATGGAATTATACACTCTCAGAAAAAAAGGTACAGTAGAGGTACATTATTTGTCACTAAAGTTTCAAACAGAATAAATGTACCTTTAAAATCCAGTTGTGTTCCCTAAAGGTACATTACATTCTCTTCTCCTGAAAAAGAAGGGAATATGTGTAAGATGTGTAAAGTCCTGCATGAAATATTACCAGCCTTACCTGAAACACTCAATCCTCAAATCAATAGTGATATGTATGAGCGAGGTGATATATTTTTTTAACTGCCTTACCACTATAATCCAAAGTTTGAGGAAATTCTCCACAAACAGCTGATACTGTTCAAGTATTGAAGTGATTGGAGTGATGATTGGCAGCTGCAGTCTGACTGCAAAGCAATATCTCAGAAGAAAAACTTCAGCCCTGATGTTTCATTTCTTTCAGATGTGACGTTTGGCATATGTCTCTGCCGTGACCCTGTGAGTTAAAAGAGCCATCCAAGGCCTTGAAGAGGACACTTCTTATGATGACTACATAAACAGAGATGTGCACCATGGCTGGATAAAGTTACAGAAGTTCGCACAATACTTCATACTTCACTTCCTGATCTTACAGTGTGTTCTTGTGAAACTCTGGCTGCAGCTCTGAAATCTGTCTGAGGAACAGTGGGGTTTGCTTTCCCTTGAACCTACCTGTCCTTGAGTAGCACTCGCTTGGGCAACAATACATCAGCTGGCCTCTAAAGGAATGAATGAATCAGGTGCCGGTTAGCACTCTGCCAGTGCTTTGGAGATGCATGGCTTATTCCAGCATTTGAGGGATTAATCAGTGCACCAAAACAAACGTTTTCATCACAGCTCAGTGATTTTGTTGAGTTTTACAGGCCACTTAATAGATTTGATTCTTCAGAAGCAATTGGGCATTGTATCACCTTCCCCAGAATGCTCTCACCTGGAAGAAGCTTACAAGGGCTGCTCACTATCAACCGTTTACAGCAGTATTCAGTTCATACCAAACCAGAAAAACAAAAAACAAAGCTGAAACCTGAGAACAGTATTCTTGTGTCATCTTACTTTCTCTTGTACTTTCCACTAGAAGACAGTTACCTTTGTTGCACAGGAAGCCAAGATACTCCACTGTGTCTATTATGTGATCTGTAGGAGACTGGATGCATACTATCTTTAATCAGTATTCATCAGGCACCCTCCTCTTCATATCTGATCTTGTTTTGAAGGCTAACCTTTGCACACCTTAAATATTTAAAAGTTTATGTGCACGTTTAAACTTTTATTAGTTGCCGAGCTTGTCATGCCCAGGGAGAAGACAAAGAGAAGAAAAACAATAGCTGCTCAGAGGTAAGGGAGTCTGATAATGAAAACACATTCTGATAAACAAAGTGGAAAAAATGCTAGTGGACAGCACAGTATTGGATATGACACAGAGAGCAACAAACCCTTCGTAAGCAAAGACAAAAGCATGAGGCTCTTTCCTATGTAGCATTTTCCTGCATGGTTAGGAGGAGAGGGAAAGGTTTATTGTGCGCTCAGCTGCAAGAAGGAAGGCAGTCTAAACATATCCAGTGAATCTTGTACGGTGGTCTGACTCTAACCGGAAATCACAAATGTGTAGGGGTTATGAACTGTTATGATTTAATTTCAAATTAATTAAATAAAATCATTTTTCATTTGATTTCAGTAAAACAGAAGGTGAAACTTCAGTTTAGAGGGGCATTGTGAAACCTTTATAATTGTTTTATTAATATTCATCCATAACTGCCATAACTGTTTGGCTGCATGTTATTATTACAAAAAAAAATCTTCAAAAAATGTGCAAGATTTACTAAAGAGAGTGCTCCAGTTGTTGTGCCATATTCAGTCAAACATCTGTTTCCTGTTGGTAACTGTATTGCACTAATTTAGAAGCATTTTATTTCTAATTGTTTGGAACTTACAATTAAATTTAGGGTTTTGATTACGTTTAGGGCACAAAGCACAAAGCATCACAGTCTCTAACCTTTTGGAGCTTATTGTTTATGGTTTAAATTTAGCTGTAGGGTTAGGGTTGGGTTTATTTTTACATTGGCTTTTAGTGTTAGGTTTAGGGAAAGATTGATTTCTCACATCGTGTAATCAGAAACTCAAAAAACGTTCTGAGGTGTTCTAAGAAACTAAAAGTGAATATTCACAATTACGAATAGCACACTTCATACAGGACCAAACAGATTTAGCACACATTGTATGAATTCTGGGAATTATAGACTAATGTGTATGAAGCCACCTTGAGAGCAGGCTATTTATTAACCATTCATTAGGATGAATAAAACATTTTATAGGTCACTTTTCATGCATCGTGCACAGACAGTACTTTGGACATTTCAGATGTCTATTCTTATGTCTTATGATCCAGTCCTTCCTATAACAAATCTGTTCTGAAATAGCACAGCCTGTCACTGTGTGGTGTGTCGTGGTTAGCTGTGCGCATGTTCTTCCTGTGAGGTATTGTAGGATATTTTAATCTGAGTTTTATCCAAGAATTGGTACATATACTAGTAAAAGGAGCCACCCAGCTATTCGTAACATTTAAAAATATATATATATTTCTAGTTCTAGTTACAATCAAAGAAACAGTGCTGTAAATGTGTTGTGCGAGGATGTTGCATGAGAAAATCCTTCTGCTTCTAACCTGTTAGCATTTAAGATTGGCCTTAGGTAGAGGTTTAGTGTTAGGGTTATGGCTAAAGGCAGCTTATCATTGGGCCATTAGCTATCAGAAATTCACATGTAGATCATCAAGTGGGCACATTTTACAAATACTGGGAATGGGAATGGCCTTTTATTTAAAAATATACCAACTCATGTTGTGACCAGACTGTTTCGGCAAGGCGGTCTGTCTCTAGATGATCATATTAAGTGAACTTCAATTGTAGTGGGTTTTAGAGAAGGAAGCAATCTGATACTGAAAAAGAGGAATTGTACCATACCACCTCTAGCTGGCATGCCTCTTTAACTTATGTTCCATATCTCCTCTCAGTCTCTGCCCAGTGAGTGAAACTTCCACCAAAGTAGAAGCCTCAGGTTAAACAGAGTAAGCAGAGTGTTAGCTGTTAACAGTCAGATTTGTAAGGCTCAGAGTGTGCAGATGTGGAGACAACAGACACAGACGGCTACCCAGAATTGATGTTCCTGTTGTGGTGGGAGCAGCGAACCGCCGCCTCCCGAGACAAGGTCGTTCCAGACGATGCAGCTGTTTGCGCTGTATAACACACCACCCGATTAAACCCAGGAGTGTGTAAAATCTGCTTTCCATGGTGATCTGAGAAAACACTGTTGTGATTTAGCTCACAGTGGTTTAAGCTAAGAATGGGTACGGGAAACTGATCCCTGATCTTTGGGAACTGAAGCAGTCTTCCACAGCTAGACGCCTTGTTCCATGTCGCTTGGGAAATAGGGCAGTAGTGAAGTTATTTTGGCTTGAGCAGAATTAGTTCTGAACAACCAGCTTAGGCACTTACACAGTTTTACAGAAGTTAATATGCTGTAAAGTTCGAATTGAAAAGTTTTGCTACGTCTCTTGTAATGCATGTACTGCAAGCCACAAAAAATAGAAGGTGGCTGCAGTTATTGATTATTCACTTCCTCAGACAGATATTTATTGGTTCATATCAGAGAATAATATGTAGATTAACACCATATCGAGGCATGAAGGATATTTTACACTTAGCAACGCAGACGAATGGCACTGCATTTCCCAAAGTTTGCCAATACCCTTATCATTAGCCCTCGAGAGTCACTGATCATGTGATCAAACCTTGTGACTGGTTGAAGTCATCCAGGATTAATCCAGTGATCCAGGACTAATCATTAAACATCAGTGCTATTCCTCATCACTTTTCTTTGAGGCAAATGCCATTCAGTCCTCACAGAAAGGTTCCAGCAGTCTAAAGCCTTCCCCTAACTTCAGAAGAAATGTTGAATGTCCACAAAGTATATTTACCTCCCACAGCTAGTCCACAAAGTGAACTTCTGAAAACTTTGTTTTTCATCTTTGCTTTCTGAGGAGATTTTTTTCCAATCTGTAGATCAAAATCCACCTCTAGAGAAATAGTTTGAGGATCTATATGATGCAAACCAACAAAACCAATTGATACAAGGGGAGAAATAGGAGTCTGGAGCTTGAGATAAACCTATCTTTATGAGAAACCTACAGCTTGCAGAAATGTTTCTTCAGAACTTCAGGAAGTTTATTTTTTTTTTCATATTTAAATGATAACACAGTCACAACTCTCTAAACCCATCTGCTGTGTTCTACATCTGTCTCATTCCCAGGTGCTGATTTGAGCTGTTTTTCTGTGGCATGAGTTGTGGCCCCCATACGGCCGTTCTCCATCTCCTCCGGTCCAGCTCATTAGCATCTGAGTGCCTTGTCATGAAGAACCCAGGTGATGACATTAGATAAATGAGGCATAAGATTTTCTCGCAGTAAGAGACGGGGTGGGCGGTAATTGTGTTCCTGCATATGCTCAGACTCAGGTGAAAAACGAGAACAGCACTCTTTCTTTTATGTGAACTCACTAAATAAATGGAAATCTGTCGTGTAGCTGAACACAGCCGGAAATTACTCTGAATAATAAGTGGCAGCTGAAAGCTGGTGAACTGTTAGCGTGTTTAAAAACATAACGTACTCTCATACATACTATCAGAATAAAAAACATATCGATCAAGCACCAACACAAATACTGCTGTTGTAACTTCACTTCATCCACTCTTTTCCATTTTTACTGGTGAGTTCTTCAACACTGATGCTTACCATTCACAACTTACTGAGGAGATTATAAGCCCCTATTATTCTTGTTAAGAACTCAAATTCTTATCTAAATAACCAACTTTTCACATTGATTTATCAGTCTACTCAGGCTTTATCAGGATGTTTCTTTCTCTTGTTTGCCAACTGCAGGCCAAATATAGAGATTTTCTGATGGCCCACACTACGTGACAATCTGGCTGATTTTGAGGCCAATTTGCTGCTCTCTAAAACTGCGAAAAAAGTCTGATCGTAAACTATAATCTTCCCAGATGATCCTGTAGAGTGTGGAGTACGTAATCCAACGTTGATGCCTCTGATTGTGATTTTTACTTTTAAAATATGTTCAATATTTACGATTCAAATTAGTGTGGGGTGGATGGTGACTCTCTCTCAGGTGTGAAACAGGACATTACCATCAGGCCTAAAAGACCATAACACAATGAGAGCCAAGCTGGGTTTATGGTTCCACAACTATCCGCTGTGTTCGTTTATATGTAGTGAGAGAATCTCCTGCCTGTTCTTACAATGTAGCAGTCTGTTGGGAGTGAGTCAAATCTACAAATCTGTGGTGTTTGATTGAGGGTGGATCATGTAATGTGGGGACCAACGATCAAGAACAAAAATAAATAAATAAATAAATAAATAAATAAATAAATAAATAAATCAGTGAAAAATGTCAGAATTTTTTCATTCCTGTACTGTGGGCCAGACATGAAAGACCTTTGCCAAAATTTGTACGATGTTTTTGCACACATGAATATTGACTAATTTTGAATTGTTTCTCTGCTTCAAATCAACAATCCTGAGTTTGGGGATGTTGTACTGTATTATCTTCTTAGACTGAGGATGGACTGTGGTTAACTGGAAAACATTAATCATCACGGTTCACCGCCATATTTGATAAAACTAATCTAAATAAAAATAATCCTGATCTTACAGCAGAGTCTTACAAACAAACGTGACAAATGGGCAGTAAGACTGAACGGCCTTCACCCAGAACCTGAGAAACACACTTTTGAAATTGGAACAAATCGTTAAAATGTGAAACACTGAAGGATTGGATCCAAATATGACTGTGGAGAATCTTTAGGTGTATACCTTCAGACCGTTGAAAACTCCAGCGTATCAGCAATGAACCACCTTGAAGGCGAGATCCACTATTGTCTGGTGTCTGCACTGCTTGAGCATGAGGTTAATTCCAAGAGAAAGCACTGAAAAACAATTTCAGGGGAACGATTTTGTCACTTTAGCCACAGGACACTGTCCACTCACAGCAGTCTGGACTGAACTGAGAAGGCCACCTGGGCACTTCCTTTGCTTCAAGCTCAATGTGTGTCTTGACTAATTCCAAAGATAACCAACTTGAGAAAAAGAAAACATTGCCTGCTGGATAACATTGCGGGGTTAATATCTAAACAAACAGTGTTACCTGACTCCTTCTGTTTTGTTCAGGTTCTGGATGAACCCTTTGTGTTTCAGGTTTTGATAAATTGTCCTCGTCCCAGGCAATTTCTCATTTGTATTTGGGTGTCTGTGCTGAAGTGGCATCCTCCCAATGCACGGCTATCACTCAGAGAACTCTCTTTCTCCGAGTCTATTTATTGAGATGCTGTTCTTCCCTTTCCCTCAGCTCTGAAATCTCCTCTTTCCAGCACTGTACGAGACAAATGAAAGCCCATCTGAGACATATCAAGATAAACATAAAAGTAGTTCAAGGCTGACAAGAAAATAAGAGTCATCCATCAAGCCCTCTGCTACTTACATGACTTGTCAGACGAACACTGGAGTCCTAAATGCACAGTGTGGAATATGACTTGGTGAACCGCGGTGGCAGGATGAACAAGGAGCTTGGGAAAGCGAAAGGTACTTGCTTTGAAGAGAGCTGTTTGACAGGTCCACAGCACATGTGCCTCTGGTGTAAATGCACTTCAGAAAGCAGAAAGTGGTGAGAAAGGCAGGCGCCCAGTCTCAGGAATACTCCTCACATACACACCATAATGCTTGAACATATATTACCCCCTCATTGCCTTGACAGGCTTCTCTCTATGTTTATGGGCTTATGGGCTGTTAGGCCCTGTTTATAGAGTTCCGTCCTTCGCATCACAGCTAATATTCACTGTGCCTATGACTGCAGTCAATGGAAGGCCTAGCCACTCTGCAGTGGGGTGTGCAAATCATAGGTATAAGTCATCATCTCTATCTCTCAGAGGATTATGGCTAGGGTTGCGAAGGCGTGGATAAACTTCCAGTAAATTTTCAGTAAATTACTGTTAACTTTCCATGGGAACTTTAGATTGGGAACTTTGGAAATATTCCAAAATATAAACTTTCCTTGAAAATTTTGGGAACTTTGGGAATTTATTGGAATTAATAGGAAATGTTGGATAATTTAGGGACTATATCATATACTATCACCAGTTTACACTTTTTTGTCAACATCAGACATGACGTTATAACAATACAAATAATAACCATGACACATAGTTAGTTGCATACAGAACTTTATAAATATAAGGTATTTTCCCACAAGCTTCTGAAGCCTGGCCTCTGCATTTTTTTTCTTAATAATAGTTTCTTAATAATAGTTTCAGGCTTCTTCCTTAACCTCGGTTAACCCCAATACATTATCAATGATGGGTTACAAAAACACATTGAGGCAAAAAATAAATAAATAAATAAACTATTGTCTTAAATGTAATTGCTCATTAAGCTTTTCTGATTTATTAGATAGCAAGCAACTGTGAGCATTAATTGTTGCTTAAATGTTTCAATGCTATTACTGTCAATAAATATATGAACCCAAATGTGTGCTTTCAGTAGTGCTGAGTGTCAGGTTTCTAAAAATCATTTGGACATATGCTGTACATGTGATGGAGGAATGAACAGTGCAGGGGGTGTGGTCTCTGTAGCCCTTCAGTGTGCATTTTGCCATGAGGAACAGCTTGGCTTTTTTAGTATCGTATCTAATTATTTTATCCAAGATTATGCTTCAGTGTTCTTCCTGTGTCCGCGTGGGTTTCCTCAGGGTGCTTCGGTTTCCTCCCACAGTCCAAAAACACACGTTGCAGGTGGATTGGTGACTCCAAAGAGTCTGTAGGTGTGAGTGTGTGAGTAAATGTGTGTGTGTGTGTGTGTGTTGCCCTGTGAAGGACTGGCGCCCCCTCCAGGGTGTATTCCCCGCCTTGTGCCCAATGATTCCAGGTAGGCTCTGGACCCACCGTGACCCTGAACTGGATAAGCGCTTACAGATAATGAATTAATGAATGAAGAGTATGCTTCATTAAAATGAAGAGAGACTACGGATTAAACACTGTATGGAACCAAGACTCCCTTAAAACATGAGGAAGAACCACCACTAAGAAGAACCAAGGCTCTCATATAACCCATTTCTACCAGGACTCTGGTCCCATATTTCCACCAGTTTTGATGTAAACCAAGGGTACATCATCATCATTGTAGGGTCCCTCAGTTCCTGTTGCTGAATTCAATGCCAGAGCCATAGATAAATTGATAGAGTCAAGGTCATGGTTTATCCATTGTTTACAGCATGGTCAGATCAGAGTATGATATGATACACATGGAAATTATGTAGACTTCTGTCTGTTAATGTCTGAGTATTTTAGAATATGGTTTGGCTGAGCTGGTGAACAGTGCCCACCTTTTCCCACCTTCCATTTATTTTCCATTTAAAAAACAAAGACCATCTGGTTCAATGGCCTTTTGACCAGCACAGCATTGACAGCAAAATAACATGCTGGAAAAGACCCGTTCCGCTTCACTGCACAATAATGCTTTATTTGAGGCTCTGTGCTCTTTCTTGATTTCCTTAAACTCGACATGCTCCCAGGCGCCATCACATTTCACATTAAATAACTGTCTATTTTTGGTTCCAGCTGGCAACAGATTTTCTTGCTCAGGAACCTATTTATGTTGGTGGAAATGAATAGAATGCCTTCAAATTAGGTTTGCGAACAGGAACTGAACCTATTCCATATTGGTGGAAAAAGGCAATAACAGGAACCAAGACTTCTCAAAAGGAAAAAGCATTGAGGGACTAAAACTCAAAAGAGAAAACACCCCAAGTGCATGATGAACCAGAATTCAAGAAGCAAAACTCCAGTGAAATCTGTTGTTTATACCTTAAGCCTTAATTATGCAGAATCTTTGAGAACACATGGCTTTCAGAACACCTGATTAAAAAGTAAGGACAACAGGTCTAATAAAGGCTTATACGTTTACAGGACAGGCAGTGTCCCCTGGCAAGTGGCTTGGTTGATGTATATGTGGAAGGAGAAAATTATTCCGATGTTTCTGTCTCTAACGAAGGCAGGTGATGCTTTGGGAACACATGACAATGCAGCACATCTATCAGAGCTCTGTAGGACACAGATGCTTGAACGAAAGTCATATATTATGAGCAATTAATCAGAATGGAAAGATCCTGTGGGACATTAGGCATTCACCAGCCTTGGGAGAGTCTCATCACTGTAAATTGGGCATAGTCCACTATAATATGTTTGAAGTCTTTGTGTTGAAATGCAGTCCAGAGTAGAAGCTGGAGCTGAGTCTGTAGGTAAAAAAACACCAAGGCAAATGAGCTTTAGAGTGTGAGGAGTGCTGCACTTGAACCTGGCCAAGCTGAGGTTGCCAAACAAAACATAATGAACCCAAATTAAGGAGCTGCTTGCCTTTCTTTAAGTAGAATCAATGGCTCCAGCTCTGCCTGAGATTCCAAATGAATTTCCTCTGCAGGGCAAAGATAACAAGGACCCTTTCTCTGGCTTAAGGCTGAGGGCAGTTTTAGTAATTAGACCAAATTACTTCTCAGTCCCGAGCCCTGTTCCTGTACAGTATGTGAGGACATTAGTCTCCTGGCCCCTGGGAACTCTCGGAGTTCTCGATCTGAGCGAGTGCATCTGTGGTTCCACTTCCTTGGCTTGAAATGACTTATCTATTTACATTTAAATTCTGTGCTATGGGGCCAGCCGGCAATGGGAAGGGAATGGGAGAAACAATCAAGGAGGCCACCACACACCACTGCCTTCGGACATGAAATACAAGCTCTCACATTCCCTTCTTCCCTCCATCCCTCCCTCCTTCGTCCATCCCAGGGCCCATTCAGAAGCAGGACATTATGGGCAGATCAGCTGGATGAATGTTTGGATGGGTCCCACAAGGTACTTCCCTCACGCCAATGCTATCCACAGCTTCACTATTTATCAATGCCACAGCGAAGGTCACATCCCATTATTTACCCAGGAATTCACCTTACAAACAGTTTTCTTCCACTAGCCTTCGCCCGAGGTGTCAATATACAGTACACATAACAAATGTGGAGTACCTTTAAATGGTCTTGAAGCATTTAGTATGGTGTGTGTTATATTTTCCAAAAAGCAAGGTGTAGCAGTTCATTATTAATATGACACTCACGAGTTTCTGAGGTGGGCGGCATGGTGGCGCAGCAGGTTGTGTCGCAGTCACACAGCTCCAGGGACCTGGAGGTTGTGGGTTCGATTCCCGCTCCGGGTGACTGTCTGTGAGGAGTTGGTGTGTTCTCCCCGTGTCCGCGTGGGTTTCCTCCAGGTGCTCTGGTTTCCTCCCACAGTCCAAAAACACACGTTGGTAGGTGGATTGACGACTCCAAAGTGTCCGAATGTGTGTGTGTGTGTGTGTTGCCCTGTGAAGGACTGGTGCCCCCTCCAGGGTGTATTCCCGCCTTGCGCCCAATGATTCCAGGTATGCTCTGGACCCACCGCGACCCCTAATTGGATAAGCGGTTACAGATAATGAATGAATGAATGAATGAGTTTCTGAGGTCTTCACATGCTTCAGTAAATATACCACAAGGATCAAAGATTTGTAGCATGCAATTAAGAATTAAATCATACACAATACATTATATCCCACTATTTTTAAAACCCTTAAATAAGAATAAGTTAGGCTAATAAAATAAAGGGTTAGGGTTAAGGCTGATTGTATAGGCTGGGTAGGTATTTTGTACACATTGTATGAATCCTAATAACGGACCTTTGGATGTCTGAAATCCAATCGAGATCAGATTGTTCTGCTTAGCCATTAGCAGCTCAACTTCGCTCATTTGTGATGAAGTTATAAGGAGTGTTTCAGACTGGACTACATCATGAATGAAGCACAATATGAAGCTATTTTACATATAACAGCTCTCTAGGCCCAAAGGAGAGGCCAGAAAATGCTCATATAAAAAGAGTACGGATGTGGCGTGAACCACATTCACAAATGGAAAATAACATACATGAAAAGTGCAGGGTAGGAGCTCCATAATGGTCCTGGTGCAGATTGACAAGGTAAGCGTTCCAAGGCCCTGTAATTGGGGTTGTTGATCATTGCTGACCTTTTTTGTTGCAGAGCTTTACAAACAGCTTGTCCAGTCCTGGAAAGGAGCTTTAAATCCATAAAACGACATTTAAATCAATTAAAGACATTTTCAAAAGTATGTCTCAGTCCACTCTCCACTGGTTTCATGTTCTCAGGCCTTGTCCCCTGCTCCCCACCACATCAATAAGTGTTTCACATTCGGAAAAACCTCAGGCCTTTGCTCACACGCATTCATCACCAACCAATAAATATCGAAAGGGAGCAGTAGCTCAGAAAATGACAGAGGGTGAATGCTTCTACAGAGCTGCTTTTCACAAGCTGCTCTCCGGTGTTAAACTATCCACATTAATTCATGTTTAACAGACATTAGCATGAGGGAATATAATAAAGGGTGCAATGATCTGGTTTCTCAGGTTCTCTCTCAGGTCCTGTAAGTTTAAGACCAGGTGAGGGTCAGTAGGTAGCTTTTTTGTGTTTTCTTAATTATTACTTATTTATTACTAAAGCAGGCTTTATTGTGTTATTTGTTACTATTACACTCTTTATTAATTTACAATTTTTTACTTAGATACGCTTTATAAATATTTAATTCCATGCTTATGCATGCTTTATTAATTTTGCTATTCATTACTAATAAATGCTTTATAATATGCTATTTGTTACAAATACATGATTATATTATCCCATGCTTATGCATGCTTTATTAATATGTAATTAATTACTATTATATGCCTAATAAACATATTATTCCATGCTTATATAGGCTTTATATATACTCAGTACCCGTATGTTCTTATTTACTTAGTCTTTACATTTTGCTCAGTTCATCATGGAATGTTTACACCATTCGGCAGCTGATGAAAAGATGAATAAATGTTACAAATACATAAATGCACCATTTAAAAATGGAGCAGACAGAACTGACCAAATTTACCATTAGAAATTAAAACACCACCACTGCAGTTGCTATTAAGTGGGGGTCTGTGGATGTGTACTGATATCACTTCTGTTATATACAGATAATTATTTTCAGTTTCTTGGAAAACAATACGACCAGCGTTGGCTTCTATCGCATTGCCATCACATCATGTTTAATAACACTAATGAACACTCTTCACTCCACTGTTCGCTTCTGTCAGTGGCACAGACTCAGCCAACAACACAAAACAGAGCAAAACAACATCGATACAAAACTGCTTTAGTGAGACGAAGCAGACAAAAACTAAACAGCCACAACGCACCCACCCATTGACTGCGGTTATTAAAAACATAATCAGAAATCTGATAAGAAGAACAGGGCTTACTATTGATCCAGCGCTCCACTAGAATTGCTCTGACTTCACTATGTGTTACAGAACAATAACATGTGACTTTTATTATGGAATGCTTTGAGGAACATAAGCTTTTAAAGCAGAATCCCACACAGCAGTTTATAATCATTATTTTTGTGTTATATCACCTTGTAGAAGTAATGTCAGAGACAGTAACTCATATGTTGCTCTACAGTTTGTGTTGCTCATCCCCTAGTCCTTTATCAGTGACACAGGACGCTGTCGACTGGATGTTTTTGGCTGGTGCACTATTCTTAGTTCAGTGTCACTGAGGGGTTTAGAAACTCCAGCAGCACTGCTGTGTCTGATCCACATGTATCAACACAACACACACAACACCACCACGTCAGTGTCACTGCAGTTCTGGCAGTTGCTGAGTCATTGCTGAATGTTATTATTAAATATAATGTTTTCTAACGCCTGCAGCTCTGACCATGACGCTCTGTAAAAATGGTCTGTGATGGCTTTTGGGGCTGGACGAATTAAAGCAACTCTAGGAAGCTGTAATTTAGTGTACAATATTATGGTAAGTCATTATTTTTGGTAGATCTTTGGTTAGTTTCTTGCAAATGGCAGTTCAGATAAACAAAGCATTTCTAATGATTTTTCAAGGCGAGCGTCATCAGTATTCTGACAGATTCGAACAGTTCCATCTCTAAACTTCTAATGTAAACATGCTAATCGGCTTTGTCGTTATTTCTGGATTGCGGTCTTGAGCCTTTTATCAAAGTGCTCTTAATTATGGAGATTTTGACATGTGCTATATATTCGAACTTGTTCTGAAAACGCTAGACACATGTTAATCGGCTTAGTCACTCATTCATTTTGTGCCATTCAATCTATTATTATGGATTCGACAAATGCTGTATTAGAGCACATTTGAAACGTCCTAATTTGGCTTTTCCTTTGGCATTTTCGAATGGCCTCTCAGCGCCCGAAGGACATTTGCATTCCTCTGCAGTGCAGTGCCTCAGTTCACAGAGGAGTATTAGCAGATCAAGCCACTTCTTTTCAGGTTCAAATCTGATAATGCAGATTAATAATGCAGTGCTCCGCCAACCTACCTGCTCAGTTCCCTTCCAGATGTGGGCTTTATTCTGACTCTGCTGGCCATAGTGTCTTGACGACACCCTGAAGGGAAGGTTCCAAGTAAGACATTGCAAAGAACTCCTTTCAACAGCAGAACAAGAAGGCTTTACCACCAAAGAGCACAGTAGGGTCATGTTATCAGCTCATGGTTAGATGGTGTTTTACTGTTTTACTCTTTACTGCTGGTGAATTGTCTGGTTTGTTAACCAACAGTACCAGCCTTTTAACCCAGCAGCAGATTGACATCTTTTATTCTCTCACAAATAAAGCATTCTCAGTGCACTCTCATTTGGTTGGTAAAGTGTCCAATAGTGTCCTCCATTCAATATCACTGCTAGAGTATAGTAATCTTACTACACATGCTGTTTTCTGAAGTGTCGGATGGCCATGAGGATATATGCTAAACTGAGCGATGTGTGACGTTAGTGATCAAACTCTGTTGACAAGTATGTCCTGCATATTTATCCACATCTTAAAGAAGGTCTCAGTGGGCACGGCTCAATTCAGTCGTGAAATCTGTGCCACATCAAAAATGAGGCCAAGTGGAGAGTATGAGGCCACCTCTGGTCTTCGGTCCAAGAAGGCCATCTACAAATAGAAGCTTGAAACATACAAGTACCTTCAGGATCCCATCGAGAGGACCCCACCCACACTGTACAGGGACAGTTTCCTTCCTTAAGGTCATGGTAAAGTAGTCTGGGATCATTTTGATTACTCTGGCCTTGATGCTAATGGTAGGTCAAATCATGTGGAGATGACATGTGGAAACTGCAATGCACTCTTTTGGGGGTGGTAGGGTTAGTGTCAGAGTTAGGGTAACTTAGATTTAGGTTTGGGGTTAAGATTAAGGGTACAATTGGTAGAATTAGCTTTGAGTGTGTGTTTTTTTTCCACACAGGACATTGATCACAAATTTTGTAAACACTCTCTGGCTTGGTCTTTTAGTCTTTATATTAATTTTGAGACCAAGCTACTGAAACTGGCTGGAACTTACCACAATTATATCACTAATTTCAGTGGGACAGTTGGACAAATTGGGACAAAACTGTTCATTAAGCAGCTGATAGAGGCCACAGTGTTGCGCTGCTGTGTTTGTCGGTGACACTGGACCTGATATACAGCGGTGTGGACTGAATGAATGATTTAGGGACGATGACACAGCTGTGATATTAAAATGAAAATCCATGCTGCACTTTTCGCTCATGGGATATTCATAATTTATAATCGACCTGCTGAGCTCTGTGTGTGTGTTTGATCTTTGGTGGGCTATGGCTAGCTCCCAGGACAATGTGGGAATGAGGCCATGGATTTCAGCAGTCGAGGTAACAGGAATATGCCGAGGTACAGTATTAGCCCCTTCACAATGTTCCTTCCCTGCTCTTTTCTATGGACAGTTGGCATGTTTGACAGCCGGAGAAACAGGCCTGGAGTCCAGAGGCAGCCCTCACTAGTAACTAATGCATGAGAGACTTTTGAAATGGTGGAATGAAAGAATGCTGCCTTGATGACATCTGCCAACCTCTGCTTTGGCTTCAGCTTTTCAACACTTGGCAAGAAACAAGACGAGGGAAGCATGTAATTTTGCAAAGTGGCGCACTCTAAAGCCAAAACAAGTGAGACATGGCATAAATGGCTGCAGTTAAAAGAGGTATATTTCCTTGTTGACACAAACGCTCAAAGTCCTTCTCATAATGGACGGTAAATGCAGCCTGTCTGAAGGAAGGTGTCACTCTGGGAGAGGGCAGTAAATCACAGGACCACAGTCTGAACAAATCAGCTGTTTGTGTTTTTTAGATACTCAATGAATCTACACTCATTAGACATTGTCTGCTGCAGTAATGGCATCTTCTGTTAGGAAGCCTTTACACTAGATGGAACATTTGTATGAAGATTTGATTGCCTTCTGCCCATTACTGGACATTACTGGGGTCAAATAATGGTGTTGGGCAATTGGTTCTGAGTCACAAAAGCCACACCAGCTCATCCCAAAGATGCCTTACGGTGCTACATCTCTCAAGTGAAACATCCCACTAGCCCACTAATCCCTCTAGCTAACTATTTACACCAGGCATAGTGACCTTCAAGGCAATGTTCATGATTTTGGTACAATACACTTTTAATACAACTTTTTAATTCTAAATTACCATTTTAGAATTTGAATATTAGAATCACTTTATTGGCCACTGTGCTGCACACAGAGGACATTGTTCTTCACATTTACCCCAATCTGTGCAGTGAAACACTTTTACACACACACTAGTGAGCACACAAGGGCACTTCAGTCATGACCTGTCGGCTCTGGGGATTGACACAGCAACCTTCCAATTACAAGCCCAGTTCCCTAACCACCAGACTACGGCTGCCCTCCACTCTGGGCATGTCTGTACACTTTGCTAACTCTCTGATCTGCTGCACACTGGAAAACTGTCAGGTTTTTATACACAGTCCCAGCTTGGTAAATGGGAAAAAAAACAAGTGTCTCTGTGAAAAACCCCTCCATTTGCTCAGGCACAGCTGAGAAACTGCATCTGGATGCATTTGAGACAGTGGCAAGACCTCAGGACATTGAAAAGTATGAAAGAGATGAGGATATTGCTCTATTCCTGCTCCACAGGTGAGTAATATTGACTTTTGTTGCTGTTACAAATGCGCTATTTAACGGAGAACCGATTCCAAATCCGCTAACTTTCTGTGAATGTAAACACAGACTGAAAGTGCTACAAAACTAAACATCGCAAGTTGCAAATGAGTTTCTCTGGGAATTCATTCATTCACTTTCCACTTATCAAGTTCAAGGCCACAGTGGGTCTGGAGCCTACCTGGAATCACTGGGCGCAAGGAAAGGTCCACACCCTGGAGGGGGCACTAGTCCAACACAGTGTGTTGATTCAAACAGAGAGTAAAAGCTTACAGACAAGTTAAATTTCAACTACAAACAAGGTACAGTTTCTTACACAAACACACTGTTCTACCTTAAAAGATGCACCAAGTTACATCACTTAAGGTGGAACTGACTCCAAATTTAGGACACAGCTTTGCATGAAAGTAATTACATATTAAAAGTGCTACACTCTAAAAAATGCTGGGTTATTTTTATAACCCAATTGCTGTGCTGAGCATGTTGGGTCATGATGTTGGGTTATTTTGACTTTATTTGGGTTCACAACAACAACCCAGCAGCAATGCGTCGAAATAGGCGGGAAGCCGAGAAGTTTGAGCGAGAAAAGAAGAAACTGAAGCTGAACACCAGAGAAAGAAGAATTTCTTTTGGCCGTGAGCATATTTGTACGTTTTTTCATTTATATAATTTTAATCTATAGATTAAAACCGTTTTGTATTAATCGGGATCTTAGTTGAGTTCATATTTCTGGTCAGCGAGTAAATCCCAGTTTCCTGACTAACGGACATTATCATTCTGCCGAAGGAATTAAAGACCTAGGCTAATGTGACTAGCTACCTGACTCAGGTTGATTTTTACTAAACCTATATTTATGATGTTTATCGCTGTATCTTCTAGTGTACCCAATTTGGAAGTACTGTGTTTATTAACATTGGCGTTGCTTTGATGTTATTTCTTGCCTGCTAACGCTAGGTCAGTTATGCTAGCGATACCTCAGATAAATTTCCTGCTCTGTGCCTCCGTGAGGTAGCACTAGCTAGCGTTAGCTGAGTTAAATTAGCTTCTACCTGACTTAAGTTTACTTCTGCCATTCTTGGACTGATATGGCCCGTGTGTGGTAGCCTTAAGGTATGTAATGCTTTATCCCTATTGGTATGTTCGCCTTTTAAATGAAAGCCAATACGCTAAAAAAAAAATTAAATTAATACCTCCTTTGCTTGTTTTTTTTTTTTTTACTTATATGAAATGAGTGATAAAAATTACGATGTGAAATCAGAAAATAGCTTCCCATCTTCATATTAGAATTTTCATTTCCACCTTAACACTAGAAGCATTGCACTTATTTGACTGACTGAAACCGGAGCAAAGAGAGCCGCTGGTTTGACAGCTATGACTAAAGTCTCACTTTCACACCAAAACCAATACAACACACGGAGTAAAGTCAGTCACAGCGCTCAAATACACACCGGCTCTCTGTGCTCCTAGTGTTAATTGTCACTAGTCGAAGCTGATGTTGCCTTCCTTATTTATTTTTCCCCCTTTCCACCTTAAAGGCCATTTTCGGAAGACGTTAGCTTCTTATTCTCCATTTTTCATTTTCAAATGTTTATTTCTACCTTAAACAGGTCAGTACATGAGGCTAACATTGGCCTCTTGTTTGAATTTTCAATTCCAACTTAAAAAGTGTTGTAATTCAAACAGTGAATAAAAACTTACAGACAAGTTCAACTTTAATCACAAACAAGCCACAGTCACTTCATGCTCAAACATACTGTTCCACCTTAAAAGATGTAGTGCTTCCATCCAACAAACAGGAGTGAGGGATTTGATTTGCTGTGAGAACAGTAGTTCTCCAGAATCATCTACGTTGCCTTTAAACTGAGAGAATCCCATTTTGTTGGTCAGTGCTTCTTTGGTGCATGGAATTAATTGGACTTGGGAGATTATGAATTGGACCAGAGTCAGAACCAAATCAAACTTGGTTCAGTAATGTTTCGCCCTTCAGTAATCTCCCCAGCTGTTGTCCTCTCAGTTGGACACAGTGCTGCTGAACCTTTGCCGTATATCGAGCCCTGAGTTATCTCTTTCTTGACAGCCCCTACAGCACATTATTGTCCAAAACTACATCTCAACCTTAAGCCTTCGAGCAGCTTCGATCATATCCGTCTCATTCTTTGGCAATTTCCTGCCTTGAGAGGTTCAGAGCCATCCACTGATTCTATCAGGGCCCAATGGAGTTATATAACAACTGGAAGGAACTGAGAGGAAACAGCATGAAATAAATATCTGTACACACTTTATCCCAGTCTCTTTTCTCATTCTAAAACAGGACTGGAGAGTGTTGTGCCCTCTTAAATACAAGCAAGGATATGCCATCTCTGTTCATTTCAGGCCAGATTAGTTGGAATTTATACAGCTTTCCTTAAGAAGTTTTATAACATTGTTCATTAAAAACTTTCTCTATGTGAATGCGCTTCAGCGAGTTTTAGGAAAATGTCACTGAGGTCACTATCCACAATGCCAAGGGCACAGACTCTCCCAGCTGTGGTACTGGGTTTGCTCAGAGTAATAGAGCTCTAATGTCAAGTAACTTCAGGGTGAGTTGGACTGGAGTTTGAGAGCCACAACTAATCCTCCAACATCACGACCTGACCTGACTAAAGCTCAGGTGGCTGAATTTCATCAAGTCCACATATCAACATCTAGTCTACAAAGTTCCCAGGAGAATAGAAGCTGCTACAGCAACAAAGGAGGACAAACGGCCAGTTTACCTTTGTTAAATTCAAAAGAAATGAGGGATATATTGGCCACAAAGGGATAATGAGAGTCTTGGGACATCAAACCCAAGCTATAAAACACCATCTCAGCCACTTTCAGAACGAGAACATTGGACCACAGCTGCCTCTCCTTCAGACGACTCTATATCAACTCATTACAAACTTTCTTTTGTGTGAAGACTGCGTCTGTAAGTGTGATGGCGCTTCGTTAGGTTTCAGGGAACTGTCAGTGAGGTGTGTAGAAATGGCATCAATGGAATCAGAGGCCCGTTCAGAGGAGCAGTATCTTGAGAACTGATGAACAAAGCGGTTTCAGATTAAAACGCCTTCTGCAAAACTGTCCACACAGACTTCTTGTCAAATTTAATATGACCATTTACAGTAAACAAAAAAAAAACTGATGCCTGAGCCAAGGATGACACTGCAATTTTTGGTAAATGATATGGAAATTACTGCATAAACTCTCCAGCTCTGAATGACGTACAGCTCAGAAGAACTGTCGTAACCGAGTGGGCCGCTGTATTTAAACATGTCTTTAAATATTTATTTAAAAAACAAAGAGTAGAAGATAAACAACAGTTCAACTCTGGTTCCTCACAGGTCCCAAAAGGCAACAGTGCAGTCAAAGAGCCCTTTATTCAATCAGAGTCCAGAGAAGAGCTTCTAGCTTTGTTGTGACATTTACACAAGGTACAACAGAATGATATATTCTTGAGAGTTTCTCAAGAATTCTACACTTGGACACTTCTAGGAAAACCTTACCTTCATAGCATAAACGTTAAGGGCCATTATCTTACATTTTAATTGTATATAACTGTTGGTTCATATTCATTAAGTGGATTTGAACCCCAAGGTACTAATGACATGTCTTCTTTTATCTGTACAAAATCACATGTGATTTTCACTTTTTCATTATCTCTTACAATTAATACAGACTGTGTTTTTGATGCGTTGCCTTTAGGACTGACCTCTTATGTTGTAATGTGCCTCATTTAAACAGCAGTTTAAGCTGAAACACTCCTTATATCCTCAGCATGAATTAAACAAAGCTAAACACCTGTAGATAACTGCTGTAAATATGTAGAAACATGTAAAACTGAGTTTTGTGACATCACAAAAACAAGTTTGTTCATTCCTTCCACAAAAAGCCCTTTCGTGCCTCTGAATATTTTAGTGTTTGATAAATTACAACAAGACAGTTACTACATAATTATCAGTAGATGAATGTACAAATAAGTTCTCAAAGTAAGAAATACAGTACAGAGAAAAACTCAGGGCCTCTTCCTCTGTATATTTTATGTTTCTTTCTTATCTCTTCATACATTAGTTTCTCCCCTTTATTGTATTCTGTATTGTGTTCTGTTGCAGAGACCACATAAATCATACTGTGTACTCTGAGGCCTAGGGCTTTCTGCGAGCCAAACACATTCATCTTAAGTAGATTTGACTTACCCGTTAAGCTCTGTAAATATGAAATATGGGGACTTCTCATTTAACTTAATGACTGAGTTATAAATTGTAAGGAAGTACTTTGTGTGTGTGACTGACAGAATAATTGGTGTAGACTTTAGATCTTCCAGAAAAGTCTTACCTAGGGTCAGTACTGGTGATTTTGAACATTGTTAAAATTGTTTAATAGTTTCTAGTGTTCTTTAAATCTCTGCAACCTATAGTAAGCTCTAAGACAATGCTGTTAGACAGAGGTTAGACTGTGAAACCTTTTTAGGATAAATCACATGATGCAAAGAGTAACGTCTCAAGACAAACACATCGTAAATTCAGGCCAAGGACAATACGTGTATTCAGTTGTAATAATCCCAGCTGTACCCTTGGGTGTGGAGGGTTTCGTCAAGGCTTCTTTGTTCTCTCCAGCAGGTTCCTGAGGGCCTTCCTTGTTCCTTAAAGGTAATTGTCGAGCAGTAAAGCCCCGGACAAAAGCCTGGCCTTAAACAACTCAAATAGGTTCTAAGTGTCCTAAGTTTCGAAATCGTTTCTAAGCTGTGTTCATCTCTCAGACCTGTGCAGAGCTTGATGGAGTCTTTACAAGCTGCTGTGGGGTTGGTTGGCACAGTTTTTCTTCTCAGTCTAGGCCAAGGAATCAACAATGATATAAATTTAGAGATGCATTCATTTTCCAACAATTAAACATGTAATTAATATTTGTCACAAGACAGTGGGAATGGGGGATGAGAGAGGGAGTGTTTGCGTGTGATTGTTAATATTGCTTTACTGAAAATAGGTGGAATTACAGCAACGGGTGGGGGGGGGGGACTAACAAAACAAAAGATGTCAAAATGACATATTCAACAGATATTTGTCTAACATGAAGAAAAACAATAATAAAGTCAGGTCTGTTTTATGTGTTTACCACATTGTTTCGCTTGCACACTGATATTAAAGAAATACGACTGCCTGTTTATATAAAAAAACAATGTGTTTTAATGTAAACACATAATGAACATTCATAACTTGCAATAAATTAGTTTTTTTGTTTTAAAAGAGTTAAATTAACTACAATAACTCAAACCCAGTAAACATTTAGCCGTTGATTCAATGTTGAAATAACGCAATGACTGCCATCTAATCAACATTTTCTTAAAGTTGTAAATGAAAGTTGAAAAGACGTCCAAACACAGATGTTGATAAGATGACTATTAGGCATATTTTGGATGTCCATTGACGTTATTAATTGGTCACCACTTAACTGACTTATTAAGATGGATTTTGAAAGTCCAGGGACATTCCTTGTTTACTGGGAAGACTTAAAATACAATACAGTGAACAGTAGGGAGGCACATGGCACAAACTTTATTTCTATCAAAAAAATTGTTTAAATAAACACTGTATGAAGTAGCTTTCAACAAAACAAAGTTTAAAGGTTCAATAAGCCATTTTCCCACTGTTTTTTTTTTCCACACTAAGAAACAGCTGTTTTGCCTGGATGTATCAAATACTTGGTTCTGAACCTGTTTTCAACATGACTGCCCCATGTATGAGACCCACTCTATGGAGCACAAACTATACAAACAAATGATCAGTTTTATGAATATTGTGGTAAATAGCTTATTTCGCCTTTAAACCACAGTCCATTAAAATCTGCATCAGTCCCAATGCAAGTGTTCTTATTCTAAAACAAGTGCACAAAGTGTTATTGATGTGATGAGTAATAGCACCCCCTTGTGGAGTGGTACTTTATATAAGTAAGTTTGAAAGAAAAGGTGCCCCCTCTGGTTCAATTCCTAACTGTGAGTGAATGAGTGAGTGAGTGAGTGAGTGAGTGAGTGAGTGAGTATGAATGTGTGTGAGTGAATACTAGCGAGTCGAGTGAGTTTGGGTGTATGAGTGAGTGACTCCGTGAATATATGAGTATTTATATGTCTAGTCCATGAGGCGCTTTGCATTTAAAAAAAAAAAAGAAACTTAAGCCACTAAATGTAAGCTGTAGCCCTGTAGAGGATGAGGATGAATTAGAGAGTCTGTTCACTTTGTGCTTGTGGTGTATTTTTGCTTTTGAAAGGCAAGTGGTGTCCAAACACACCCAGCACTGACAGAGCTGCCTTTAGTCTGACTCTAACGCTGCTGGAGAAACGGCTCCTTTTTAACATTCTCCACAGGAACCGAACCTTTAAATAAACCTTTAAAAAGATATGAGAGTTGGAGAGTCTTTGTATGCACCTCCTTTTACTTTTATATCACACTTCCCCATTCTTAAAAAGGATCTGTACTTTTGTAGAAAACTGAGCTTTTTTTCTGTCCAAAAACTTTATAAATTAATAACATTTATAGAAACATTCTGTTTGGTCCTTGTCCTTCCTCTGGAAGAAAAATCCATAATAAATTGTCTTTTATTTTCAGAGTGACCTATAAAAATATCCTTATTTCTAAAGATCCTGTAGATGTCCAGTGATGTATCGCCCTCTCCAGGCATTTACAGCAGCATCGAAAACTTTAAATCACAAATAAAATTGTTCAAAAAATATTATTTCCATTTGCACCTTTTGTACTTTCATTTAAAGTAACACTATGAAAATGTTTACCTTAACATTAAAGGTTCAGAATTATTGTAATGCTTCACTGAGCTGTAATAGGGAGAATGCAACCTTTGTCATTGCTACTCTGGGCTCAGCACTGCAGAAACTGCACTATGTAAATTTAGGAGGAGGGTCGGAGGCTCTCATGTCCCTCTAGTGGACTGAAAATGCAGTCAACAAACAGCTCGACTGTCTTAATTGAGTGAAACTATTGCCATGTTAACTGGAATGTCTATTAACACTGACATGCCACAAACGTATGAAAAATTAATTAAACTTTTATATCAAAACAATGTAATTTTCTTCATGAAACACCTTATGTCATGTTGCATTAACGGACAGGAGCTGGTAATGAATACTCCAGTTCTGTTTTCTTATGTTTATGCCAGGATTATGAGGTCCCAACGTTGCCAAATAAACTCCACAGTTCCAGACAAACAAATCAACTCCATTTTCAGGAAGCAGACACAGTCCCTGAGGCAGATTTTAAGCACGACTTTGGGGGATGAGTGGCGTAATCATACCTAGCGCACTCGCAAAAATGTCTGGTCTGTCTTTAAAGGGTAAACTGCTAGCTCTTAAATGCCAGCATCATGCTTCTGTCACAAACACAAACCCAGGCCTAATACTTTCCCCGAATCTGACGCTGAAAAGCAGCACTGCTGAGGTGAACACTGTGCTGACAGCTAGCGCTAGTCTGTTATCATGCTAATAACGCATCTGCGTGGTAATGCTTATCTTCTGTATGTCGTCGGTGACAGTTGCCGAATTTAAAGCATCCACTAAGAGCAATAAAGACCACTTAAAATCTGTGATGTACCCAAGACCTGAATAGCTACATTCTCCTCTTGTCTGGAGTCAGTTGGCTAGAGAGCTGGAGTTCACGAACTTTAGAATAGCGTCGACTAAAGTCATGGTCGTTTGGTCTTTTCCAGCTCACAATTGCCATAGTATAAGTCACCATTCCCAAGTTATAATTTTTCTTTGTCAACACTTATGAAACTTATGAAGCAAAGATATGGTACGCACACCTCATAATGTAAAGCTTTTATGAGCAATTGTGAATGAATCACACTTAAATGACCATTTTCATACACATTCATCTGTGTTATTTTGGTTTTCATGTAATTTATACGGTATATGGTGGTCTTAACTAAGCTCCCTGCATTATTAATCGTTTATTACCATGTTAAAAATGGAGCAAATGATGGTAATCTGAGTAAAAGTAAGATGTTGCGATTACAGACATGAGCTGATCAGAAATACTCAAGTATTACTTTCTTATGTTTTATGCCCGGTTTATGAAATCCCTGTGTGGTAGCCTTCAAACAAGGTCTGACAAAAAGTGTCTTCCTTGAAAAAAAGTAGACTTGGACCCCAGGGTTGGACCCCAGTGTTGGACCCCAGGCAATGTCAGGCTCTCAGAAGTGAGAACTTATCAGCCCTTTTACAGGCACAGGTTTGTGTTTGCTCACATTGGAGGTGCTGGGATTTGATGAAAAGTGCGACCTGTGGCTGCAGGCATTAAATAAAGCGAGTGAACTGAGCTGTTTGGTTGGGAAGTGATGTATAGCACAGGAGGAGCCTGGTTTGAATGCGGAGTGCCGTCTGGGGTTCATTTTTTCAGCAAACATTCGTTAAAAAGGGCAGTGAGCGGACACCCAGCTCAGTGACTGCTGCAGTTTATCATCACCACACATCATTAATGTCCTTCCACCTTTGCAGGACGCCCTTGGTTCTCCAGCTGGAGATGGAGTTCTTGGGCTAAAACTTTTGTTTTATTCCTCGGGAAGACCCTCAGCCAGAGTAGTGGGCCACTAGGGAGAGCATGGCTGGTTTGGCCGTGTCGGGTGATGAGGCCTCGTTATCCGTAGCCTTATCCTGGTCGAGTGGCTGCTCATCCATGGGATCGTCCTGGTCGGGTGCCTGGTCGTCTGTGGTGTTAGCCTGGTTGGGCGCCACCGTGGTGTGTCCAACTGAAGCCGCCATGCAGGTGAAGTTGTTGTCGTTGCGTCTCGTGGCTCGATTGAGCTTGTTGGCTTTGGACGAGCTCTTCATGCTGGAGCCCGACTGCGGCGTCTCGCATTTAAGGAGCGCCCGAAAACATCTGTAGAACTGACACAAACACAAACAGTGGTGAGGTGACAGAAGTTGTACTTGATTTTCTTTTCAAAATTAGATCATGCCTGGCACAAGCTTCCTTGGACTTCTTCTTGGACAGCTCAACACCTTTGTATGAGAACACTAACTGCCCAGCTCTGTGAACTAATCATTGCAGGCTATTATTGTGCTGGGTAGTCCTACCCACCCAAGGAGAGCAAGAGGAAAGTCATGACTATGACATCACTAGGATAAATCAATTATTCCATGTTGCTGCCAGATTGTCACACCATAATTAGTTGTCATAAGCTCCACCCACTTAACTGTTAGCTCCCCTCACTGCGCATGATGCAAAGTGAAAGTCCTTCCTCTGAGACAAGCACCAACTTCTTTTCACCCTGCTGTTGATGCAGGGTCATCAGAAAGCTCATCGTCCCAGAGAAGAACACCCACTTCCAGGGTCTGCTAGTTGCCACTGTGCCGTATGATGATTCACCCACACTGAAAGCCAAACTAATTGTATTTCTAGGACTCCTACCCTCAGGAGACTGAGGGATCACCAGGGATGGAATCAGCGAATTCATGAAAATACATCCAACCACCACTGCACCACTCGAGATAAAATTATAAAAAGTTAAAATGGCTCCTGCAATTCTGTTTGTCTTTAAAAACCAGATGTTATACAATATACAACAACTGGATTACTGTAAAGTCCAGTAAACAACAAACGCTACGTTTCTTCATGCGTTAAACTACTCTTTACTTGCGAAAGGTCTATTAGGTTCTTTTTCACTGCATGGCACCTCTACACAATTCTACACTCTTTTTGTTCCCTGGTACATGGTTAGTTTTCTACTATAATAGCCTCCCCACACCCTCCCTTCTGAAATGTATTTTGACATCACAAATCACCACCTCTAATGGGAACTGTGAACTTTGGAAACCAAAAGTTTGGTATGGGTAAGCGTTGTTTACTCTTCATGTATTGGCATGTTGTTGTTGTTGTTGTTGTGGTTGTTGTGGTTTGGGACTGAACACAGCTCCGACATCAGTTCAGTAGAGTTTGTTCTTTCCTTGTTGCAGTGTCCGTTGCATTCTTTTATCAGCCACCTGTCCAAGGAGCTTTTGAACCTCTTCAAAAGACCACGGCATAATTTTATAAGATGCTATTGTGAGTCAGATAAAAAAAACATGTGATCTCTGCTGTGACTTGATTTGTGTTGGTTAATCCCTGCTCAGAAAAGGAACCCAGTTCCAAAAACACAATATGTGAGTAGAACTGAGTCAAGGAGAGTAGAGACCATGCAGTGGAAAAGCAGCAAAAATAATGTATACAGCCCATTCACATAACACCTCTGGAGAAAACAGCTGGGAATTAACACAGAAGCCTGTTTTCATCGTCCCTAAAACCCACTGCACAGAAAGGGGTTTTATATAAATTCAGACTGTAATTAGCACTGCCCCTGCTTCTTATTATTACAGCCTCATTTTGCCTATAGTTGTTATTCTAGAGGCATTTATCTTTTTTGCCCTTTCATTGCACACAATGCGAGTGGCACCTTGTCATCACTACCACTCCCCAAATGGCATTATGTGCTCAATTAATTGCATTTTCCAGCCAAAATAGAACAATCATACAAATTGCAATTGAATAATTGCGGCAATAATGTAGTGGCGAAGAATAATCCCGACGTCTATAATTAAAGTTGAAGAGAGGAGCCATTTTCTGTCCCTCCATACAGCACTGATTACATTTACTTAATAGTCTCCAGTGAGGGGTGGCCAGAGCAGCTCTGCATTAAACTAACGCTGCAATAATCAAACCACACAAATATGCTGAGGGCAAGGAAGCAGGCCTGGACTTGGTGATAGTCCAGCAGCAGCAAAGTGTGCAATTATGCAATAATCACTAGCTCTGATTTCATGCGCAACTAACAATAACTGCATACAGCTCTGGGAGGACCACACTCATACAAAACATTCCCAGGCCACTGAGCCCATATTGAAGCAGTTACTCTAGTTTCGCCTACGTTTACAAACTGCGACTTCAACTCAGCTTCTCACTGAAGAGTTGAGGAAAGCGTAAACGTGCTGGACGTTTAGCTGCAGAGAAGCAGTGTGATGATCCTGAGGAGGTTAAGTACAAAACAAAACAAAATATGGGAAAGTAGGACTCTCAACAACCACGCAAGACCCGCTGTCATATGAAAGCTGTCAAAGACATTAACGCTTTCATCTTTGAGGGAGGAGAGAATCACCCACCTCACACACTTCAGAACTGAACACTTCCACGGCTGTGAGAACTACACAACACTATGGGTCTGAAGGAATGTGGAGGAAAAGGAATAGACAATTAAGCTGTGGCTGATGAACCGGCCATCACACAACTGATATCTGCAGAGCTGTTTAATCCTTGGATGGCACAGCAGCGCAAACAGTCCTGGGTTCCTGTCCTGGGTCACTGTCTATGAGGAGTGTGGGGTGTTCTTCCTGTGTCTGTGTGGGTTTCCCTCGGGTGGTCCTTTTTCCTCCCACAGTCCAGACACACTGGCAGGTGGAATGACTGCATGAAACTATCCACAAGTGTGTGTGTGTGTGTTTGTGTGTGTGAGACTTGTTTTGCATATGAAAACATCCACAGGTGTGAGTGTGTGATTCACTAAGTGAGTGGGTGAAATGTTTGACCGGTGTGAGTGTGTGAATGACTGGATGGGTGTGTAAGTGACTGTGTGAGTGTGTAAAACACTTGGCCGGTATGAGTGTATGAGTGACTGGCCGACTGTTTGAGTGACTGTTTGAGTGAGTATGTGACTGGATGAGTGTGGGTGAGTATCTGAGTGACTGGGTGAGTGTGTGAGTGACTGGTTGAACATGTGTCAGTGACTGGGTGAGTGTGTGAGTGACTAGGTGAGTGTGAGTGAGTGTGTGACTGGATGAGTGTTGGTGAGTATCTGAGTGACTGGGTGAGTGTGTGAGTGACTGGGTGAGTGTGTGACACTTGACAGGTGTGAGTGACTGGGTGAGTGTGTGTGAGTGACTGGGTGCTTGTGTATGTTTAAGTGACTAGGTGATTGGGTAAGTGACTGGATGAGTGAGTGTGTGTGAATGACTAGATGAGTAGGTGTGAGTGACTGGGTGAGTGGGTAAGTGACTGGGTGAGTGTGTGACAATTGACACGTGTGAGTGTGTGAGTGACTGGGTGAGTGTGTGTGAGTGACTGGGTGAATGTGTGTGTTTAAGTGACTAGGTGATTGGGTAAGTGAGTGGATAAGTGTGTGTGTGAGTGACTAGATAAGTGGGTGTGAGTGACTGGGTGAGTGGGTAAGTGACTGGATGAGTGTGTGTGAGTGACTGGGTGAATGTGTGTGAGTGACTGGATGAGTGTGTGTGAGTGGGTAAGTGACTGGGTGAATGTGGTTGAGTGTGTGTGAGTGAATCGGTGAGTGTGTGTGTGTGTGAGTGACTGGGTGAGTGTGTAAGTGACTGGATGAGTGTGGGTGAGTGACTGGGTGAGTGTGTAAGTGACTGGATGAGTGTGGGTGAGTGACTGGGTGAATGTGTGTGACTGATTGTGGGCGAGTGATTGGGTGAATGTGTGTGAGTGAGTGGATGAGTGTGGTTGAGTGTGTGAGTGAGTCGGTAATTGTGTGTGAGTGACTGGGTGAGTGTGTAAGTGATTAGATGAGTGTGGGTGAGTGACTGGGTGAATGTGTGTGTTTGGGTGACTGGGTGTTTGGGTAAGTGACTGGATGAGTGAGTGTGTGTGAATGACTGGATGAATGTGGCTAAGTGAGTGGATAAGTGTGTGTGTGTGTGAGTGACTGGATGAGTGTGTGTGAGTGACAGGATGAGTGTGTGTGAGTGACTGGGTGAATGTGTGTGAGTGACTGGATGAGTGTGTGTAAGTGACTGGATGAGTGTGGGTGAGTGTGTGTGAGTGAGTGACTGGATGAGTGTGGGTGAGTGTGTGAGTGGGTAAGTGACTGGGTGAATGTGGTTGAGTGTGTGTAAATAAGTTGGTGAGTGCGTGTGTGAGTGACTGGGTGAGTGTGTAAGTGACTGGATGAGTGTGGGTGAGTGATTGGGTGAATGTGTGTGAGTGAGTGTGGGTGAGTGATTGGGTGAATGTGTGTGAGTGAGTGTGGGTGAGTGATTGGGTGAATGTGTGTGAGTGAGTGGATGAGTGTGGGTGAGTGTGTGTGAGTGGGTGACTGTGTGAGTGTGTGTGAGTGACTGGGTGAGTGTGTGAGATTATTTCTATAATATTTGGTTTCTTTGAAGTCTCACAAAATGAAAGCACCTGCAAAAAGCCACCTTTCCACAGCTGTATAAAACTTCAAACACATCTGGGTGAATTATTCACTTCACGAAACATGGAGCAGAGGAAAGCTACAGGTGGTGCGAACTGAAGGGTGGTGCTTTTATCTGATCAAAGAGACTTATTCACTTTCATAATGACCACCTTTAGAAACTGGACAAAAGGACATTTGTTGACATTTTCCAGTCGACAGCTTGGACACAGCGCAGCATTCTTCAGGAAGAGTGTGGAAGGGACGACTGGATCCAGCCACTGTTGGACGTTACCTCCCTTGGGAAAACGTAGTGAACTTAGTATACTTCACGTGTCATGTATACTTTAAGTCTACTACATTTCCCCAAGAAATGCAAGACCTGACGCCTGAAGCTGCAACAGATGTGTAGAGGAAAAGACATTAGACCCAAGGATGGAGATTAATGGCAGGGTTGGGGGTAGATGAGGTGATACCGTTTACTTCGGTATTTAAACTCTAAATGAGGACGGTATTTCAAAATCATGACGTGTCTGTGTGTCCACTAAGAGGGCGAGAGTGTGGTTTTGAGACTCAGTTCGCTGGAACACGGTGTGTGTTGTGGTCGTTGGCCTGTTGTCTCACTTATCTAAGCCTATACTATGCTTCTAAACTGTGTGGAACCATTTTATTTCACTTATTTTGGAACTTTTCTGTTCCTCCGTCATCAGTCGCTGGACATGGTTCTTTCAGACATGACTTTGGGCCCATCCTGAATCAGTGGATACCAAAAAAAAAAAACATTTCAGAAGGACATCAATCCTTGGACAAAAGGTTGAAACAATTGAACAAGTCACTGCATTTCAAAATAAGAGTCCCATGGGTCCAGGCACCTTTTAAATTAGTGCATTCAACTCATTCACAGTGCGCACATGGAGCTCTACGATCTTAATCTGCGGGTCATGAGGGGAGTTGGAGAAGTGAAGCTCAGCTACACGGTCTGGTGAGCAGGGATGGGTGGGGGTGATTCTGTTCTACTGAACACTGAACACTACAGGGTTGAGTTGGAGGGATGGAGACAGAGCACTACTGTATAGAGCATAAGAACATTTCCTTTCATCAGAAAGCCGTCACTCACCGAAGCTTTCCCGCTGTCCTCCTCAGTGGTCTTCACTGGGGTTTAACTGGGGGTTCATGTATCTGTACAGCATTTTTAGTCTTCAACTCGCCTCAACTCACAGTTTCCATAGTTACGGGCTGGGAGGAATTGAAGACTGAAAATGACATACAGGAGAATCGTTGTTCAGCCAGCTGGAGAACGGGGAACATACTGAAACATCAGTCATCACTCATTACCCACAAGAGCACGCTGCATTTATCCCAGGGGCTCAATAGCCACGGAATATAATTCTTTTCCCTTTTCCTCAGGTTCTAGACAAGAGAGGACAGTTTGTGTGTGTAGAGTACAGAATTCTCCTTTAGGGATTATTGGTGAGCTGAATGGACCAGTGTATGCTTCATAGAGTGAGTCTCCCACATAGGAGCGACCAATTTTAAACATTACAATATATCTGATACATCCAGCCCACTGTGTGTCAGTAGAATGGAACATATATAAAACATGAGGAAACATTATTATAGAAAGATTTGAATCTCACGCTTTAGATGAGCCCAGGGAACAGTGTTCCTTTAACTCTCAGCTTCCTTTGCCTTGTGCTGAAGAGGAGCTCAGGATTCCACTCATGTTCTATCGACGATGCCGTCTGTTCAAAGTTTGTTTAACCAAAAGAGTTCAGAGAAAGTGCTTCAGCCAGAGTTTAAAGGCGGCAACATGGAGTTGTTAAAGTCGAGAACATGAAAGAGATTCTTTAGTGATGGCAGTGGTCTACGCTCAATATGGATGTGGCCCATTTCATTAGCTCCATTAATATATTTAAAAAATAATAATTCATAGCAAAAAGCAGTGGTGCAGCAGGTAGTGTCACAGTCACACAGCTACAGGGACCTGGAGGTTGTGGGTTTGATTCCAGCTCCGGGTGACTGTCTGTGAGGAGTTTGGTGTGTTCTCTCTGTGTCTGTGTGGGTTTCCTCCGGGTGACTGTCTGTGAGGAGTGTGGTGTGTTCTCCCTGTGTCTGCGTGGGTTTCCTCCAGGTGACTGTCTGTGAGGAGTGTGGTGTGTTCTCCCTGTGTCTGCGTGGGTTTCCTCTGGGTGACTGCCTGTGAGGAGTGTGGTGTGTTCTCCCTGTGTCTGTGTGGGTTTCCTCCGGGTGACTGTCTGTGAGGAGTTTGGTGTGTTCTCCCTGTGTCTGCGTGGGTTTCCTCCGGGTGACTGTCTGTGAGGAGTGTGGTGTGTTCTCCCTGTGTCTGCATGGGTTTCCTCCAGGTGACTGTCTTTGAGAAGTTTGGTGTGTTCTCCCTGTGTCTGCGTGGGTTTCCTCCAGGTGACTGTCTGTGAGGAGTGTGGTGTGTTCTCCCTGTGTCTGCGTGGGTTTCCTCCAGGTGACTGTCTGTGAGGAGTGTGGTGTGTTCTCCCTGTGTCTGCGTGGGTTTCCTCCGGGTGACTGTCTCTGAGGAGTGTGGTGTGTTCTTCCTGTGTCTGCGTGGGTTTCCTCCGGGTGACTGTCTGTGAGGAGAGTGGTGTGTTCTCCCTGTGTCTGCGTGGGTTTCCTCCGGGTGTCTGTCTGTGAGGAGTGTGGTGTGTTCTCCCTGTGTCTGCGTGGGTTTCCTCCGGGTGACTGTCTGTGAGGAGTGTGGTGTGTTCTCTCTGTGTCTGTGTGGGTTTCCTCCGGGTGCTCCGGTTTCCTCCCACGGTTCAAAAACACACGTTAGTAGGTCAAAAAATATCTGTACACTCTAAAAAATGGGTGGGTTTAAATAACCCAAGTGAGAGAGAAACGGAGCCTAAACGTGTGTACGTGTGTGTGTGTGTGTGTGTGTGTGTGTGTGTGTGTGTATGTGTGTTGGGGTATTTGTTACAGATAAGACAGTCAAACTAATATATTATTAAATAATTACAAATAACATTATATAACTTATATCTTTTTATTGTAAATAGCTGATTAGAGTAAATAAATAGCTTTTTAGAGCAGGGTTCACAGCTTACAAAATGTTATAAATATATTAAAAAATAAAAAAACACCCTAATTAATTATTTGCTCTTAGGGTCATCACTGGACTGAAAACACTGCAGCAGCTTCACACTCCCTGTGTTTATTCATCTGCTGTGGAAGAAGATTGAACTGCTTTTGCTGGTGTAAACTGGTGAGTAAAGTATTAAACTAACGTCAGACTGTAGCCATGTCGGTTTCTAAATTCAGTAGTAAATATATCACCTTCTTTATAGAGATTGACTGCACAGTAGCCATAACACAACTGCCATTAATATAATCTCTGATCTTTTTCTTTTCCTTGGAGCAGTGTCTGAGTCCAGAGGAAACAGAAGAAGCTCTTCATCTTGGTACAGGAGCGTGGCACTGTGAACTGAAGACGTTTAGTTACTGTGAATCAGCTTCCTTTGGAAAAGCCAACTCTCCTTAAAGCGTATTAAATGTAATTTTACCAGATGACTGTTTTGAAGAGTGAACTGGTGGTCACACTTTCAAATTTAAGTGCACTATTATCTTTTTGTTTGTTAATTGATCATTACATGTAAAAATAAGGACTGCCATAACTTTTGAACAGAATAGTACTGTTCTTCCATCATGTTCAATGTAGCAGATTAACAACAGTAATTCTGCACTAAATATATGCAGACCTGTGTTCTTTGTAGAGGATATTATTATTATTATTATTATTATTATTATACTTTAAAAAAACATGTTGTCTGGTTTTAATAAATGTTGTAAGTTAATTTACAGGAAACAAAATAAATGTCATTTATATTTCTATAGTGTGTGTGTGAGTGTGAGTGGGGGGGGGTGTTCCTTACAAGAATAAGAGTTTTAGAATTTACATATATATATAACCCAGCTTGGGTTGTTTTTACTCAGCAGTTGGGTAAATGCACAATAAAACAAAGTGCCCTGGGTCAAACCCCTTGATCTAACACATATGCTGGGTTTGTCCCTATTGGACCCAATGCTGGGTTGCCAAATTGACCCAATTTGGGTTATTTAAACCCACCCATTTTTAAGAGTGTAGGTGTGAGTGTGTGAGTGAATGTGTGTGTGTGTGTTGCCCTGTGAAAGACTGGCGCTCCCTCCAGGGTGTATTCCTGCCTTGTGCCCAATGATTCTGGGTGTGTTCCGGACCCACCGCGACCCCGAACTGGATGAGTTACAGTCACAGACAATGAATGAAATGAATTTCCCTTGTAACTACCTGTCACCGCCCTCTGTTGGTCACTGACCATTGATGATTGGTATTAGTCATTCATTGAGAAAATTTTACACAGTGTTAGCGGTACCTGGAGTTTACAGTTTATTAAAAAAATAAAGATACAAGGTGTGACAAATTGTTGAATCAAACTGAATTGTTGAGTTGGCTGTTGATGGATTTGGCCACTACTGTCAACCCATATGTGACTAGAAGGGTTCTGGCTCTTTGAAATATTGTTAGGTTTTAAAAATAGGTCTATAAATTTCATGTTATTATTCCTGACCTCATTTTCTCACCTCAGCCATTACCTCCCGCACTGAGTAATTACGGTGGAACTGAGCCCTGTGTCAGAGTCTGATTTACAGTGGATTTTAATTCATGTGAAAAATGCAGATACAATGTGGCAACAGGTTCTCGTGCTGTGAAAATCTGCTGGGGTTTGATTCCCATTGAAGATCCAGAGCTGTGGCTCTATAAACCCACAGATGGAACTCTAACAGGGCGAGTGGGCCATGGCTATTAACCGGAGTTAATGATGGAGGGATTAAAGAAAGAAAAATGCTGCTATTTCACACTCTTTCTTGTGAGAGTGGGTGTTAGACCAATGTTACGACATTCACTTTGCCCAGTTATTGTCCACTCCCCTGCGTGCTGTTTTTAGCTGCTGGACTTTGACTTAGATTTGCCATATAACACTCATTACTTTACTTGAATTTGCCCATAAATGACTCATTACTTGAATCTGATCTGCCTGTAAATGACTCTCTCTTTCTATATATATATATATGACTCAAATTTGCCTTTAAATGATTCATTAGTCAAATTTAAATGGTTTGTTACCTGACCCAGATTTGCTTATAACTTTACCAGATACTCTGCTCAGATTTGCCCATAAATGACTCTTTACTCGTCTCACATCTGCCCATAAATGACTCATTATTAAATACATCACATCTGCCCATAAATGATTTTCACTCAACATATATTAGGAAATGAATTGTGACTCAAGTTGGATTTACTTGTAGGTCTCTCAGATTCTCACATTTATAATCATTTACAACAAAAAGGAGATTAAATTATTAATTTAATTAACAGGAAAAATTAAATTCTCTATTAAGGATTCATGAAACAACTTGACTCTAATGAAACATCTTCTGAACATCTGCAGTAGATGCTACCAAACTCAAACGTGTAAATAATCAATTTGAATGTAAGTGTTATGTAACTATTATGTAACTAACAATGTAATAACTATTATTATGTAATAATTACATTCATATAACACAAATAATGATGCTATTGCTTATAGACTTGAAGTCATTTTCTGTTGTGCTTACAGCAGTGAGGGGTTCTGTGGGGAGTTTGTGCAAATGCTGATTTATGGCTCAGCTGGCAGTCACTGTTCAGGGTTTTTTTTAAAGTGTTGATTGAGCAACACCTAAACAACAACTGAAGCTCATCCATCATCTCCATTAAATCTCTGAGGGCTGCTTGTATAGTTGCCTGTTGATAAATTACAGCAGACATGAGATTTAAAGTGTTTACATGATTTCCACCCATTGTTTTCAAACGCTGCCTTTGAATCCAAGTCTTAAAGCTAGTGCTAGTGACACAAAATCTGGAAGTTGCCTAAATGTGTGTTAGAGGACTGCAAAACCCTTGGAGCACTGGAACTGGGAGTGATGGAGCACGATCTAAAAAGTCTAAACTTGTCCACAGAAAAGCCCTGAAAATTCCTTAGGGCGCAGCATAGCACTGCTGTGGAGAAGCAAGTGTCATGTTCACACTCTCAGGAATGAGTGGACAGCGGAGTGGACAGCTGGAACAACTCGCCCCGTGTTCCACTACGAGCAAAAAGAGTGCAGTCAGCTCCAGAACTGAGCACAAAAAAACAAGAGGGTTATTAATCAATGTTGGGATTAAAGCTGTTAGGCTGGGTGTCGTCGTTCGAGACGAGTGAGAGAACACATGCAAATGGAGCTGTAATTAATAAGTCAGGCAGAACAAATGCGGTGAGATAGTTTACGAGCACAGGCGGGCAAAGCTGTCTTTCCTTCCGGGGATTGCCAGTTTTAAGGTGGATAAGAGGATGCTTTAGCAGCATCCGGCTTCATCAGGGACGACAAATATACATAAGTCAGGAAGTGATAGTTAGAGCCTCAGGAGCAGGAGGTGAAGTCGTATTCAAAGAGAACTAGGTTCAAATAAGACTCTGCTTAAAATTTCAAAATACATTACTCATTATTACGCAGGTATAACCCATCCACAAAAAGCAACAGAGTGCTGGCGCCAAAAAGTGAGCTCATGTTCATCTATTGGCTGGGTGACAGTTTCACACATTCACACCTGTGAATAATTTCCCACGTTCACCAAGTCACTCAAGTGGTCACTTTTACACACTCACTCTGTCACTCTGACAATTCCACACATTCACCCACATTCACTGAAGGAGAAAACCAGAGCACCTGCACAGTAAAAAATACGGTGTTAAAATTTCAGAGTTAACTTATTTAAACCTAGAGTGAGTATATGTAACACCATGGAGAGTATAGGTGCTCCAATGCTGGAGTTAAAACACAGTGTTAAAAATCTTAAGAAGTGCAGTGAAAATTCTACTCCACAGAGTGATAAATTCGCGCCACATTTCTGTGCGGTCCTGCTTGCTGGCTGACGGATCATTTTGTCCAACATCTTCAAAGTGCTACTGTTTGGTAAGTAACTCATGTTCTAAACCGTAAATAGCGTTTTTTTCCCAACTTGAGATGATTTTAGAGTTGTATTTATGCCAATTGGGATCATATTTAAGTCTTATGTTGTGGTAGTGTCGCGGTAAAGTTTACCGTTAGCCGTTTAGCAGCACAGTTGTTGGACATTTTCTGTAAAAAATGCTTCTGCTTCTATTTTAAACAAAAAAAAGTGTCATACAAATGACATATTATATCTGGTTAGATGCTTCCCATTTTAAATTACTTAAACTGTGCAGCTATGTACAGTTTAACGTGTGGTTACACCTTAAAATATGCAACAGTTTTCATGTTTGCGCTCTGCTCCACCTTAAATGATGCAGCAATTTAGCTAGATTTTAGCGCTAATCTCCACTTAAATGTAACCCTAGTAGTTGTATTCGAATGCCCTCTCGTACTTTAAAATGCGTGGAAGTTACATCCTGAGTCTCGTTCCACCTTAAATGGTGTAATAGTTTACATTTTATCATTATGTTCCTCCTTAAACGGTGCAGTAAACATATTCGAGTGGCCCCTCACACATTACAACATGGGGACGTTAGATTCTGAACCGCGTTCCACATTAAATGGCACGGCAGTTTACATTTTAGAGCTCAGTTCCACCTTAAATGGTGCCGCAATTAGCTATATTAGCTATCTAGCGTGCTCAAAGTTCCTGTCTGAGCCTCGGTCCACATTAACGCCTTGGGTACATTCTGCTGAATTTATGGTCCACCTTAAATGGTGCACCGTTTACATTTAGACGGATTTTTTCACGTTTATGTGTTGGCCTTTATGCTCATGTTCTCTCCGAGCTATTTGACATAAACAGGCCTCTGAAAACGGTCTATGTAGCAAATGTATTTCCACAAAATAGTGGTTTACGATGTTATTTTATTTCGTTTATAACGTTAGATTACTGATTTACAGTTAAACATAAAACCTAACACAAATATATGTGTTACTGTGTAAATCTCATATTAAAACTTACACAGCTTTATATAAGGCAGACATGTTAATTTAATAGGTCTTTTTTTTCCCGCCTTGCGCCCAGTAAATCTGGGTAGACCCCGGACCCACAGCGACCCTGAGCTGGATAAGCGCCTACAGACAATGAATGAATGAATGAATGTTCATATAAGGAACTTTAAGGTGGTGTTTTCATTCATTCATTCATTTATTTATTTATTTATTTATTTTCTAGCATTGTATTAGGCCTATACAGCAATGTCTTTTTTTTCAATTGTTTTGACTGTGTTATTGATTTTAAAATTTATATTTTAATTTATTTTACAGAAACAGTATGTTGCTGCGAGTTCAGTTTGAGGGAGAGCAAAAGTATGTTAAGCTCTCTGAGCTAACATTCAGTGCATTCTTGAAAGAAGGTATGTACATTAGCTTGACGTTCCAACTCAAGAAATCATTTAGTTCACAAATGTTTTTTTTTTGTGCCTTATATTTTAAATAATAGGAATATATAGTCAAATTAGGATGGACTGCGCCTTCCTTATATTTCATCAGTAATTTGTAAAAGACAATATTTGTGGATCCTAGATTCAGTGATTCAAACTTAACTATAAGTGGGTGGTGTTTAATGATGCCTCAGGCTGGTGAAGTTGTGGCTCTAAATATAAACAATAGAAATGCCAAACTAATTGACCAGAACACAATTTCTGCAACTTTGTTTTTTTACCAGTGCTCCTAAAATTCAACATACCAGAAAGAAGACAGCTGGACATGAAGGTATATGACCAATCTAACACAGAAGTTGACTCGGAGGTTTTTGAAGAAATTGCAAAGGAATCACCTGGAACCTTCCGTGTCACTCTGTACAGTGAAGAACTTGGTAATCATTCAGACTCTTAGGAGATTAATGCATTATTAAGATGAAAGGTATAGGTTAATAAATCAATACTTAAAATATAGATGGAAAATATGGTTAGAAATTGTTAAAAATATAGAAAGGTGTGATGTAATATTTCTATTTTTGTATGCTTTCATAACACCCAGGCACCTCTCAATCATCATCATCATCCTCTGTAAGATCTGATGACACAGTCACTCTGAACTTAACAGTGTGTGATCCTCATGAAGAGGCAGTCACTTTTGAAGAAGGCCAGCCTAAAAGGCCTTGCCGAATAAACTGTAAGGCAAAAGCGGTAGGTAGAAGCCTAATCTCAATTACGTTTTATATGGTGGGTTGTGTTCTTCAGCTAATTATTTTCCAATTTACTTTTTACATTTTTATTTGATTTTAACTTTGATTTTACTATTACTAAAAACACAATATTATTCCAATTACAGCTGATTGAAAATGTCCTGTCTTCAAAACCTGGTGGTGAACGGATTATTCAAGAGTACGGGAAAAACAAAACTTTGACAGATGCAACCAGAAGACAGATGATAAACATACTTGCTGCTGAGATGACAGAAACACATGGGTAAGCATTAAGTGTATGATTAGTGTAAAGATATATTGTCAGTATTTTACAATTAGTAATTATTTTTAGAGCATTGTTTGATGCCAAATTTGTATGATTGTATATTTACTTAATTAATAAACCTTTACTAGGACTTCCCCCCCGAAAAGTGTCAGAGTGATGTATGCTCAAGGAATAGTTGCACTGTTTCCCAACCTGGAAGACCCATATTCACAACATGGATATGTAAGTAAAAGTGTCATTATGCACATATTCACTACTTGGAATATTTATATTGAGTATTCATGTATGCTTATGTGTAATTATATAGGAACATTACTACGATCCAGAGAGTGGGTCAGGATATCTGGCATGGCGATTAAAGACCATACAAAGAAAAACTGCAGAGGAAAGAGGTGCCTCAGGAGTCAGATCCCCCAAAGGTAAGTTTACATCTGTTACACTTTACTAATAAAACTGTGATATTATGAGCTGTGAGTTGTGCAGGCTATAGTCTATGAAATTTTCCTCTGTCCTAAGTTGGTGGGCCAGGCCATAGTCGACAACCATTTACCAGTGAGGAATCGCCAAGTGGTGAGGATGTAGATGCAGCCATTGCTGTTTTGAGATACTCTGCCGATGAAGACACTATCCGGGCAAAGATGAAAACTACCTTCATTTATCGCCAAGCATTGGTCAATGATGCAGAAAAATCAACAGATGTCTTTTCGGTCTTCCCACGATTTCTAGACACACCAGGACTGGTATATAATTTTACAACACTACACCACAAAAATACCCAGTATTGTCTCAATCAGAAAGTATAACTCATTTACATGTCTATGTTTGTTGCACTGAAGATAGAACAAGACTTCAGACTTATGTTTGGTGAGGTTACAGCCAACAAGTTTCTGGAGAGATGGCCAACAACATTTAAAACAAAAGTTATTGAGGGAGCCCATGGCCTTGCACCAACCACAGAGCTCCTGGATTTGATGCGAAATTCTGAGTCAAATGTTGATTTTCAGAATGGTACGAATAGTGAATTATCTTCTTCTACACTTTCAGAAAAAGGTTCAGTGTGGTGGTAATCTCAAAGGTACATATTCAATACCTTTGGTTAGGCAAGGTACACTTACACTGCATACCTTTTAATGACCAATAATGTACCGTACGTTTTTTTTCCTGAAAGTGTATGTGCAAAATATGCATTTGTGTAATTGTGCAAGTTCTCAATTAAAGGTATTGGTGGTATTATGTCAAATTGACATTGGTTTATTGATCTGTAGGCTGGGACAGTGATATGTCTGCTCTCTTGCTGCTGCTACATCTGCTACCACCATCAGCACAAGGCAGAAAGAGGCCGGGAAAAATGTCTGCCTCTCAAGCAGGACATCAGCTCATCAGATTCCAAAAGGTAAGTTTTAAAAGTTGTTTGAAATTTATGTTCCATCAGCTCAACCTCATGAACAGTGGTGATGTGATGCATCATCAGAGATTAGTCACTAAATATTTTTATTAAAAATCTCTTGTAGGTTGGAACCAGTGTGCAGCAGCATCTAGATAGCATCACCCAAAGCAGACAGCCTTATCTTCTTGCCATGGGATCCACAAAGTGCAGCATCCATTCCTACTTCATTGTGATCGACAATCATGCACTTCCATGCAAGGCGACAGGTTCAGTGGGAGCTTTTGACGAACTCTTTAAGGCACATTTTGTCTTTGGTACATCGTACAATTCATGCCTAAACAATGTTTTCACTTTTGTGCAAACAACCATCTACAACATTGACATAGGGGAAACAAAGGAGACTCCTAGGGTTGCAGAATTAAGAGCTAAAATGAGGTGTTAGAGAAGAATTGTTGAGGAGAAACCATGAGATGTTTTCAATGTAAAAGTGACCATGAAAGTCCAAACAGCCTCATCAAACACCTTAAGGTAATTCATGGACTCTGTACAGGAAGGACATTATATCTTAAATGTGGTCAAGTGGGATGTTCCCGTTCTTTTGGTAGCTTTTCTGGTTTCAGAAAACATCTTAACAAATGCCATGTAAGCAGTTTATTAGATTGTGTAGAAGATGGTTATTTTTCAAATCCCCAGAGTACCCTCAATACATGTAATGACACACATGTTGAAGTGTCATTTGAAAATGTAGAGTCAGAGCTTTGTTTGCCAGACATTGTAAATAGTTGTGCATCCGTAATTACTGATCTAAAAGCAGCAGGTGTAAGTCAAAGTTTAGTAAATTCAGTTGTGGATTCCATGGAGAATATTGTCCAAGATATCCATCAGCATGCTAAAGAAACTGTCATGAAGCATGTGTTTTGTGATGAAAGACAAACCGAAATGTGCAAGAAGGTTGAGGCATGTTTTGAGGAGTTGGAGAATCCATTCACTATTTTAAGTTCTGAATACAAACGATCAAAATTTTTAGCAGGCAAGTGGGATATTGTAGAACCCGTTGAATGTGTAATTGGTTCAAGATTTGACACAAGACGAAACAAAAAGACTGGATCTTATGATCAGGTAGTAGTTCAAGACAAATTCATGTATGTTCCACTTTTGTCTACTTTGCAGTCAATATTTAAAAGTCAGCATGTTGCGGAAATGTTGCAAAGTACAGGTACCAACAACTCAGGGCTCAGAGATATTTGTGATGGATCTTTTATTAAGAGTCACCCTCTGTTTTCAGTTGAAAAACACACTGTGCAGATTCAGATGTTCTATGATGATTTCGAGGTTGCAAACCCACTGGGATCCAAGCGAGGTATTCACAAATTGGGTGCTATATATTTTACTTTAAGGAATTTTTCTCCAAAATGGAATTCTTGTTTGGCTAATATACACCTGTGTGCCTTATTTCATGTTCAAGATATTAAAAGGTATGGTTTTAGTGGAATTCTTGCTCCTGTTGTTCGAGATATTAAAGTTTTGGAAAGTGAAGGTATTGAGATTCCTTTATATGGTGGTTGTGTTCGTGGCAGTGTATTACAGGTTACGGGCGATAATCTGGGTTTACACAGTTTATTTGGTCTGGTGGAGTCTTTTAGTGCAAGGTACTGCTGTAGGTTTTGTTTAGCAGAAAAAGATGACTTTCAGACAGAATTTTCTGAAGATTCTTCCAAGATAGTGTTGCGCACAAGAGAAATTCACACTTCTCACTGTCAAGAAATGACAAGGAAACCAACTCTTCCTTATGTTTTTGGTGTGAAAAGTTCATGCTTATTAAACTCATTGCAGTATTTTCACACAACTGAAAACTTCTCAGTTGATGTGATGCATGATGTTTTAGAAGGTGTGGCCCAGTTCGAATTGAAGTTACTGTTTGAATATTTGATGGAAAAACATGTAACATCAGGAGAATTACAATTAAGAATACAGAGTTTTAATTACGGATTTATGGAGAGAAACAATAGACCAGCATTTGTGAATGTATCTGTGGGATCTAATGATCTGGGACTGAATGCAGTTCAGTCATGGTGTCTACTGAGAAATGTTCCTCTTATCTTTGGAGATTTGGTAAATTCTGCTGACCAGCACTGGGAACTACTTCTTTTATTACTTCAGATAGTTAACATCATATTCTCTCCCGTTTTATCTCAGGGTCTGTGTGTTTTTTTAAAGCATTTGATTGTGGATCACCATAAACTGTTCAAGAAGTTGTTTCCTCAGAAAAAACTTTTACCTAAGCACCATTTTCTTATCCATTATCCCCGCTGCATCCAGAAAATTGGACCTGTACTCCATAGTTGGTGCATGCGGTATGAAGGTAAACATAATTTTTTCAAAAAACAACTCAAATCTTTTAAAAATATTACCAAAACATTGGCAAGAAAGCATCAGTATCATATGGCATACAGTTGGCAATCTTCAGCAACTTTTAGTTGCTTAGACATTGGTCCAGGTAAAATGGTGTCTTTGAACATGGTAAAAGGAGGTTCTGGAATTGCCATGGCAATGCAGGTGTCCATTAGCGCTCAGGTTATGAAAGTGCGTTGGGCTAAATATCATGGATATGTTTATCGCCCACACTTGGTTATCTGTGGCAAAGTTGAATCTGATATGCCTCTGTTTTATCAGATTGATTCTGTTCTGATTTTACACAGAAGACTGTTGCTGATTACCATGCCTTTAGTTACTGTAGTATGAAGTGACCAGGCAAAAAAATGATTTTGTTTTCTTTCATGTCGATAATCTGCATTATCATAGGCCTTTTGACATACAAATGTCATATGGACTGAATGACACAGCTCTGTTTGTTGTCCCGTATTGCTTTCTCTGGTGAGCATGTGATTTGTCATTTTGATACTGATCTCAACATTATAGGCAAGGTGAGCATGGGCAGCAGGATTTGTCATGTTTGTTTAATGTTATGACCATTACAATAAATGATGGTACTGTTATCTTGTGTTATTGGTTTTGTTTGATTTTGATATTAATTACATCACATGTAATTTAAGTTATTCATTCATTCATTCATTCATTATCTGTAACCCTTATTCAGTTCAGGGTCGCGGTGGGTCCAGAGCCTACCTAGAATCATTGGGCGCAAGGCGGGAATACACCCTGGAGGGGGCGCCAGTCCTTCACAGGGCAACACAGACACACACAGTCACTCACACACTCACACCTACGGACACTTTTGAGTCGCCAATCCACCTACCAACGTGTGTTTTTGAACTGGGAGGAATTAAGTTATACAGTATAATGCAATTAATATTTAAGAATTACACTTTAGAGCGGAAGAAATACACTAAATGCAACCACTGTAGTGTTAAATATAATTACATATTTAAGTGACAATATATAACACTTTCAATGTAAATTAACTCCGAACTGTGTAATTATTTTACTCTATGCAGTGTGATTAATTAACAGTGTTAAATATATTTACACATTTGGGTGTTAAAGTTAACTCAATTTTTAGTTGGATTTACTCTTAAAATATGACACTATCCATAGAGTAAATTTAACACTATTTTTGAGTGGGACCAAATGTTATCTGAAATGGAGTTAAATTCAACTCTATAGGTGTTAAATTAACACTTTATTTTTTACTGTGTGGAGAAAACCCACACAGACACAGAGAGAACACACCACACTCCTCACAGACAGTCACCCGGAGGAAACCCACACAGACACAGGGAGGACACACCACACACCTCACAGACAGTCACCCGGAGGAAACCCACACAGACACAGGGAGAACATACCACACTCCTCACAGACAGTCACCCGGAGGAAACCCACGCAGACACAGAGAGAACACACGAGGAGAAATTTCCACCCTGGACCCCGAGACCCTGGTTCAGGCCTCTTAATAACCATTAATAAAATATTTATAACCCAGCTGTTAACATATAATAACATATAATAAGTCTGAACATGTGGCTCAATGCTCCTAGAAGTTGCTGTGGAGCACAAGGATGAGTACATTCTTCTAATGAGCAACACAATAACATCACACTCTGGGAAGATGCTGTTATGCATAATGTTTCTGTTTAGATCTCACAGAGAAACTTCAGACACTCGAACTGAAAACGCATCGCAGCGTCTGTCACACTCGTTTAGCACGGACGGCTGCAGACGAAAGAGAAACCGCAGCCAGAGTCACTGTCTACTCCCTCAGTTCTTGTTTGTTTTCAGGCGTAAGTCTGACTCTGCGTCTCTGCAACTCGAGGGCCAGGCGAGGAGCCGTCAGCTGGGACTCTTTGTCAAGCTGTCTGCTCTGTAATCTACATGCTAATCCCATTAGAGCGCTGAATTGCATCTGAACTCGCTTAACTGCGCCCTACCGGATAAGGAAATTGCCTCTGGCATCTGGAGGGGATGGAACAACCTGTCACTGAGTACACATCCTTAACCGCACTTGAACACCACTAGAGCTGCTGCGGGTTCGGGAGACAGCAGCCGTCAGGACGTTACAAAGTGTTGATTCTGAGAGCTGTAACTCAGCAACTGTTTTCCAGACAGTGAGATGGCCTCGATGCACTATGGAGAGAGAAGTCATGAGATCTGAAGTCTGAGTCAAGTCATGGAACGTGAGATCAGACGCCACAAATCCAGCCTGATATCAACATGAGTCTGTACATATTTGACTGAAAAACCATTCCCAGGATTTCTGCAGCGTGTATGAATTGTACAGGACTGTGCAGACATTTTAGGTTCCTGAGAAAATGAGATTTAAACAGTTATTTATCAAAGCAGTAACCCAGTAAACAAGGAACGTCCCTGGATGTTCAAAATAGGTCTAAAAGTAGTCTGTCCGTCAAGGACGTCCAAAATCCATCTTAATAAGTTAGTTAAGTGGTGACCAATCGATAACGTCAGTGGACGTCCAAAACGCGTTTTATACAAGTAATTTATTTCGGGATCAATTAATAACGTCAATGGACGTCCAAAATACGTCTAATAGTCGTCTTTTCAATGTCTGTGTTTGGACGTCTTTTCAACTTTCATTTTCAACCTTAAGAGAACGTTGATTAGACGGCAGTCATTACATTATTTCAACGTTGAATCAACGGCTAAATGTTTACTGGGAAGAGATTATTTGTTTAAAAAATATGAACAAATAAAACAACCCTAATATTAGAATCAAAACCAGTAAAACCAATCAAGTATTTAAAATACTAATAATCAAAGACTTCGGCACAGCTCTTTGTCCTTTGTAGATATATACATTAATTTTTGACTCTTACCCCACATTAAAAAACTTACTTAGCCTATCACACCAACCCTAACTCTAACACTAATCTTAAACCTAATCCTAAACCGTAGCCTAGTCCTCAACCTAAGTATAACCCTAACCCTAGCTCCTAATCTAACTATAAACTACTAAACCAAAGTTGTTATAAATAAGGAGACATGTCACTGCAAGAGGCGTCTGTTCACAGATAAAGTCCCGCCCATCAACAAATAGAACCAATCAGGTTGCTGATACTCGGTGAGTGGAGTAGGGTTGCCAGTTTTGTGATGCTCCAGGGGAAAAGTGGAGTTCTGTTCAAACATGTTAGCAATAACAAGGCAAAACGAGCCAAACTCTTCAAACTATTGATGAGATTTGTGTCAGATTCCAGTATTTTGGTCTCTCTTCATTCACAGATATAGGAGCCTGCTCATGTGTGAATAGAAATAAGTGTGTGGATAGTGGACAGACAGACTTGCCTATAAGGACTTTGTCTAAACCTAAACCTACCTTTTAATCTAAATCTAATTCTAACTTAACCCTAAGCTCCAAAAGGTCAGAAACTGCAGGATCGTCTCTGCGATTATTCTTCTGGTTCAAATTAGTCTGAGTGGATTTAGTGAAACACTGCCCCCTAGTGGATGGGAGCTCGTTTAATGATTGTAAATAAACACCGAACATAATGTAGAGATGAATATGTGACCTATTCCTTTCACATGGGGTATGCAGTAATTTTTAAAATGTTGGCAAATCAGGGGCTGGTTGCATAAAACACAGTTTGCCCCTTAGGTATGGCACTTAAGGCTTAACTTCTCCTTAGCTGCCTTAACTTGCCATAGCTGAGGGTGTTTACTTAAGGGTGTTGCACAGTTTCCTTTTAAGATTTCCTTACTGCATTAACAGATTTTTTACGGGAGTAAAATTCTATTGTTTCCATGGAAACCGATGTTTACATGCACTCACTGTGATACCTGTTATTGCCTCTATTGTACCAACTCACAAACCTTTCAGAAAAATGGATGAAAATAAAACCAAATTGGTCTGAGAAGGCAAAGATAATCTTTCTGGAGGAATACAATAAAAGCAGACGTGCGAGGGCATTTGAAGCTCTGTGATTGATGCGGTACAAGGTTGACTTATTGACATGAAATATCTCGCAAATTACTGACTGGAAGGATCCTGTAGCATAAAATCGGAAAGCAATCATTAACTGCATCGCAGCAGGAAGAGCACCACCTGGGGAAAGTAGCGTGATCCAACTCAAGCCAATTAGACAAATCATTGATTGACAGCCGATCAAACCTATAATTTAAAATCAACTGCTCATCATTAAGCGTATCCAGTGGGTTCTCTCGGTTGTGGTACAGTCTCCTCGGGATACGTTCATTTATCGCCATAAACTCGGCCATGTTGCGGTTAACACTGTATCAGAGGTAACAAATTGTTTTCCTTAATTTGGTTGCTAAGGTGGGCGGCACGGTGGCGCAGCAGGTTAGTGTCGCAGTCACATAGCTCCAGGGGCCTGGAGGTTGTGGGTTCGATTCCCGCTCTGGGTGACCATCTGTGAGGAGTTGGTGTGTTCTCCCTGTGTCCGCGTGGGTTTCCTCCGGGTGCTCCGGTTTCCTCCCACAGTCCAAAAACACACGTTGGTAGGTGGATTGGCGACTCAAAAGTGTCCGAAGGTGTGAGTGAATGTGTGTGTGTTGCCTTGTGAAGGACTGGCGCCCCCTCCAGGGTGTATTCCCGCCTTGCGAATGAATGAATGGTTGCTAAGGTACGTTATGAAACAGTTTAACAAACTTTAAAGGGAAAGTTTCCTTAAGGGAAACACAAAGATAAGGAAAAAAACTTAAATACATATGTGAACATTTTAAGGAAACCTTAAGGAAAAGACTTACAGTGTTTTGTGCAACCAATTTTATTTTACGGAAACCTTACCTTGGACTTTAAGGAAAATATTAACTTAAGGTGTTTTGTGCAGCTGCCTTAGCTCCAGTGGAACTTATGACCTTTTGGATCTTATGACTCGAAGGTCAAAAATCTGTAGTTGTGTCTTGGAAGGTTTTACACTAGATATTGGAACATTGTTGCAAGTATTTGATTGCATTCAGATATAAGAGCATTAATGAGGATGCATACGGACCCTGGATGATTAGCTGAGACTTACAGCATATTTGGGTTCATATACGAAATAAGAAAATGATATAATCAGTGAAATGAATAAAAATTATACAACACTTATTTCTGCCCCTGCAATCTGATTGGCTGAGAGATGTTCTAGGAGTGCCTGTGACCTCATGCCCACCACTGCAGCAGACCAGCACCAATGCCTCACGTTACTGAACTCCCTGTCGTGTTTTATGGCTTAATTAATATAAACATTTTGGACCAGATTCTGAGCATATATTCACAGCACTAGACTTGAGTCAGTGCTAGACTTGGCAGCGAGTTCCCAAAGATATGGACTTAGAAGACATCCCAAGAGAGGGCAATATACAACTCCACAGACACCCACTAAACAGATGGTGTCTTCTCGGCTCTCACCACGTTGGCTTTATTGAGCTAGGGCCGAGTTTGCTGCTGCATGGCACTCGCTGCCTTGATGTGTCGGTATAAATAGGACATCCCCTGGAGATGGGAGAGGACAGGACTGCCCTGTGTTTGCCCGCTCCTTCTGAGCCCAGCCGAGCTCATGACAGCTTGACCGATGGTTGGGATGAGAGCCATGATCTGGATTGTTTCACACCAGAGTGTAACACTGACACACACACCCTTTATCACACACTGTTTATCAGACTCACAGAGGCAGACCGACCTCCTGATACACATTCTCAGGAAAACCCAGAGTTATCATTTAGTTCCAGGAGTGGAGAAGGTTTTAATGTCTTTTCTGCTTCATTTTTTTTTTGTTGGAGTTAGTTTTAGACACCTTTTCGTATCCTGTGTTAAGTTTTAACACATTGGGTAAAGTCATTTTGCATGACTGGGAAGCTGGTTTGATAAACTCGATGGGCAGGAAAACTGGGGGCAGGGGAGGGAAGGAACAGCACTGTCTCCAGGGTCCTGGAAGTTGTGGATTTGAGTCCCACTCCGGGTGACTGTCTGAGGAGTTTGGTGTGTTCTTCCCGTGTCTGAGTGTGTGTCCTCCGGGTGCTCCAGTGGATTGGCGACTCAAAAGTGTCCACGTGTGTGAATGTGAGTGTGTGTCGCCCTGTGAAGGACTGGTGCCCTCTCCAGGGTGTTTTCCTGCCTTGTGCCCAATGATTCTGGTGTAGGCTACAGACCCACTACGACCCTGAACTGGATAAGCAGTTACAGACAATGAATGAATGAATGGTATCCATGGTTACATGAGTGTATAATTTATTAGCTACCATAGTAATAATTATTTTTATGAAAGGTCCTCACAAGCAAAACAACAAAAAAAGCAACCTATATTAAAAGTATAATAATATTAATAATAATTAATAAGTTTTCACATTTCTGTGTAATGCAAACTTGCACAGCTCAACACACTTAGAGGAGAGCACTAAGCTCCAATCTTGTTAACAGCCATGCCTCATGCTGAGAGAGACTAATTGAGGACAGTGGTGTTCTTTAAGCCTCTTTACCAGATGGTTTTGTATCTTTTGGTGCTGTTAGCAGGATCAGTTCTGGGGGTCCGTTTTGCCTTAATGATGCAGGGATTCACAGGGACAAATAAACATCTACAGCTCCCTCACCTGTTTGTTCATGAAGATGTAGATGATGGGGTTGATGACCGTGCTGGTCTTGGCCAGTAGAGAGGGCACGATGCTGGCCTCTGCCGTGATGAGCCCAGGGTCTCCGAAGGTGGCCAGCAGCGCCATGATGCCGTACGGAAGCCAGCAGAGCAGGTAGCAGACCACCATAGTGATGACCATCAGCAGGACACGGTGCTCTCGCTTGCGGCCCATCGCCGTGTTCACTCCGCTGACCTTCAGGACGAGAACGGAATGGTCAGAAACGGCCTCTAACCAAACAGCATTTACTCTTAATTGAGAACTTTCCATGCACTATATTTTAGAACATTGCTGTGAGAATGTGATTGCATCCAGCCACAGAATGAAGTCAGGTATTGATGTTGAATAATTAGGATCACAAACACCATCTGACTGGTGCTCATTCGGTCCCGAGAACACGGTTCCACTGCTCCACAGCTCCAAGCTAAACAACAGTTGCTTAGTGCTCTTCTATGTAGATCACACACACACACACACACACACACACACACACACACACACACACACACACAAACCAGTATCAGAAATGGGGGCTTTGGGATGTATAGTACTACCAGGCTCTATATATCTCGGAGAACCTAGCAACAGTTGCTAAGTGAGAACATATACAATGATCGCCAAAAATATTATAACCACCTCCTCGTTTTTACACTCATTGTCCACTCTCTTAGCTCCATTGACCATACAGCAGCATGCTGTAGCTCTACAATTACAGACTGTAGTCCATATGTTACTCTGCATACTTTGTTACCGCTCATCCCCCTGTTTTTCAAGGCTCAGGACCCCCACAGAGCAGGTATGATTTGGGTGGAGGGTCTAACTGCTGCATGTTAATCACTGCAAAATGCACAACAATGAACAAAGCTGCTGATTAGAGGATATTTTCAAAAAGAATTCAGTACAATGAGAAGAAAGGGGTGGTAATTCAGCTGATCACATGCATTGTCTTCACAGCAGCTAACACTAATCAGGCTCTGGACTAACTTCCACTAAAGCAACACTAGGTAGAATTTTTACCTTAAAACTGGAGCTTCAAAATCATTGTGATGCTTCAATGAACTGTAACAGGGAGAATGGAGCTTTTGTCATTGCTACTCTGAGCTCAGCACTGCAGAAACTGCACTATGTAACTATAGAATAGTAACTAGCTGTTCTTACTAACTGTAGGATAGGAGGAAATCATCCCCACCTTCTTTTTGATTTGAAGACAGTGCTGTATACTTGAATTACACTCTACAACTCTAGGGGGAGCTCAGGAGCAAAAACACCAAATCTTACCTAGTGTTGCTTTAAAAAACGAGAAATGTATCTTGATCATTGTAAAATGTACTTATCCTTGTTTCTACTCTCATTGTCCATTCCCTCAGCTCCACTGACCATACAGAAGCACCATATACTTATTCAACGGTCAGTGACCCCCCCCCCCCCCCCCCACCAGGACCCGGGATGATTTTGGTGGAGGATCATTCTCAACGCTGCAGTGACGCTGATGTGGTGGCGGTGTGTTAGTGTGTGTTGTGGATCAGACACAGCAGTGCCGATAGAGTTTTCAGACCCCTCAGTGTCTGGTCGAGAATGATCGTTGACCCTAATAATCCCTGTATGGTGGCACTGGTGGTGGGTTGAGCATCACTGGCTGTAATGTGAGTGAGCTGGACACAGTCACATTCTGTGGATAGATAATTCCATAATTTGGATTGTTTACAGGTAAACAGGAAGTCTTGTCTGAGTGACAGTGAAAAGACTAAGTGCAGTAATTATCAGCGTCCTTCCCTATGTTCCGCCAGCTGTCCGGCATTTGCATACGTGTAGGCGGACAGGCTCAAGGGTTTGTTTTCTTTACAGATGGTCCAACCGTCGTCAAGACTGAACCCCTGCTCTCTGGGTTCTGCTGAAGTTTCCTCAGTTGGAGTTCTTGTCAGGGTCTGTTGCCTGCTTTCACACAGTGTTTATACTGAGGGTTTAAGGGTGATGTTCATGATTTTTCTTCTGTACACTCTTTTAAAACTCTGAGAATGTTTTCTTGCCATTTACTAGCTCTCATTGGAAAAAGGTCTGGTGACCGTACACAGCTCTGGTTCTGTAAATGGGAAACAAGTGTCTCAGTCCGAACTGGCTCAGTGTTTCTCTCTCTCTCTCTCTCTCTCTCTCTCTCTCTCTCTCTCTCTCTCTCTCTCTCTCTCTCTACCATGGCCAGTGATACTGCATCTGGAGGTGATTTGATGATGGAGAGACCCCTGAATGTTGAAAACCATGAAAAGAGATGAGGATATTGCTCTATTCCTGCTCTAAATGTGAGTTTCTGTGGTAATTCAGACAGTGAATAAAAACTTACAGACAAGTTAAAGTTAAGCCAATAACATGCTACCATAGGCTACTTACTCAAACAAACCATTCCACCTTAAAAGTTATAGAGCTTCTGAATAAACACAAAGATGGGGGACGGGGGTGTTTTGCTATGAGAAATGTCTATGCTGCCTTTAAAGTGACAGCCTGGAGGAGATTCTTAATTCCAATTCCACTGGACATCTGGAAGGTCATTTGTCCACACCTACAAAGTTCAGTCCACAAACCCAGCAATCCCAAACACATTCAGTGATTTTGACATCATGGCTCCACAGTCCTCAGAACACCAGCAGCGTCCTTTGTATAATCCTTGTCTTGACCAATTCACCTTCTTTCAAACCCTTAGTATTGGTCATTTTCCCACAGTAGAAGCATGGACACAAACATCTGTGAATATTTTCAGATGTGAATCGATAAAATAAGAAAGCAAAGTGTCCAGCTGAAGTGACCACAGCATGATACTGACCTCACAGTCTGGCTGACTTCCAATGACTTGAGTCAATATGGAGACAGATGGTATTTGGTGGATGCTGAGGGCTGCTCCAGTGACGCAGGGACTGTGAGGGTCCGGAGGGTCCTCATTAACCCACAGAGCTCAGTGGACAGCAATGACAGGAAGTCAGAGCAAAGGGGACAAATGATGTTCTTAATTCCACATAATTGGGCAGTTTTAAGTTGCTGTGGCTGTGTAAAGAGCTTGAAGGCAAAAAGTAGAGTTCACAGAGGCAGGGATCTGTAGCACATCAGGCCTAAATGACCAGCTCTGGTCCAGAGGACGGTGGGACACAGCTGGTAATTATATTAGTTGGGGATTAAAGGAGTCAGATATCTATGCCTATCACTAGCCAAATTCAAGCCCAGCCACTGAAAGGCACCTTCAGCCCTGCTGTCCTCCACAGAGTCCGCTTACAGAGCCCTTAAAGCAACACTAGGTAGTATTTTTAACTGTAAAATAAGCGCTTCAAAATCATTGTGATGCTTCACTGAACTGTAACAAGGCGAATAGGGCCCCTGTCATTACTACTCTGGGCTCAGCACTGCAGAAATTGCATTATGTAACTTTTGGAGGAGGGTAGGAACTTTTGCTATCTTAGTGCTCATCAGAGTAATAACTGTTATTGTTACTATGATTTTTAGCTTTGAATACCATCTGGATCCAGACTGTGAGGTCAGCAACTGACCTTGACCACAGACTGGCCTCTGGGCTTCAGCTGCTTCAAAAGAACCCTTCATCTTCATTTATTGGGGATGCATGAAGATCAAGCTCCACTCTCGATTCAGAGCTGAAAAAAATATCCACATGTGCTTGTGTCCACCCTGGGTCTGAAAGAACATGGAGCACCCATACGCCTGCAATTAGAAAAGGAAAGATTAAAAAGTTTGTTACGATAGTTATCCATCTGTGATTAGCCGCATAACCGAACCAAAATGAGGCATGAAGAGGCATGCACGCAGTTGCCATAGTGATAGTCTTAGCCTGCCAGAAAACAAGAAAATTTAGATCAAACTAATATTAAATTTAGCGTGAAAAGTTACTTGAGAGTTTCATTCCTGTCAAACTTAAAGGAGGGTAACATTAATTATGCACAACTTTAAATACAGATACCGCTATATAATACAAATGCAATCAAAAGTTGGAGACCTATACACTTATGTGCTGAAGCATCTCATTATGAACTGTATGTAAGTTGCTGTGAGGCAAAGAAAGTTTCAGTACCTCACTGGGTTTACTGTCAGACGGAGCTAATTAGCATCTGTGGCTGTGTGGCTCTGGCAGACTGAAGCTGTGTTGACTGAGCAAAGCGAAAGTATACAGTTCTCTTTGCTCAGGAAAGACAAACAGGTGTCCTGCAGGGTCTGGGAACTGTCCGTTTACACTGCAAACTGACCACAGGGAGAGACAAGCTAGCTCAGTACAAACTGCCATCTGTTAAAATGTAAATAGATGGCAGGCTGAGCGATGATCAACATCTGCACTCATCTACGTCATATTACTAATAATCTTTAAAAGGGGAGAGTTAATGTAACACCACAGTAGGAAAAGGAGAAAATATCTGGGATATTTTGTAAAATACAATATAAATTAGAGATAACAAGAATTTTCTTTATTTAAATGGCAAAAGCACAAAGAAATATTTCTTGGCTGACACGCTTCATTGAATTTTTTAAATATAAACACATTAAAATGAGTGTGAATGTTTGTGTTTTTCAAGAGGCATATGCTGCCATCAAGGTGATTTATTTACTGGGAAGTCCATGGTAATTTCAGCAAGTTCCGCCATCCTAGTGGTTACCTAACATTATTTGATCATTATTTTGCTTTACAATGTTCTTCAATTTTGCAGAAAATTTGTACAAAATCAACTGAAGGCTTACAAAGCTCAAGAATACAACTGAATATTCCTGTCATTTGTGATCTGTGTATTGTACAGCACTACTGAACCTTCTGTGGTGTGTCTATAAATCCTGTGGTAATGAGTTTCAGCTCTCAATTAACAGAGTAAACCCCGTAAACTCCCAGTGTAGCAGAAAATATTCAGATGTCTGTCAAATATATACACAGCAAAATTCAAAATGGCTCATTTCCTGAGTAATGAAGTGTCACTGCACCGCGGATTGTGCAGCGTTCCAATAATAACAGTTAGAGTCAGAAAATGCACACAGCCAGAAAAACTCCTGGTGTCATTTATAATATCTCTCTCTCTCCTCGCTCATTCCCTCGCACACACACACACATAGACACACACACACGCACACACACAGGCACACACATGCACACGCACACGCGCACACACACACACAAGCACACACACAATACAGTGACTTACAGTTTAATAACTTCCATGGGAGTATGAGTAAAAATGCTATGAAGGAATGGTTTTGAGGTTGATGTTGCACTGGGAGTATGAGCAATTTGTTAGTTTGTAGCATGTAGCATTATTCATATGGGGCTCCTTAAAGAACTGACCATTCAGAGCAGTGTTAGCTTGAAGCATGTAGCATTATGATGGTCCTTAAAGAACTGACCATTCAGAGCAGTGTTAGCTTGGCCCTGCTCTTCTTCTGCTTCTGATTAAATCCACACCTTCTTATTTGGGCATCTTATTGAATGTTATCCAAAAAAAAGTAATATAGATTATCTCATATATACTGGTTGTTTAAACAGTAAAATTCCACATTATGCAGCTTATACATATTAAAAGTTTTCCGTACAGTTAATAGTACAATGTAAAATGTCACATGACACATGATCAGTATTATTTTTGCTGAAATATTATGAGGTATGATGCCTAAGGACCCTGAAACAGGACAGAGAAGCGAGAAAATGCTGTGTATTTTAGTGTTTCTCTCTCTCTCTCTCTCTCTGTTTCAAAGAGGCCCCCGTGTGTGCCGCAGGGCGACACAAATAGCCGACATTACGGTTCTTTTCTGTAATTCTGACGTCTCCACGACAAGCCCAAAGTGAGAACAAATTGTACTCGGTCCTTGATGAGCAGAGACAGACTTGTGTGCTTTGAATGTGTGCTGGCATCTCAGAGGCGCAATGATACGTCTGGCAGCAGTAACCTCTTAAACCATGATAAGAGACTCATATCTCCCATGAGCAGAGATCTAAGAACCAGAGGAGCTTCAGAGCAGTCTCAGTGCATTTAGATTGAGAGATATTTTCTCTCACTTCTGAGAAGATAACTTATTTGATATCCGAGCTTCATGACCATTGCATGAGACAGGCTACGCTAAGTATGTTTACGCTAGACTGCTAATGCTAATGTGATAGGATATTTGCTTTAAGAGAGATCCAATCTTCAGAAGCTCCAGTGAGACGGCGTCAGTAAAACGCAACGAAACCAGGAGGAAAACGAGGAGCTAAGCCACCACTTTTTATAGTTTGAGGGTCGCTACGTGCTAGCTTATGCTTCTTCAGCACACGAGTATGACTAAACAGCGATGAGTAAACAGTGCGTAAACAGTGTTTTGCAACGTCACCAGCTCCATTTTGTGCAGAAGCCTTGCCAGTGGAAAAGCGACAAGCTTTAAGCGTGCCGAGCCGTGTCGAGTCAAGTCATGGGGAGCCGGACCCATGCGGTGGAAAAGCACAATAAGCTTGCCAAGTTAGCTATGTTCCAGGTCCAAGTGTCAAAACACAGAATGCCCCAACCCTTCAATTCTCGGTTCGGCAATGCTCCTGTAAATGCCCCTGATGCTGGGCCTGGTGCCGCATGCATATATAAGTCATACAACATTCATTCTAACTGTGTGTGGTTTATAGTGCCCATTGATTAATAGAGCCCATACTATAATAGTACTAACGTGCATTTTGTAATAACTCCACTATGGCACAAAGTCTGTCATCATACATCAAATGATGACATGTACCCATTAACTCTAACAGTTGAATTATATGCTTGACACAAATTGATTTCAGTATAAATTACTGATATTGATTTTCAGGAACCTGTCAAGAACATGAGCGAATACATCAAGACACCTGGTTCTATTTGGTTTCTGAAGCAAGCTGATTAGCGCTTAACTTACATATATTCTGTGCTCATGGTAATCAATGAATAGCCCAAGATCCAGAAGGATACATTCGGAGGATATTAAATAAGTCATAATTAATCTATTTCAAGAGGAAGAGGAAAGTTAAAATGAACAAAAACAGTTTTCAAAATGGGACGCCAAACAACTGTGTAAGACTGTGCCCCACCAGAACTATCCCCCCTTAGATAAACAGCAATGCTTACTCCAGCACTGGACACCTCCAAATGGGTTTGTGTCCAGCCTTCCACTGTGAGAACAAAAACACTGTGCATCTGAGAGGATGTGGAACTATAGTGAAGCATATACTGGGAAAAGGAAATAGACAGAAAACAAGAAAAGTAGCTTCTGGTAAACTTCTGGTGACCACCCTCCACCCTAGAGCCCAGACCTCAACTTCACTCAATGTGTTTGGGCTTTACTTTAATTGTAAAAAGTAGGGAATGCACCCTACTTCTAATACTTAACTTTGGAGGTGTGGAAAATTCTTATGTTTTGAAGTTGTTATAAAAGGTGGTGCAGCAGGTAGTGTCACAGTCACACAGCTCCAGGGACCTGGAGGTTGTGGGTTCAATTCCCACTCCGGGTGACTGTCTGTGAGTAGTTGGTGTGTTCTCCCTGTGTCCACGTGGGTTTCCTCCGAGTGCTCCGGTTTCTTCCCACACACACGTTGGTGGGTGGATTGGCGACTCAAAGGTGTGTGTGTGTCTGTGTTGCCCTGTGAAGGACTGGCGCCCCCTCCAGGGTGTGTTCCCGCCTTGCGCCCAATGATTCCATGTAGGCTCTGGACCCACTGCGACCCTGAACTGGATAAGCGCTTACAGATAATGAATGAATGAATAATAAAAGGTACAAGGTTAATGCAGTAAATACTGAAGTCTATTTTATATTCAGATTGTACACCAAGACTTGGTGTAATGTTCTGTTAACTGTATAATTCTTGAAGCTGAAAATGAATAACGTGTATTAATGGCTGTTCTGAGTGGAAATGAAATCCTTTCCAGAGATGTGACTGCAAATGAATATATTCTGGTCATTAATCACAGGAATAAATGCATTTTGACAAATTACACATGAGCAGGTTACACAGAAACTAGAACCTGAGTCTCTAAATATTCTCACATATTAAAGCATTTAAGATTTAAGAGGTTTTTAACTGTCCCAGGGTTTTAGTTTTACTTTTAAACTTATTCAAACTTATCACAGGGACGATACGAGAGAGTCATTCAGTGACATTAACCCCAGGAAATGAAGGGAAAAATGTGAAAACTACTACTTGAATCAAGACTATGAGAAGACAACTCAACACTGTGGGTGTGAAAAGATGTGGAGCAGTGAAGAGTATTTTACTAAGAACTGTAAATTGAGAAAAAACATAAAAAAATTATATTGTTCTCTGAAAATTGGGCTTTCCGTCCCAGAGCCGAGACCTCTACATCGGGAGGTCTGGGTTTCTTTACTCTGACTGCTTCCCCCGCGACCTGGACCTGGATAAGTGGTGGATAATGGATGGATGGATGGATGGCTTATTAGTCTTTATTTGATTTGGGAGCAGGAAGCAAACCACAATTGTGTCAAGAGCTCAAGCATTTGGCTTAAATATATTAACTTAATTTAAATTCATTTACTTTGCTGGTGAAAGAACCGTGGATTCACACATGGACCAGCTGCACATTCAACAAGAACTGACTTGGTTCGCTTTGCCAAGGACTGTCAGAGATTTGTGTCTGCTTGCTGGACACACATGGCTAAGAAGCTAGCATGAAACCAATGTATGCATTGAGCTTAGCATGTTTATGTCATGTTTTCAGGGGTTTTACACATTGTTTTTTCAAACTATGCAGTGTCGGAAACGGTGCCCTATTCACTATATAGTGCACTATTTTGGGGTCCAACAACACACTGCAACAAGTGGTGCACAACTGATGAACATTTTTTTTACCCCTGTAACCCACTACTAAATTCCTAAAAATATTTTTATAGTTATTTCTTTCTGTATGTTTTCTCTTGTGCACTATGTATAGTACTGTGACACTACAATATCGTTCTGTATCAGTAAAGTGTTAAATTAATCGTAACTTATCTTGGTTGGTGTCTGAAATCATTCACTACCCTGTATATATACTATACTATATTAGTGCACTATATAGTGCGTAATGAAAAAAATAGTGAGTAAGCAGCCATTTCAGACACAGCTCTAGTTTCATTTACTTGGCTGAAGTTGTAAGACCTTAGGACACAGTGATGTAAAGGGTGCACTAACATGATCACAATGTTTTTGGAATTGTAGATCAGTAACACTCCCGTTAGTAATTCCTTAAGGAACTAAAGGAGACCTTAGTACAGAATAATGCTACCACTAGCATGAAGCTAACAAATGTTTCCCTGATTTATTGTCCTTATGTGGTCTACATTTTTGAGCCTAGCACAACAATATTTGGTCCTATTCCTTTGTTCAGGTGGTAGGATTTCAGCAAATAATAATGCTAGCATAAGGCTAACAGAAGCCATAGAGAATACTATTTTCATACTATACTGTTGTCAATATATTTCAGGGGTTGTGCATACTCCCTGTGGTCGCATTTGCAACAGTGAGCTAGCTTCGGAGGAAATAAATGAACAACCTGGAGCTAGCCAGTACTTTGTGCTTATCTTGTACATGTTGTATGGACATGATCTTGTTAATGAACTAGCTCCATTTCATTGGCTCAGATGGCAGCATCTCAGCAGATGATGTAGCTAACATGTTTAGCACATTCACAGCGCTGTCGATATTTTTAATAAACACCAGCAGAACTCCCTGTGGTCATATTTACTGCTATGCTATAGCTCCATCTCATTCAATTCAGCACAGAATGAAGGTAGCATTAAGCTAACCAATACCATTACACATAATATCAGAATATTTCACACCAACACATCTCCCATTCCACTGGCTGAAATAGCAGTGCCTCATCACAGTGTGAAGTTAAATAAAGCCCTCGACTGTGATTTTTCCAAATGTTGTCACCATATATGATATTTTATTTTTATATCAAATCTCCCTGGGGTCGTACCTACTATGTTTCAGCTTCATTTCATTGAAAATAAATAAAAATAGCATGAAGCTCATACCTGACTGCATTGCAGTACTGCAGGTGATACTGTACTGTACTTTTGTTTAAACTTGTAGGTTTGGCTACCTGTGATCAAATTCCCGGCAAAGAAATGCATTGTTTGACATGGTAGCACCTCAGAAAAGCAAAGCTAACACATGCCTTGTGGATTAGCATTTTCCAAAGGTTGTCCATACTTTTTTAAAGGTTATAACCAAACCAACTCCCTGTGGTCATATTCTGGGCAGTGAACCAGCTCGCTTTTTATTGGCCGAGGGGTGCTAGCACCTGTGGCTGCCCTCTGGCACACTGCAAACTGATACATCAAGAGAGAAGCTGCAGTTACATGGGGCTTCATTTAGGCAGATATATGCTAATGCCATGGAACACATGGCAAACAATGCAGAGATTTCCAGTCTCATCAGGAACTCATCAGAGCACATAAGCTGAGTTGTTCAAGAGCTTTGTAGAAAATGGCTGCTAGGAGTTCACAGCATAGGGACTAAAAAATAAAATAAAACAAATATCTCTAAATCTAATCTCATTGGAAATGTCATGAGCCATTCTCGATATTCACCGGAAATTAATGAAATGGCAGCTAAGGTATGTTTGGGTAGTTACTTGTGTAGACGTATGATTGACTGTCAGATGATTTCCCTATGCCTTCCATGGTATAGAGGATCTACAATAGAATGATATTTTTATTAAGTGAGTGAGCAAGAGACAGAACCAGGGCCATCAAATTTTAAAAAATCAGTGGCCTCAAGCAACTGAGCACCAGAAATAATTATCATATTAATAAGTATTATCAGAACCCCACTGCCTCTGCTGCTTAGCCGTGCTGCCAACAACACAATGCTGTCTCTGTGCGTACAAAAGCAATCAGATAAGAGACATCAAGGCTAACTGTCAGACAGACACCACTGTCAGCTTTAATGCCAGCATTTTCCTGGAAACAATCTCAGGGCGGAGATTAAAGCAGAATTCTGTGGAAGTTAAAGAGCACACAGCCGATTGCTGGAACGAGATACTGAGGAGTGCGACACGGTGTGTTTCCTATCAGCTTCTTGTGGAAAACGTCTACACAGGACATTTAAATGTTATCTAAGGGAGAATTCAGAGGTGTGGCATTGGCTTTTGTTTGCTGTTCTGTGCTACACTGACACAATTAGATTGTTAAAGGGCCAATATTCCACTGTATTCCACCATTTATTCAACCATTTCAGTGACGTGTATTTTGACACTATTTATCATTGCATTGGTCACTGCATTCCTCAGCAGAAAGTGCTGCAAAAGCAAGTGCATTGATTTGCTCTGTTCCTGTGGATAACGTTGTATCCTAAATACATGGGAGTTTGTGTTTAGAGGTTTTAAAAATGGTGATACTGATGTTAGCGATTGTGAACGCAGCTATTAAAATGTAGGCTATCAATGCTATAGGCCTCAGATCTCAGATGTAATTGTGGCCTTTGTGTCTGATTCGATGCAGAACTGTGAGCGGGAGATAATTATCACAGATGTGGCATTTATGACGCTGGTATTTATTTACAGGACATGCCCGTGGAGTTGTACAAATCATTTTCCCATTTTCCTAGAATGGGCTTTAATTTACTGCTTTATTTGCTGTGAGCATGCAACGCTACCACCCTCCCCCCCAACACCTTCCCTTTTCACACCACCCCCCCACCTCCGGAATAATAACACCTCTGTGTCTCTTCTCAATTTCAGCCCGAGCCATTCATCTGCTGCATATTAGATTGCCACATTTCATCGCACCTCACGCCTGGTTTACTCTTCATTTACTGCTAATCAGCACATGGATTATCCAGCGTAATAATGACTACTGCAGATATAGAAGGAGCTTCTGTCCACCGCTGCTTTTCAAGGACACAGAGAGGTGCTACTAACAATACACTGTGTCTAGAGGTTTGTAAACACATCTTAATGAATTAATTCAGCTACTTTCAGGCTCCACAGAGAGGCCGCTTTTGACACAGCACTTTATCAATAAACGCCACAGAAAAGCAACACACTGAAGCAGCTGAACATGAGCTAGACGCACAGAAAGCCACTCCTCAAAAGACAAATTCAAAACAACCAGTTTGAATAAAACTCATTCATTAATTAATTCTTATTCTGAAGCCACTTCATTCTGAGAAGGGTGTGGTGGGCCCAGAGCCTGCCCAGCAGGAACACACCCCGGACACACACCGCAATTTCCTGCAGCCAGTCTCGCTACCAAGATGCTTTTCACCTGGGAGGATACCCCCCAGACACTGGGAGAACACAACAAACTCCTCACAGTGACCCGAGGTGAGGATTGAACCCAGGACTTTGAGACCCTGTCCACTTCCATTACATCAGTTTACAGGCACTAGACTACAAACTACAGTTTGCAGCTGCACTAGAGCTTCCCATTTGGTACTGTGTGTACAATCAAACATCTGTCTCCACATCTGGAGACTCCTCTGCCTTTAAGGAGTTTTTTTATTTATTTTTGTAGCTGGTTCCATATGTCATGAAAAGTAATGGGCTGGCTTTTCTTATGTCAGCGACTCTGTGTGTGTGTGTGTGTGTGTGTGTGTGTGCGTACACAGTCCGAGCCCACGGCGTTCAGCAGTCGAGCGTGTAACCTTCCCACAGCTGCAGCGGGACTGATAGTGGTTCTGCCAGCTGCCCAGTGTCTCAGCGTCCAGCAGGGGCTAACCAGCGCCCAGAGCCTATCTCAGAGCTCCGTGAAGGGTCATGCCTTACATCTCCCTGATCATGAGGGTCCTTCTGTACAAAACAAACACAGGCCTGGACTCCAGGGAGGGAGGAGCACCATGAGCCAACGGCGGTTATTCTTTAATTAGAAAACATCTCCAAGTCTCTGGCTGCTGCTGATAGGCGTGTGGTCTCCTGACCCCCAGTAGAAGAGTGACCAGAACACTGTAAACACTGCAGCGTGACAGAAGGGACGGACGGAACATGAAGTGCTTATAGAAGATGACTGAATGAATGAATGTACTGAGCTAAGGCTGATCTAGGTTAAATCTATAAGCCTAAAGCAGGTATAAAACCCTTTTCAACTGCACAAACTTTTACACTGTATTTCAGCTGTATTCTATTTCCCTTTGCACTTGGATTAGAGATCAAACGCAGCGGGGAACCTTTCTGGAATGTTTGCACCGTTGCATCATGACACACCGGGGAAGTTTTCCCATTTTTTTCACTGTGAATGTATACGTGTGAATACGACTATTGCACGAGATTGCCATCAAACACAGCAGGCTTTTACATCCATGGGATACAGCTCTATGAATCATAATTTACCATATTGTCTTCTGAGTGTGACACCGAAGTGTAAAAGTTGTCAGGTCCTCTGCCACAGCGAAGGAAATCTGACTAAGCGCTGAAGCAAAAGTCTCCAAACGATCCAGACATAAACAAGCCTCTCAGCATGGAACAATTAGCGCAAGGAATTACATTTCCATCTCATTTCCATTCTTACGTTCACGCCTGCTCTGCTGACTTTTTGCTGTTCATTCTGATATAAAATGAAGAGTTTCCTTTGTGCCACACAAGAAAACTCACATCCTGACCACACCACACCTCTTCCACTGTAAACTGAAATGTCAGATGCTAGAAGTGCTCTAATAAAAATGAGAAATAATTAGTGTGTTTATGGATTTTTGGGGGGGGGTTTCAGGCAAAATCTCTAGCATATGTTTAAATCTATGTTGGAGACAGGGCTGAGGACATCATCCATTCATTTGTTCATTTGCAGTGACCATTTAATCATAATCAGAGTCACATTTGGGTCCAGAGCCTTCCCAGCATCATTGGGCACAAGGCAGGATCTCACCCAGTACAGGGACCCCGTCCTTCACAGGGCATCTCTCCCACACACACCCAGTCACCCACACATTCACCCAGTCACCCACACATTCACTCAGTCACCTACACATTCACCCAGTCACTCACACATTCACCCAGTCACTCACACATTCACCCAGTCACCCACACATTCACTCAGTCACCTACACATTCACCCAGTCACTCACACATTCACCCAGTCACCCACACATTCACCCAGTCACTCACACATTCACCCAGTCACTCACACATTCACCCAGTCACCCACACATTCACTCAGTCACCTACACATTCACCCAGTCACTCACACATTCACCCAGTCACCCATACATTCACCCAGTCACTCACAAACTCCCATTTGTGGATAATTTCACACATTCACCCAGTCACCCACAAACTCACACCTGGGGACAGTTTCACACACTCTCTCACACACTGATGCCTGATGTTAGGAAAAATAACATTGTGATATTTTGTCTTTCAGTGATAAATTGTGATATTAGAAAATGTTCACCAGATTCACCTGATGTCAAAGATCCAATGTCATGTAAATAATGATGCATGTTTCTTAACTCAAATAAGGGGCTCAACTATGAATGATGAAGGGGTGTGCACATCGCTATGACGATGTTAAACATGATACATCATGCAGCCTTAACTCATACACTCACACCTTCCAACTGGTGTGTTTGGACTGTAGAAGGAAACTGAAGCCACTGCAGGAAACCCACAGGGACACACTCCTCACAGACGGTGAAAAGAGGCAGGGATTGAACTAAGGACCCCTTTGAGGCTTAACTTTAACACTCAGGGTTCTCCATGGTTACTCTGGAATTAGTGAGTTTTATGATGTCCGTATGGTGTCCATTCACTGTTAGCCACTGCAGCATACAGAGACCACAGTGTGAAATATAAACCATGAAAGGTCTAAAGTCATCAGATAAGACACTGCACAGTCACATATTAGCACATCTATTTCTGTTTCACCAGTCCTGCCACATCAAGTGAGAACTCTGAGCAGTGAACCAGATGTTTTATTTGCTTTGGCGCTTTAGAAAAGGAGACTTTGGACGTGCTTCGTAACGAAGTGAAAGCCTGCACAACTGGACCTTTCTTCCAAATCCTGCCGCACAAACACACAATCCAGTCTTAAAAACAGAGGGCGCATTCTTCAGGGACCTTGAAGTAAACAACCAAGCCTTCGCTACTTATTACTGAGTCTACTTTTCTCCACCTGACCAAGCAAAGTTTTCAAGCTGGGAGAGTCCTCTCAGGGTTTTGATCCAGAGAAGACTTTACAAGCGCTACACAGAGAAATGAGCGAGAAATGAGGGAGGGATTCTGCTGTGCACTCCTCTGCATTCCCCAGAAATCTCACTTTATCATATACTCTGGCAGTTTCTGTCCACCTCTCTTGCACGTCTGGAGCCTTTACAGCTTCAATGTGTATAATGTGCGAAGGTGTAGCTGGAAAAAGATCTGTGAATTCACTGCAACTCTCCCAGTCCACCTTAAAAACAAGCACACAGTTCTTAAAAGTCTTTCAACTCATTAAGAGCTCAAAGGCCTTTCTTTAAGAAGTCTTCTAGTAGTGTGTCACTCACTCACTCACTCACTCACTCACTTTTGCAAAAATGCTCCACAAGGGGCTCTATTCCATGCTTCACTTCAATGACAATGTATCCTTTGTTTTCAAAAATTAGAGAGCATTATCCATTTAAAGTTATGGCCCACACCACAGACCTCACCCAGGACTGCACAGTAAATTCACCAGTGTTAAATCAACACTATTAGTGTTAAACTAACACTGTGAGTGTAATAATGTAACAGTCTCCATGTTAACACTAATAGTGTTGATTTAACACTGGTGAATTTACTGTGTGAACTTGAGACAGGTGGCTGTACTCAGAGAAGGTTAGGGAGGAGCTCTGGGTGGTCTGCTCCCTTCACTCTGCAAGGGAATGTAGTTATGAAAGAGTGAGTGGTGATAAGGGGAGTTAGAGGGTGTGGACTGTGTAAAGGAAGGAGTTTTAGAAGTGGTCAGTCACCCAAACCTTAGCTGTATGTAAAATGTTATATAGTTGAGGTACATTGGATTTTGATCCTCCTGTTGTTGTGTGATCAAGTTAGCATTAGCCTGGTAGCATTTGTCATAGTCATTTCAAGCATGCAATGTTTCATTGGATGCAACAGCGTGGTCCAGCACAGACCAGTTCAGTAAATGCAAAAAAAAAAAAAAAAAAAAAATCAAACAGGGGTACTGGTGGTTGTTCTTAATTAATAGTACACTTCATATGGTATAATAATAATAATAATAATAATAATAATAACAATATAATTATTATTATTATTATTATTATTATTATTATTATTATTATTATTATTATTCATTCATTCATTCATTCATTCATTCATTGTCTGTAACCGCTTATCCAGTTAAGGGTCATGGTGGGGCCGGAGCCTAACAGAGCACAGTTAGCTTGTAGCATGTAGCATTATGAAGGTTCTTAAAGAACTGATCATTCAGAGCAGTGTTAGCTTGTAGCATTATGAACGTTCTTAAAGAGCTGATCATTCAGAGCAGTGTTAGCTTGGCTCTGCTCGCAGGTGAAGCTAAATGCAAAGCTTCTTATTAAATCCACAGCTCCTTATATGGGCATCTTATTGAATGCTATCAACATGAGAAAAATATTAATTCATTCATTGTCTGTAACCACCTATATACTTCAGGGTCGCAGTGGGTCCGGATACTACCCAGAATCCTTTGTAGGGCGACACACACTCATACATTCACTCACACACTGGACACTTTTGAGTAGCAAAATTCACCTACCAACATGTTTCTGGACCATGGGAGAATAATAACAATAATAATAATAATAATGTTATTTATACCCTCTCAACCCAAAACTAGACCCCAACATCTGAAATATTGTCCCACACTTCGTTACTTTGTGGTGGTCTTATTTTGAAGCCTGTGACATTTCCCACCTCTTATGGCCTTAAGTAATCTTTCTTCAGCTTGGACATATAATCCTTCATCTGTAACCACCAGCACACAGTCCAGTGGCAGGGTCAACGAGTGGACGTGAACTGCAGAGGATATGTGGCTACTATGAAGCCACTCCCCTTTTATCTCCTATTTTTGAGTGGCCACTCATCAGTATTCAGTCATTGCAGATGAAGCTTGTGAGCAATAAGTCATTGTCCCCAAGGATTCTTCTGCACGTCATACTGACACCTAGTGGCCTGGAGGTGTGGGCGATCCTGTATTGAGCCTGTTTTAAACATGGCTGTCCCCATGTAGGGGACCCACTCTGTGGAGCACAAACTTGTTCATTCAGGGACAACAAATGCTTTTATTAAACTGAGAGATTCCACAGCGTCAGCAGAGTGGCTGGCTTTATTGGTTTATTCATTTATTTTCCTGGGGATTTGTTTATTTATTACTGGCTC